>NW_004955462.1:5503452-5665461 GCF_000276665.1 Chinchilla lanigera
GAGTCTCTGCAGGTATTGTGGAAGGTCCTCCTGGTTTACAGCTTCCGAGCGGCTCTCGTGACCCCAGTCCACAGGACCTCTGACTCCGTGGGCTTAGTCTGCATTCTCATGTTCTCTGAGTCCTTGTTCAGCAGCTGCTCCTCCGCTGGCTGTGGACCTTTCTGGTTCTCAACGGCAGGAGCAAGAGTGGCCCGTTGTATGACATGTATTCCCAGGGGTTGTTTAAAGTTTGAATGATTCACACACGTCCGTGGGTGGGCATCTGCAGTTCGTGCGTGGTGGGCCAATTGTGTCACTGTTTCTCTGTGTCATGATAGATCTCAATTGAGTGCCAGTGGCCGGCCTAAGGGCCAGCGCGCAACAGCGCTCGCCACCACATGGCTCCCCATGCAGCGGGGGCCCTCCCTCTGGGGGGCCTACGAGGCAGCGAGTGAGCCGCAGGTCCGAAGACCGGCACTCCCTGCCTGAGGCTCCCCGTGCACCGGGGGCCCTCCCTCCGGGAGCCTACAAGGCAGCTAGATTTCTAATTAACATTTTTAAACAGTATTTGATTCTTGTGTTGAATCTGTTGCCCAGATCAGGAAAAATCAACATCTTCACAAAGCTGACAACTGCATCTATAAATGTGAAGTATTTGTCCTTTCATTTAGATTTCTTTTTACAATTTTAAGGAGAGTTTTGTAGTTTCTCCCTCATGCAGATCTTGTACATATTTTGCTGGATTTGAAGTAAAGTATTTAATTTTGCAGAGTACTAGTGTAAATGATAGCAGAGTACTAGTATACTAGTATATGATAATGTAGTAAACTTTAATTTGAAGTTCCATTTATTCACTGCTGGTTTGGAGGAAGGTAATTGGTTTTTGTATATTGTGGCCTTGTAATAATCACTAATTATTTCCCTGGGCTTTTTGTTGTATTTCTTCCATCCTAATCTGTATAGCTTGTATTTTTTTTTCTTCTCTTATTTCTTTGACTGAAATTTCCTCTATGGTATTATAAAGACTTGGTGCAGGGGACTTCCTAGACTTGTTCCTGAAAATAGGAAGAAATCTTTAATTTCTCATCAGTGAGTATGTTAGCTGTAGATATTTTGTAGAGGTTTTTTTTTTTTTTTTATCAATTTGAGAAAGTTACCTTGTGACCTTGAATAATGTGTACTCTGCTGTTATTGGATGAAGTAGTCGATAGATACCAATTATACATAGCTGATTGGTAGTGCTATTGGATTCAAACTTGTCTGTATTACTTTTCCACCCACTAAATTGTCAATTTCCAATAAAATCTTCTAATGATAATAATTAATTTATCTGATTCTAAGGTTCTAACTAAACTAAATCTACTTTCAAATGACATTATAGAACATTTTAGGAGGTGCAATTATCTTATAATAAGCTGGTATGTGCAAATTTTACCTTCTGTCCCTCATATTAGTGCTGTAATTCATTTCACAAAATATACATTAAATACAGCATATATATCCTGACATTGATTTGGAAAAATTCACTGGCATTATATCTCCAACTATTGCCTCTTTTCCTTTCTCTCCTTTTTTGCCTTTTGTATTTCTTATATATGTATGGTGTACTTTTGTAATTATCCAACAATTCTTGGCTATCATCTGTTTTTTATACTTTTCTGTTTTCTTTGCCTTTCAGATTTATAAGTTTCCACTGACTTAGTCTCAAGCTCAAAGATTCTTCACTTAAGTCCAGTCTACTGATAATCCCATCAAAGACTATCTTCACATTTCTTACAGTGATGTTTTTCTTAGAATTCTTTTTTGTCTTTTTTCATAGAATTCCTATGGCTCTGCTTATGTTTTCTATATTTTTTTCAGAGTATCTACTTTTTTCTTTAATGCCCTTAATGTATTGATCAGCTTTTCCAAAATCTTGGATTAACAATTCCTATATTCTTTGCATATATGAATCTGGTTTTCATGCTTATTCAGTCTCTTCAGACTGTTTGATTTTTCTTTAATATGTCTGATAATTTTGAAGAAAAGGTGGACATGATGTACTCAGTAAAATGTACCTTTACTGTGAAACTACCTTTTACAATGTAACGGTGAAACACAGGAGGAAGGGCCAAGTCCTTCAGCACTCTTGTTAGGACTCAGTGTTTGCCAGGTGGGACAGGATTGGCATCAACATTTTAAGGCTTGAAGTGGCTGCAGTTAGATATCTGTTCATCCTACTAGGTTAGGTTTTGAGATAATGTGGTTTAGGCTCTGTACAATAGTTTCTTCTGGGAGACTGTTTTGTTACAAACAGAATTTTTTGGTGTATCTCACCCCCGTTTCTTTTCTTCTCCCTTCCCAGAAGCCTGAGGAGACTTTGTCCACTATTTACTGCAAGATCACTGTTGATACCTGAGAGATGAAACTCACAAATGTTTGAGGACTTCTCCTGGATGGAGTGCCCTGGATTTCTGTTTCTCCAGTTTGTTCCCACTGAGCTTCAAGCAATGTCTCTATACGGCTGGGTTATTTATCCCAGCACCCATTCTTGGGATGGTTTCTGCTCCAGTATATTGCGATTTTCTGTGTCTACCTGATAAAGGAGGCAACACAGGGCAAAGCTGGCTGGAAAAATAACAAGATCCCAGGGCTGTACCACATAATTCTCAGGACCCGGGCTATGGAATTTCTAGTGGTATCCACCAGATGTGGACTGTAGACAGCATATAAAGACACAGACCCCACCAGGAGCTTGCTGTCATAACTCTTCAGGGCAACCCACTCTGCACCTTCTAGAAGCACAGCACATTTATTTTTACTTTTATCCTTTTCTCTCTTTGTTCAGCCCAAATTTGCTCTACAGTGCTAGTTTCTCTCATATCCCTTCACTCTTCACCTTTGAAATAAGCTTTAGACACCGTTTTTTGCCTTGTCTCATCCAAGTCTCTGTATGAGGAAAGAAGGACCTGGAAGTCAAGCATGGAAGTTCATCCCTGTAGTTCCAGCACTTGGGAGGCTGAGGGAGGAGGGTGGCTATGAGTTCAAGGTCAGCCTGAGCTACATCTACATACTGAGTTAAAGGTCAGGCTGGGTTACATAACAAGACCCTGTCTCAAACAAAAACAAAAAAAAAAAAAGAAAAGAAAGAAAAGAAGAAGAAGGAGGAAGACATGGAATATGTTTAATTGGTGAGTCATTTCTAAAGAACTACCAGACAACACACCTATCTGTCTCTCCAACTTGGGGACACCAATTTGCTCTGTGACATCATTCCCTTGACAGATCTAAAAGAAAAAAATTTTCCACTCTTCTCAGCTTCTTTCTTGCTATGATGTAGTGGAGACCCTCTGAGCTCCTAATGTGGTGGACTGAAAACCACAAGCGATTGTGGGCTGCTTTTTTTTTTTTTTTTTTTGCGGTACCGGGGATCAAACTCAGAACCTTGCTCTTGCCAGGCAGGTGCTTATGCCACTGAGCTATATCTACAGCCCTGATTATGTGCTTCTTATCACTCTTTTACATTTTACTTATCTCATCCTAGTTTTGGCCCTGAATTGAACATGCACATCAAGTTCTGAGATCAAATCCTTGTGACTCTACAAGCTGTACTCTCAACTGCTTTTCTGTGCTGCTGCACGTATGGGTTATTTCCAGCCACTTTTGTATTTTAAATTGCTTCATTCTCCATCTCAGAGTAAATATAAGCTTATAAATTGAATTTATGACAAAATCACACTATTAGGTAGTTATTATACATTAATAACATGTTTTTTAAAAGTAGAAGCTTATTTATAGCCAATATATGTAATTAGTTCAGAAATCATTTGGCTTTCAGTGTATATATATGCTAGTATTGTTAGGTTAAAAAGAAAAAGAAAACAAAGAAGAGAATCCACATATCTTTAAGAGGAGCACCCCAAAAGAAGCAATCTGCTCTCTTGTTGTATATTCTAAGTCTGGGAATAGGAGGCACAATATAACTTCCAGTGCTGTAATAAATTCACATCCCAGGTGCAAGTTTGAAGTTATTTTCTGTTGAAATTGGCCCAGAAAATTATAACTCATACAGAGAAAACTTCTTAAATGTCTAGCTTCCTGCCTGATCACTCCCCAGTGAAATGTATAGATTCCTGATCAAATTGCCCAGTTGACTTTTAAAGTCTTTACCCTATGTGGGCGTAGAATGCACATGGGTCACCAGATAAAAGAGGAAAAGAGAGAAACCAGGACAGAAATTTGGAGAAAGTGCGTTTGTAAGAGAAAAATTCGAAAAACTAACATTATTTCCTCTAAAAGCTGAGAAAGATAAATACAAAATAAACAAAATACAAAATTGTCATAGAAGGAGCTCTCAATTAACAAGATTTCATAAAAGTTAAATATATGATGGCAGAAATTTGAAAAAAACAGGAAAAATCAGAAGATAAAGTTGACGAAAAGACCATAAAAATGTAAAGCAAAAATACAAAGAGATGAAAAGTAGGAGATAATTTATAAGTATGAAAAATCATCCAAGAAACTCTGACATCTAACTAAAAACACTAAAATATAAAAAAAGAAAATTATCAGGAAAATCCCAAAGAAAGTATCTAGATTTAACAATTCTCAGCACAATGACTAAAAACTACTACATGTTTGAGCATTTCACAGTGGCATTTTAGAAGAGATTGGGTGCATTCAGGGTGGTATAGCCATAGATAGACTTTTTAGTACAGCAGAAAACCAAAGAAAATTCTAAAACCTTCAAGAGAAAAATGAGCAAGTCACATTAAATGTTGAGGAGCCGAATTCACATCACATTTCTTAACCACAGCACTAAAAACTAGAAATCAATAGAACAATGCAAGCACATTGTGAGAAGAAATTATTGTTAGCTTGCAATTGTGACACACAGATAAATCATAAACCAGTGTAAACATGGAATATTAGCTCTGTGTGAGGGCCTTGGGTTCAATCCCCAGTACAAGAAATTAGCTGGCAGACAACACCTAAACAGATCCATGTACCTTCTAACAAGAAGCACCTAGTGTAAGTGCCTCAGGAGAACAAAGTAATAAACTCAGAGGATCAAAAATTGAAAAGGAAAACACTAGGCATGATGAGACTGATGGTTTGTCAAAATTCAGGGGTGGTCAGCATACATTAAGTCCAGAGGGAAGCCAGTCCCAAGGTGCACAGTCAGAAGGGTCCAGCCTCCGTGAGCGAGAAGTCTACAGAACACCTGATGCCTCTAGCTGTCTCACAAGGGGGAGGCAAAGCATGTATGGCTTGAATTAGTGACTTATGTCTAAAGATATGAAAGTACAAGATAATAAAGAGTGATAAAGAGGACAGAAAGGTTTTCAGGAAAAGTAGAATAATTACTAATTAAATAACATTTACATAATTTTAATAATGAAATACTGAATGTTAATCTATCAAAAATTGCTACATAATTATATTAGAGAAAGAGAATAATAGCAAAACTACCTGTGATGTAGGAGAGATGGGAAAAGAAGAGCAGTCTAAACATACATTTAATCATGGAATATCTAAGGAAAATGACTAAACCAAAAAAAGAAGAGTGAGGAATGTAAGACTAGTATTGCTAGGCATGGCATTAGCAACAACATAGGTAAGAAGGAACGGGGATAAAGTGATAATTAAAAGGAACAAAGAAAGAGGGAGAGGAGCAGAGGAAGAGACAGAGGCCAAAGAGAAAGGAGAGAGAAAAGGAGGAGGAAAAAAGGAAAAAGAAGGAAAAAAAAGACAAGGAAAAGATGAAATGTTGTATAGGAGGGGAGGTTTATCCTATAATATATCAGAGCTTATTAAACTATGGTAATTAAGGCAGTGTGATAAGGGGCTGGGGATTGAGCTCAGTGGCAAAGCGCCTGCCTGGCAAGCGCAAGGTCATGAGTTTGATTCCTGGTTCCAGAAGAAGAACAGACAAAAAAGACAGTGTGGTAATGACATGTGAGTAGAAATATGAACAATACAATCTGTTCTATGACTACAGAATAGAGTACCTATATTTTTAAAAAGCACCACATGCATAAGTAAGTTAAAATTCAAAGGGGTAGCCTTGCAGATCAGTTAGGAAATGATGGACTATAGTAAAAAGATGCTAGGACAATAGTTATCCATATAAGAAAGACATGATTGTACCCCAACCTAACATGAAAATTAATCCTGGGTGGAAAAACAGTTTTTGCTAGCAAGCTCATAAAAATGAAAAGGAAATATAAATTATTTTATGATATTGATACAGTAAAGGATATCTGAAACAAGACAGAAAAGTGAAAATCACAAGGAAAGATTAACAAATTAACCAAGGATGGTGTTGCACACTTGCAAGCCCAGCACGGTGGGGGGCTCAGGCAAGAAGATCTTAAATTTGAGTCCAGCCTGGGTGACTTAGTGACATTCTGTCTCCGGATAAAAAATAAAGAAAGGCTGAAGATGTAGCTCTATGTGAGGGCCTTAGGTTCAGTCCAGTACAGGAAAAATATTCAACTATTTTAAAAGATACAAATATCAAGAGACATCACAAAGAAAATTAAAAGTTATAGAAAGGTTACATTGGGAATTTCTGTAGTGAAAAATTCCTAAAATCTAAATACATAAAGAATTCCTAAATTAAAGGCAAATAAGACCTACAAATAGGCAACTTGGGGAAAACTCCAAAGGCCAACAAACCTGTGAAGAGAAATACAAAATAAAACAACAATGAAAATTATTTTACAGTAGTAAGATTTACAGTTAACAAGTAACAAATGCAAGGTAAGCATGTGGGAAACTTCATTCAGTGCTGATGGGGTTGTATTTTGCCTGAATTTCCAGAAAGCTATACAAATCCTCTATTAGAACTATTTTGGCAAGGTCCACAACTTATGGATTCTGCTTCCAGGTAAAAATACCATAAAGAGTCTCACCTTTGAGTACAAGGAAGCATGTAGTAGAATTATTGCAGCAGTACATTCATAGATAAATTTGATATATACCAAATCTCCATCAAGAAACCAGGGGAATAAAAAATACATCATGTATATAGATAAATAGAATATTATAACAATGAAATGAATCAGAGCTACAGGTACTAGAAATTTCAAAAACTCACTGATAGGCAAAAGCAATAGTTATATATACAGTATGGTATAATTATATAAAGGTAAAAATATACCTTTAATATGCTGCTTAAGGATAAAAACATATTAAGCAAAAGTGTAAATGCTTTTATGGCATTTATCTCTAGTGGGTAGCAAGAAGATTGTAATAAAAAAATCAATTTATCTACAGTTAAGTGGTACTTGTGTATTTTATTTCTCAAATGGCTTTATGGGTACAAGGAAATTTGTTATACTACTCTAAATACCTGAAAAAAGCTGAATGCCTGAAATATTTTATAAAGCAAATAAACATAATTAACTGGTTTTTAAAAGATATTAATCCTAAGACAAAAATTATAAAAGCATGAAATACAAGCATAGGCTACAAGTGTGAATATATGTCTCAGCCTTGAATAATAATTAGATATACTGAGTATCAGTTGAACCAATATTTTCAACACATTTTATTTTAGAAGAATAGAAGATGGATATATTTTTGTAGTGTGGAATTTGAGTAAAAGAACTAAATTCCCTTATTCCACAATGGCAAATTAAAAGAGAATGTCCAAACCTGACATTTATTTTGGGCTATTGAAACACGAACAGGAAGAATCATATGAGTGAATATGGTTGCCTCAGGAGAACAAAATTCAAGTGTTTAAAAGGATAGAAAGAAGATTTTGAATTGCAAGCTTTGGAAGACTGATTGAGTTCTAAACTATATATACGTATAATATTTCAGTAAAAAGAAATTTTAATTAAAATACTAATGATTATATTTTACTCACAACAATGTCTGTAACTCAAACTGGAGCTATAGCTAACACTCACATAAGCAGTAGCCACCTCTGGGTGTGGTTGGAGCCTTCTTCCCTTTCTGGCATGCTTTAAATATCACCTACAACTGTGCAAAAATATTATACCTGTCAAATGAACTCAGACTCAATAGCCCCACATCATAACAAAAATAATAATTGTAAAATCCATGTTACTGACCATTCCCAGTACAGCAGAAAATAGAGATACAACAGACAATGAGATAATCACATGTCTTGTGGCATAAGTCTCTTAGGGGTTGTACACCCAGTCTTGCTTTGAATGGCTCAAGAAAGCGAGTCACTCAGCACCAGCACCCAGGGAAATCTTCCCTGCATTCCCTGCAGAGCACCTGCAGCAACGCTGTCCTATACAATGCCAGATGGGCTGAGAAATGGGAGCAACTCTTTGGGGAAAAACAAGAGACAGGGAGAAAAAAGTTTCCGAAAAAGTATCCACTGAGGCCATGTACTATGCAATTTCCCAGGAACAAAAAGCCTTAAAATCACATAGGCAAAGAAGTTCCTCCTGTTCTAAGTTCTGTATCATTTCACACACAGTAACGATGGTCACGGCCTGGTGAGGACTTCAGGAAAAATTAGCAGGAACCAAATCCAGAATGATCTGTTGGGGAAAGTGCAAAAAGAGGAAATTGCCTGCCATACACTAATCATAAAATCATTTTATCCTATTAATTTATATGTGGGTATAATGAACTGAAATGCAGAACAATCTGTTCCTAAATCACTTTTTTGTGAAAATTCTGTGTCTTCTATGAAATGATCCCTCTCCCAAGCTTCACTTCCCCATAACCTGTCAGCAGCAAAGGCACAGTGAAAGACAAATTTGTCTCATTCTCCTTGCACCAATTTAAGAGCTCTGCACAGTTTAAAATGCCTTTTATTGACTGCTGTGCTGTATACACAGCATACACATAAGAATAAAGTCATAGAACACACTGATGTCACTACTAATAATGGTAGCTAGCACTTTTTAGTATGTACTATATGCTAGGTATTAGCCTTAAATTATCTTTAAATTCTTCCAATGAAATTTATACTTTAATTTTTCTAATTTATACAAAATGAATGACAGACATGGTGGCAGACACCTGTGATCCCAGCACACTTAGAGGCTGAGGCAGGAGGATCATAAATTGAGGCCTTACCTGGGTTAGTTAGCAACTTAGTGAGACCCTGTACCTAAAATCAATAACAAGAATTACAAAGGCTGAGGTTGTAGCTCAGTAGGAAAGCCCTGCATCCAATCCCCAGTAGTGCTAATTAAATAAATATGATAGAAAATAATTCAAATGCAAGCAACTGCTAACAAAAAATAAATTATTCAATTATACAAAGTTCTTACAGCAGTGGGCCTGGAAGACAGAAAACAGTGCTTTTGCTTTAGCACAATTTAATTTTCACAGGTGCAATAATCCAGACCCAGGTGGCTGTAAATGCCATCAAGGTTAAAGAGACTCCCAGTGCAGGTCTAGCCCTTGTCTGTTTGGAGAACTTAAAATTCAAATGTCCCGTGCCGGATCCGCTTACCCAGAAACAGACCGTGAGAAAGGAAGATGAACGGCACAAAGCGTTCAGCAGAGCATCTGAGGCCGCTGAGTATAAGGCATATGCTTTTATCCATGTCCTCTCACTCCTCCCTTCTCTTGGTCACCTCCATTCAGTGCTGTTTTCCAGCTCTTTAAATAGACCATGCTCCTTCCTGCTTGGGGACCTTTGAAGAAGCTCTCTTTCCTCCCAGTGTCTTCCTTCTCCAGGCCCTCGGGTGCCTGCCCCTTCCCTGAAGATCTTAAGTCTCTAGGAGAGGTTCATCCCTGAGCGTTTAAATAGTCAAGGGTGGTTACTTATTCATTTACTTTTTCCCCCCCAGACATGGAAATCCAAACTCCATGAAAGCAAAGACCCTGCTTGTTTTGTGTTATATCCTAAATTCTGTGAGTGCTTGTTTTGAATGCCTAATGAACATTTATAGTATTTTTCTGTCATGACAGTTCATTTTAAGATCTTTTTAAATACTAGCACCAGCGAAGACTAAATGCACTGATTCTCTGCTGTCCCTGCAAAATTCAAGTGACAGTAATAGAATTCAATAAATGCATGGAAGGTGAAGGTATTCCTATTATTTCTTTTCCCATCTAAGTTAAGTATATCACAGTATAAAGGTTAAATGTGAATAATTCTTCTAAAGCATCTTCTAGAAAGTGCTAAATGGATTTGATTGGATCTATGAGTTACACGAACTCTTCATAAACATAAAATCAGTATACAAGTCAATAAATATATAGCATATTGCATTTGCATATCACATCACATCACATCACATCATATCATATCATACCCTACCATATCATTTGCATTTCTTGAACGAAAACCTGGGTTTACCCAGAAGTCTCCAGAGTGGCTGATACCAAGGGGAATGTTTTAGGCTGGCATGAGTGAGGCTGGATTCAGTTGCAAATTGTTTTCGCCCCTTGCGGATGTGAATTAACTGAGGTGTGAAGTCATCATCATACTTTGGCACATCACTGTGGTGCTTGGATGGAGGATTTCTAAAAAAAAATAAGCAAAGAATTAAACTGTGGGAGAGCTCGCAGTGCAGCTGGAAATAGCAGTCTCTGATGAGTGAGCTGAGCCAAAAACCAAAATTGAATAATGCTCTGAAAAGCAATGCTGGCACTGCACTGCTTCTCTGACACCCCCTTGCTTACCAAGGTCAGGAACCAAGACAGATCCAAGTCCTATGAATACTGTCCTACAGGACTAACATAGAGCCATATTTAAAACCAGATGCCCACTTGGAAAGGAAATTGAGGGGCAGCCTGAAACATGTTATAGGAGCACATTATTTATTTGATTATGTGCAACTGAAGCCACAATCATTTCAGTCTCAAAACAGTATCGAATGCACATGATGCTATGAGGGACCTCCAAGCAACTAAGTGGAGATTTTGTATCTTAATTCAAGATGGTAACTCTATTGCAAAAGGGCACATAGTACCTGAGACTTAATAAGATGCTAATCAAAACCATCCTTGGGTATTTAGAGACTTTACAGAGTCGTTAATGCTTCAGAGGTCCCAAAAGGGGTCAGTAAGTTCCACAGAGGAGGTATCTCTTAATTTTCTGTAGGCAAGGACACATCCTTAAATCTTCACCAAAAAAACCCAACAAGTACAGAGAGTAGGAATGCTCCTCACCAGGCCGAAATAGTCACACACTCACTGTTCCTGGCGTCAAAAACAGTGAACCCCAAAATGCAACACATATTATTTTTAAATGAATACACTTTTCCCATCTTTTAGTTATATACATAGTAGGACTGAGAGTCACTCTGAATTTCACTGAGGCACAAAAACATTTCTTGGCATTAACATAATATTGAAATTTAGCAAATAGTATTTATTTAGTTATAATGCAGAGACGATGACAGCAAAACATGTTTTCTTTTCACTGGAACTCATTTTTTTCATTTCTAATACTTGAAAATGTACTCTTGTTTTCCTGAAATACTACAGCCATTTTCTTGGAACTTGGCTTCAGCATTTTTCTTTCTGTAGTAGACCGGACTGACTAATCTACTATGTTCTTCCTTTAAGAGGGAGAAAGTGCTCACCTTTTCCCCACTAATTCAAAGCACTAGGGGACAAATACTTATACTTCTCTGTGGTCTGCTAGGGTTCTAGGCCCTAATAACTCTAGGCATAGGGCTTTACTGACTCTATACTAACATTCCATTCAGAGTCATGAACTCGCCTGGAAGGCTCTTCAGAATTCCAGACATTTCCATTCGGAGTGTAAGTTTTATTACTTAACGTACACCATAACTTTGAACCAAACTATAAATGGATAACAATTAGCAAAATGAGGTGACTGACACTAGCAAGAGTTCTCAAGAAGACTCTGTAATCATAATTCTGTAGGAAGAGCACTGAAATGCATTTCTCATGTAAAAATCATTGCAGAAGCAGGATTTAAGTAACTTGTAGGATATTCTTTGCTTCTGTAATACTTTTAAGTTATTGAACTTTGACCAAAAGTTTAAAATAACTAAAAACCTAAAAAGTCATTAAATGACTCATTTCCAGTTATTTTCAGATAATATCTTTGAAATTGTTACAAGTTTGAAACTGGTAACGTTCAAGCTCATAGTATTTTCCTGTCTACAGAAATGTGTAGTTTTTCTCTGAAGCAAGAAATTCACAATCATTCTTTGTCACAGAGCACACTCCTGAACTGAGGGTTAGACCAGCCAGGATCACTGGCTATGGTGAGCAAAGATACTGGCAAAGTGCAAGGAGAGTAAACAAGTATGTTCCTGTTGTCCAGAAACACCTGCAAATGTTCTCAAGTGTGCAGGCCCGCGTTTTCAGACACTGTTTTTTTTTCCTCTTCCTGAATTAAGAATTTGTATGACCTGGTTAAGCAAATACTCAGTGGAAGGGTACCCTATATTTCATGACGAAAGGCAGGGGAAAATAATACGCACCTTGTGTCTCTCTGACTAATGTAAAATCTAATCATTCATTCCATTCCATGGCCCACACTGGGTTTAAACAGCCAGAGCCTGTCTGCCAGGTAAAAAGACTTAATGTCCCTCTTGAGAAGAAATTAACTGCTAAAACAGACTGAGGTGAAATGGAGTTCTGTCTTCTGTCCTCAATGCAGCCATTTTTCTCTTTTAATCTCGTTCTTCCGTTCAAGCAGAATGAAGACTTGGATCTTTGCCTTGAGCAGATTTCACTTCCAAGGCTCAAGTTCTGGGCCCTTGCTTAATTGCAGAGGTGCACTACCCCTGGAGCAACTCTGAATCCAGTCCACTTTCAGAGTGGGAAGGAGGAAAAGGGTGTTCCACTCCCTTGGTTACACATCACTCTTAGTCTGTTTTACTTATGCAGGCAGACCTTGTGGATTAGTTAATACCAAAAAGTAACATTGCTTAGACAGACCCAGGACAGCAAGCTCCATCAGACTCAGCTATGTGACTCAGGCTTCCCCAGCCAATATGGCAATGACCTTTTATCCTGGGAGATTGGGTAGAAAAGTGCGGGAAGAAAAGTGATCCTGTTACAAGTAGAGCCAGCTGACCAGAAGAATCCTCTTTTGCCAAAGTGACTTGTCGCTTCCAGAGTGCAGAATGTGTGTTTACTACACAGGAAACTAAAAGGAAACTCAATGTACTAATCAGTGTTCTCCAGAGAAACAGAACCAGTAGAATGAGCGCACATGCAGAGAAGTCTAATACTGTATAAGGAATTGGCTGACAGAATTATGGAGGCAAGAAAGTGCCTCGATCTACAGGCTGAGTTGGCAAGTTGGAGATCCAGGAGAGCTGATACTATAGTTCTCATCCAAGTCTGAGAACCAGGAGAGCCTGAAGGATGAAGAAGCTGATGTTTCACTGTTAAGTCCATCCAAAAAAATTCACTCCTCTAAGGCCCAAGGAAGCACCAGCCTTATGTTCTACTAAACCTTTTAGCTGACTTAATAAAGCCTGCCCACATTTGGAGAGCAGTACACTTTCCCACAATTTGAATGTTAGCTTTTTCCAGAAACATGTTCATAGAAATACCTTGAATATTTGGTTATATGTGTGGGTACCCTGTGCCCCACTAAAATCCACATATAAAATTAACCTTCATACCTAAGATGCTGATTTGTTCCCTAGTCAGGGCAAGCCCAGCATGGTCAGCCTGGCCTTGGGGCTACAACTAGCCCATTCTCAGCTCCTGCTCACCTACATGTGCAGAGTATTTTGATGCTTCCATTCTTTATACTTTCCGACTTGGTGTAGGATTAAGACACTTTTATTACATGGACCTAGTTCCCACTTAAAAGTGTAAAGACCCAGATATGACACCAGTTTCCTTCATTTATGGTATTTACTAATTATTCTATTCCTATTCCTCTTCATCATTTTGGGTTTTTTTGGTTTTTCTTTATTTTTGGTTTTTTGGTTTTTTTTTTCCTTTGGTTGTTCTCCAGTACTGGGAATCGAACTCATGACCTTGTGCTTGCCAGGCAGGTGCTATGCCACTGAGCTAAATCCCCAGCCCCATCATTTTGTTATAAAAACATGAGCTTCTATACAGATCTGATGCTTTCACAAAACCTAAGTCAAAAGGATTGTAGGGCTATAAGTGCAATGCAAACTTTAAAATTTCCAGAAGAAAAAACAAACTATTTGACCTTGATGTGGCAATGAGCTAATATAACACAATAACACAATCTATGTGAGGAAAAAAGATACACTGCATTGTGTTAAAATGAGAAGCTTTTGCTCTGCAAAAGGCTCTGTTAAGAAAAGCAAACGCTGGGAATGTAGCTCAGTGGTAACCTACTTAGCTACATGCACAAGGTCCTGGGTTTAAGAAAAGAAAGAAAACAGAAAAAAAGAAGCTTCACGTGGGAAACAACACTGGCAAGATGTGAATCTAAAAAATAACTTGTACCAAACTATAGAAAAATATTTAAAACAGAACAATAACAAAATATACAACCCAATTTAAATCTAAATGAACATTTCACCAAAGAAGATATGCAGAAGAAAAGTAAGGATAAGAAAAGATGCTCAACACTATTAGTTGTTAGGGAAATTGCAAATTAAAAGAATAATGGTAAATCACCACAAGCTTATTATACTGCTCTGTGGACACTTGAGGCTAAAGGCAAAGAGGGATTTCACATGAGCAACATCCTGTAGCAGACTGTCCTCAAGGGGATCTATGCATATAATTCCAATAATGCTATACATGTGTGCTACAATGGGCTCATTCGTTTCGACAAGTATCCAACTAATGTGAATGTTAATAACACAGAAACTGAGCATTGTATATATTGGTATTTTGTGCTATCCACATAAGTTTCTGAAAATCTATATTATTCTTTTTAGAAAAATACTTTAAAACAATAAATACATCACCTCGTTATATACTACGTTTATGCTGTAGTCCAAGTATTCTGTGATAGTTAAGACTATCATTCAAAATTTTACCTTGAACTTTATTATGTAAGTATCATATTTTCAACAGGCTTATACTATTTTTTTAAGGAGTAAATCACACTTATTAATCTATCTTTGCGCCTAATGTCTTTTGAGGTAATTTTAAGAAGATCCTTCCAAATAAAAATCTGAAAGTGACACAAGTCCATTTCAGGTCAGCAATATACAAGACAGATTTTTTCATATGATTCTGCTAACAAAGTATCTTCCACGGTTTGGATCAAACATCCTACAAAAGTGCCATTTAGAAGGTGACTAGATCATGGTGGCACTAACCTTTCTCTCTCTCTCGCCCTCTCTCTCTCTCTCTCTCTCTCTCTCTCTCTCTCCCCTTCTCCCCCTTTCTCTACCTACTCTTCCTTGTTCTCTGCTTCTCAACCACCATGAGTTTAGCACCTTCCTTTCTCCATGCCCTTCCACCATGACATTCCCTTTGTGGAGCCAGACAGTCATGGAGTGAAACTTCCAAAGCCTTAAAACGTGCTGTAATGATTTTCCATATCATGCTTAACACATTCAAATACCAAAATAGTATAAAATAGACTATACTAAATAGCAAAAGGCTGAGCAAATCTTTGAATTTAATCTCATTGTTATTAATAGATAAGAGGATATCTAAAGTAGGTTAAAAATAAAATAATAAAACAACATAAAATAAGCAAGTGGACTATAGTCTTTCTTTAGTTTAACCACCTGACAACTCATTCTGGCTCTCTCCCATATACTTAATAATCCCTCTTTCAAGATTCTGTAAGCCCAAGTTGAATTCTTCACACTACTGCCTACTTACATTTAGTCATATTTTTTTAACATGGAAAACAGTTCCTGACAATTTCCTGTATACCAATCATGCATGTATATATGAAGATTATCATTAAATAACCATTCTCTTCAGGTTAAGTGAACACAGTCCCTTTAATCTTTTCAATTCAAGGTCAGTGGTTTTCCTCTTGTGGGTGGTTATCTGAACATTTTTATAATTGCTACAATCATGTCTTTAGTCCAGTACCAAAGAATTAAACCTGACATTCAAGACAGTATATTTAAAAACACCGATATGATCTTGGAAGAAAAATGGTCTGTGCAAAGAATCAGGTTATTTTATCACTGAGAATGAATTATAACTGAAAATACTCCCAGTTACATTTCAACCTTCCTTTTGCACATGTGGATACAAAAGGAAATTTAAAACCTGATAGAATACAACTTTTAAAAAGCACATTCCCCATGCAAATATGAAAATACAATCTATTGTCTGGGACACTAGAGTGAGATAGGATGGTTAGCAGTTTTTCCCCGCTACTAAGGAGTGACAGAAAGAAACACTTGATATTTTGCCATCCCTGGCAGCTCTCATTTCAGGCAGCAAGGTTCCTTGAATTGTGAAAAAGTTTTCCTGCTGTTCACAGTGTCTGCAACCACACAGCTTTTTGGAACAGGATTTGCTGCTTTTGTCAGATGGGCCTAAAGAGACATCACTACCTTGTCCTCTGGTCACTGCAGGAGATCTTCCATACAAGGCTCAGTCATTTAGGCCGGCCTGAATGGGAGTCATTGCCTTCATAAACTGAACAAGTTGCTTATGTGATCCACAAAACAAAATGTATATAGCACACCTCACACAGGCTAAATCTCTACTAAGGCTTCAGAAAAAAAGCTAGGTCTTTTTTTCAGGAGAAAAAAAAAAAAGAAATTTGCACATTTACAAATTTAGGGACTTATAACTATAGTGGAAAGATGTTTTTTTCTTTCCATTTTATTAATGAGAATCTTTTCTGATAATTACCCTGTTTGATCATGGGACTTTATTTCAGCTGATCTCCAGCCAACATGATTCACATCATCTGAAGTTGAGCAAATGTAAAACTGAAGACCCCAGGCTCAGCTTTAAATGGTGTCATACCTTTAATTTTTGTACAAAACTAAATTGTAACATGGCAGTGAAGGGCTTGCATGTGTTGACATTTGATAATCCTTTGCCCTTCTCCATTCCCAGCCCTAAGCCAGGGCTCTTGAAACCCCAACGAGGGGGTTTTGCTCTTCAGTACCCGCCCTTATTTCCTCCCTTTGCTATTCTTACAAGCTGTGGAAGAAAGCCTCCCCTCTCCTACCCACAAAATCCCAGCAACCTTACCTTTACAGTTCCCTCCTTGTCCGTGACCTCCCGAGCACTGACTGATATCCAGCAAAACAAGCGCAGCCAATGCTGAGATTCTAAGTATGACTTTCAATAGTAGAAAAATAAGCACTGAATATACGGGGATAATACAATGTGCCCACAAGGGTGGATCCCAGACATGAGGATGTTCACCAAGCCCCTCTTGGATTTGGTTAAATGCTGCTGAGGGATATGACTCACATCTTCTAAGTACACTGTGGTTTCTCACAAAATTTACCATAAAACATTACATTGCATCATCTGTAAGGATTCAGTTTTCTGGGATATGATAAGAAAGAACACGTTTAATGGTACCAGAAATTGAGAAAGATGTTCTTAAGAAAAAGCAATACCTTAGTCTTTGGTTATAAATATTTACTCATAAACAACATGAAATTGTAGTAATGATTTCAGATCTGCAAAATGTTTCTGATCAGTTATCCAGATCATTGAGATAAATTTGACAATTATTGCAGGATTTGGGCAACTGAACTTTTCATTAAAACTGAACAAGTAATTTCCCTTTTGGGATCTCTGCTTTTAAAGAATGGCTGTTTTGTTTTTCTTAACCTAATCTCCCCCAACTTCTCTCTGATGCTGGAACAAGTTCCAACCAAGACGCACAAGCCCACCCTTGTTGCTAAATAATCTGTTTTGAAATAAGAACAAAATTTTTAGAAATGCATTTATAGCTTTTCCATCACGGTTGATTAGAGCTATCAGTGCTTCAGATATTCAGAAGATACTTGCCAGGGCCCACAGGTACCAGGAAACTGGTGCAGAGGAAAAGTGTAAGCATGGGAAGGCGACTTGAAGGAGTCACCAGCTAGATGAATTCCAGTATCAGAGAAAGGAGGTCATAGCTTGATCCCTCACTGCTTAGAACTCAGGTCTGGTTAATACACCATTTGGGAAAGAATCTAACTCTCTGAGGGAAGACCCTGAGTATAACAGTGGGGCTGGGGGCTGAGCAGTCACGGCCCAGGGCCCTCATGTCCTAGTGAGATAGGAGATTAGGGCATGGCAAAGCTGGCGGGGAAGCTGGTGTGACCTGCTAATTACAAAATCTCAGAAAGCATTCACAGAATAGTTCCCAAAGCCCTGCATGTGGACTTCTTGTAAGAACTCAAGCAGGTTTCGATAGGATGACCTAGACCTGACATCAGCCTGAGGTGTGAGATCCCAGCACCACTTCCCAAGACCAGTATGTAGAAGTTCTCATGGATTTCCTCAAGATTTCAATGGTATAAAAGGATGCAGATGTCCAGAGCTTACTATTGTAGCTTTCCTTATGACAGCCGACCGCACTTCCTCCAGGGTATACTTATATACTGCTTTTTCTTCTTTCACTCAGCCAAAGTTTGCTCTCCTGAGCCAGTTTCCCCTTCACTCTTCACTTTTACTTATTCAAATAAACTTGGCCACTACTATTTGCTCATTTCCATCAATTCTTTGTTCAAGACAAGAAAAGCCTGGAATCTATCTCCAAAAGCAGAGACAAGCAATCCAAGCCCTGGTAATATTTATTTGGTGAGCTAGTTTTAGAAGAAGCTGCTAATAACATTAGCTTTCTTCCCACTGGAAGGCAGAGTGCAGCAAGCAAGATATTTGCAGATCAAATTAGCACATTAAGGAAAGTGCAGGCCGGGAATTCAATGAGAAGGAGAGACTGAGTTAGGACAGACAAGTCCTAGGGACAGAAAGAGACAGGACATGCATGGTTCTGGATCTGGATCAGACCCAGGCAGAGGCATGGAGCAGCTGTGACCTGTGTGACTTGAGGGTAAAGGAGAGACACTAAGCAGTGCAAAGTAGACACATCGCATTCCCATCCCAAACATTGCCAGGCTCTGTGGCCATGAAGTATCTCACCTACTGCTTGCACTCAAATGCTACAGAGTTCAGCACCTGAAGTCAACTCAACACCTATGGACTCCCTTCCATTGGCTCCTATACATAACTGAGTTTCAAGCATAAGGCCCTTCCCTGCCAAGCCCTAAGCACCCCTGTGTTCAAGAGCTGGGTAAAAATTCCATGAGAGGAATGGACAGAGACTTGGGCCAAAGAGCTGAGGGGAACAATGCACTGTTGCCCAGGACATTCACCTGGAGCAGTGTGGAGGGAGTAGATGTAATCAGTTGCAGGGATTATAATGGAGGAAAAGTGACAGGGATCAAAGGCACTCTTCTAGAGACCAGCAGAGGGACAGAGGTTTGAACAGCCATGCTCTGCCTGACTCCCCTCTCTGAAATCATTGAAGATGCTAGATCATAGGAGAGGTAAAATCATCACCGAGCCACACCTACAAAAGCGCAGCTAAGACCTCACAGAGCTTAGCCTGTGAGGAAAGGGAAAAAAGAACCGCTCAACTCTCAAGCCCCTTCACTCATTGGTAGGTAACAAATCATTGGAGGGGAACAGTTTAAGCCTCTCCTAGTCACAGTCACAGAGAACTGGAGCTCATCCCACCACCACCACCCACAACTGCAACAAGACAAATTGCATCCATTTTTGAACTATGAAAGAACACACTGGTCAAATTAACACTGAAGTATAAATAGGACTGAGGGGACTCTACATTTTTGTCCTGTTTATGTGGGGTTTTCCTCACTTTTTTCTTTTTCTGCTTTCATTATTTTTATCTGCTTTCTCTTTCTCTCCCTCCATCTCTCTCTCTCTCTCTCTCTCTCTCTCTCTCTATATATATATATATATATATATATAACATATATATATATAATTGTGTCAACTTTTAGTTGTGGGTGGTGGTGGGATGAGCTCCAGTTCTCTGTGATTGTGACTAGGAAGTGCTTAAACTGGTTCCCCTCCAATAATTTGTTGCCTACCAATGAAAATATATATGTGTGCAGACAAAGAGAGAGAAAGAGAGAGAGAGAGAGAGAAGATAGTGTCAGTATATGTGAAATGGAGAATAAAAATCAGTGCTCTACTTTAAATAGTATTTTTTATGATCATATCAGATTAATCCCCACCACAAATTATGTAGGGACGATTCAAATATGGCTTCCTCCAATCTTCAACTGTATTTCCCTCCCTCTTCTTCTTTTTCCCCACCCCTGCATATAACCTCTCAAGCCTCTCCCTCTATTTCAGTTGTAAAAACAACAGGGCCAAAATTTTATTACTTTTCTTTATCTCATTTGATGTTACTGCTTTTTTATGCTTCTGTTCTTTTTAAACTATATTTTTCCTTTCTTCTATGTGCCAAACTATAGGTCACCAGTACTATTCGATTGTTGAATATGGGTAAGTGAAAAATATATTAAGTTGTCATAACAAGTTTTAAATTACATGATTAATTCATGGTTGATTCTATAGATGGTGATATAACCCATAACTGTCTTTCCTTGGAAAGTAGCAACTATGGTTGATCCTGTCTCATTGAGTAGGTTGAAGAAGTTTACAGACCTAAACAAAATATAACCAATGCCACAGCTGCATCATAGCAGGAGACATGTACTAACTAAAATAGCAACAATTTTTCTATCTTAAGTGATCTTCAATCCTCAGCACAAAAACAACAGAAACATGAGAAAACAAGGCAAAGGGATGCCAGTAAAAACTTTTACTTCCATGAAAGCTGATCTCACTGACACTGAAACACAGAAGTTGTAGGTAAAGCATTTAAAATGCAAAATGGTTGAAATAGTTGAAGAGATCAAGGTAGAAAATATAAGCAAATTTTAAGATGTTCAGTGAACACAAACAAGATGTAAATAAATACATAAATGATGTAATGGATTGTTCAATGAGCCAGATGTGGTAGTGCACGTCTAATCCCAGCACTTGGGAGGCTGAAGCAGGAGGATCATTGTGAGTTTGAGACCAGCTTGTGCTACAAAGTGAGCTCAAGGCCAGCCTAAATCGCATAGTGAGACCCTGTATCCAAAAAAAAACAAAAAAGATTGTTCAATGAGCTTCAAAAGCCACAAAATTTGATTGAATTAAATAAAACAATATAAGGTGTAAATGACAAATTTAGTAAAGAATTAGATTATGAAAACAAACCCAGGTAATGAAAGATTCATTTGGAAGTATGACTAGCAGGAATGACCAACGGGAAGAGTGAATATTGGAACTTAAAGACAAAGTTGATATGGCACATCATATATTCAGTGATATCCTAAAAACAGTGAGGTGCCATGAAAGCTGGATCCAATGCGTTCGATGAGTCAAAAAAAAAAAAAAAACCCACAACCTAAGAAGTGTAAGAGTAAGGGAAGGTTGGTATAAAAAATTACAGAAATCAAATCAGAAAGTTTCCCAAATCTAAAGGAAGAATACAGTATTGAGATAAATAAGGCATATAAATAACTACAACCTGAAAAATATCTTTCCATGATGCACCATCATCAAAATTCCAGAGATGCATCAAAAAGAATACTAAAAACCATCAAATTACCTATAAAACCAAGCTTACTAGGAAAACAGCAGGTTTCTTAGAGCAAACATTAAAGGCCCGCAGAGCTTGGAGAGTTTTTCAAATCCTAAAAGAAAACAATTGTCAACCCACACTCTTATATCCTGAAAAATTATCCTTCAAAATGGATGGAATAGTAAAGACATTCCATGACAATGACAAACTAAAGAAATTTACAACCACTAAACCAGCATTGCAGAAAGTACTTAAAGGAATCTTAGGCAGAGACAAAGAGCCCATCATCAACAAGAGCCCAAATGAATGAACACATGTAACTGGGACAGTGGTTAAACAAGAGGAAGAATAAAGGATTCAGCAGTGGAAAACTAATGCTGTGATTGGATTCAGTAAATAGCTTAAAAACCATCAAGGGTCTTAATTCCTCAATAAAAGATACAGATTTGAAATTTGGATAAAAAAACAAAAACCCAACCATCTGTTACCTGCAAGAGACTTAGGTAACCCAAAAAGAAACACATAGACTGAAAAGGAAAGAAGAAAAATGATACTCTATGGAACTGGAGCCCACAAGCAAGCAAGAGTAGCTATGTCATTTTCAGACAGAGCAGACATTAGCCAAAACTGATCAGAAGAGATAAAGAACACCAC
Source organism: Chinchilla lanigera (assembly GCF_000276665.1). NCBI lineage: Eukaryota > Metazoa > Chordata > Mammalia > Rodentia > Chinchillidae > Chinchilla > Chinchilla lanigera. The sequence continues at coordinate 5,525,546 of NW_004955462.1, forward strand.
TACATATTTGTAGAAGGAACAATGCATCAGGAAGAGATAACAATATAAATATAATTGCATCAAAGTCTGTGTACCATATTTCATAAAGCAAAAACTACTGGACATAAAAGAATAGGCAACAATACAATCATAGAAGGGCTCTTGCATCCCCCATTCTCACAAACAGACAGGTCAAACAAACAAAAATTTAACAAAGAAATATCAGAGTACAACCACACCACTGAACAGATGGAATTAACAGAGATCTACAGAGTGTTTCATACAGTAATAGGATACACATGTTTTCCTCAGCAGCACATGTAATATACTTCAAAACAGACCATCCAGCATGTTTAAATACAAAGGACTTGATTAACTGCTTATTGAATCATACCAGAATGAAACTAGAATTCAATAGCAAAAGAAACCACAGAAGCTACACAAACACTTGGAGATTAAACAACACACCTGGCTCTTTGAAAGGATAAATAAGATTGATAAACCTTAAGCAAACTTCCCAAGAGAAGTACAGAAAAGATCCATATCAATTCAATTAGAAGTAAAAAGGTGATATGACAATCACAACACTAAAATTGAAAGGATTACAGAACTATTTTTAAAAACTTCTATTCCAGTGATTTAAAGAACCTAAAAACACTGAGAAATTACTAGACTAATAATTGAACAAGAACATATAAACATCCAGAAATGACCAATAACAGGCAATGAAATAAAGTCACTAATAGAAATCCCACCAACTAAGAAAAGCCCAGGACCTGACCTGATAGATTCACCACAGAATTTTGTAGGAACTTTAGGAATAACTTATGCCAATACTCTTCAAACTCTGCTGAGAAACTAAAAGGGAGAAAACATTTCCAAACTCATTCTTTGAAGATAGGATTGGCTAGATAAGGACTCAACAAAAAAGAAAAGCATAGGCCAATTTTCTTAATGAACATAAATACAAATATTCTCAACAAACAGAATGCACCAAATCATTAGAAAAATTAAATCTGTCAAGATCAATTTGGCTTCAACCCAGGGATGCAAAGATGGTTCAACATGTGTAAATCAAAAAATGTAATATGCCATGCAAACAAAAGCAAAGATAGCAATCATTGATCATCTCAATAGATGCAAAAAGCCTTTCATAAACCCCTTTCCACATTAAAAACCCTGAATAAATATGTATAGAATAACCTAACCTAGTAATAAAAAACCATTCATGACTGCCCACTGCCAACATCATACTAACTGGGAAAATCTGAAAACATTTCCTCTAAAATCAGGAACAAGATAAGGGTATCCATTGTACCACTCCTGGGCAATATAGTTCTCAAAGTTCAGTAAGAGCAATCAGGTAAGAGAAAGAAATAAAAAGGATATGAATGGAAAAGGCAGAAGTTAAATTATCCTTATTGCAGATGGCATAATCTTTTATATAGAAGACCCAAACAAACTCCATGAGAAGGGCCTTGGAACTAATGTACTCAGTAAAGTGCAGGACAAAAAATCTATACAAAGTGGCTAATAACATATACCAACAATTAACCCACTGAGAGAAAAATAAGGAAAACAATCAAATTGACTACACTTCAAAAACAATTAAATACCTAGGTATGAACCTAGTTAAGTAAAATACCTGTATAATAAAAGCTATAGTACTCTGAGAAAAGGAGAATGAAGAGGACATTAGAGGGCCTGGGGATTTAGCTCAGCAGCACAGCACCTGCCTGGCAAGCACAAGGTTGTGAGTTCGATTCCTGGTACTGGAAAAAAAAGCAAAAAACCAAAAAAAAAAAAAACAAAAAACAAAAAAACAAAAAAAGAAAAAAAAGAGGACATTAGAAAATGGAAACACATCCTCTGATCCTGACAGGCAGAACAAATATTGTAAAAATAGTCATAGCATCAACAGTAATGTATAAGTTTAATGCAATTTGGATCAAAATACCAAAAATACCCTCATAAAACTAGAAATAAGCACTCCTAAAATTTATATGGAATCAGAATTGAGGATGCAGGAACAACTGTGTGTTCTTTTGGACATCTGATTTCTGACAAAGCATCTCAAAACATAAGCTGGAGGAAAGATAGCCTCTTTAATGAATGTGTGAAAACTGTATACACATGCAGGAGAATCAATTTAGACTATTATCTCTCACCCTTTACTGCAATAAAATAAAAACTGATGAAGACCTAGATATAAAAACATAAACACTGAATCTTCTAAAGGATAAATAGCTAAAACCCTTAAAGATACAGGTCTAGGCAAGGATTTTCTGAACAGAACCCCAAATGTGTAAGAAATAATAAGAATCAACAAATAGGATTATATAAAATAAAAAAAACTTCTTCACCACAAAGAAAACAGCCAAGAGAGTGAAGAAATAACACACCGAATTGGGGGAAAATCTTGCCAGCTACACTTCAGATAGAAATTTCATACCTAGAACATATAATGAACTCAAAAATTTTGACCCTCAAAAATAAAAGATCCAGTCAGACAATGAGCAATTGAAATTAATAGACACACCTCAAAAGTACAAATGGTCAATACTTACATGAAAAAATGTTCAGCATCTTCAACCATTAGTGAAATGCAAACCAGAACACAATACTGAGATGTCATTTTACGCAGAAAAATTGGCTATCATCATAAACTTTAAAACTAGAAGAAATGCTGGTAAGGTTGTGGGGGTGGGGAAAGAAACTTTCTAAACTGTTAATGAGATTGTAATATATTGTACCCACTATGGAAATCAGTATAAAGATGCCTCAAAAAATTAAAAATAGAAATTTCATTTGGCCCACTCTACCACTGATAAGTACCTTGGGGAAAGAGTTAAGGACATCAGACTGTGGTGATACATACATACACACCCATGTTTATAGTAGCACAATAGCCAAAATAGCCAAATCTTGGAACTGGTCTGGAGCCCCTCAACAGCTGAATGGATAAAGAAAATGTGGTATTTATACACAATGAGAACTACTCAGCCACGCTGAAGTAACGCTGGTGTCATTTTGTAGGAAAATGAATGGATCTTGAGACCATATAAGTACATGAAATAAATCAGACACAGAAGGGTAAATACCATATGATTTTTCTTTATGAGAAACCCAAAATATAAATAATTTCAAGAGCAAAATAAAAGAGACATGATAAGAAACAAGGAAGTAGACTTTGTGAAAAGAGGAAGGGGATTTGGAGAAGAGGGGAAAAGGAGAACAGAAAGGGAAGGGAATATAAAAATAATTAGGATGTGAATGAGTGTGTGTGTGTGTATGTGTGTAATTCATCTTTGGTCTTTAGGATATTTGAATCTTCTTGCTGAAAAGGCTATATCACAAATATGGCTTATTCACAAGATGCTGAAAAAGGTAGCCCATGAGGGGAGCCTCACAGGAGAGTGAAACGGCTATGGCACCAGAATCCCAAACTTCTGGTTCAGGGCTGGCTTGCAGCTTTAATCTCACACTTTGATGTCTGTCAGTGGTAAAGAACCCAGCGTGGCAGGGTAGTCACATCCTGTCCATCAGAAGCCATGTTCAGGCTTGTGGAATGCACAATAGAAATCCAGCTTTCAGAATGTAGGCAACTTCAGTGCAAATCAACACTTTCAAAAACCCAAAACAGTACATAGGGAGTGCTACCCTGAGTCAGACTTACATCCTCTCACAAAAAGATTGTACTTAGGATACCCTGCTCAAGGGGCGGCAAAACCACCTTTCACTTTACTTCTCCATTGCTTCTCGTGGAGGGTCATCTGACTCAAGAAAGAAAACATTTCCACTTTATAAATAGAAAGGGCACTACAAATAGATTTTGCCTAAAGAAAAATATTAATGAGGTAAATAAATCCAATTTTGGGGAAGTGTCAGCCAAAATATGTTCATCACTGTCAGCGTGAGTCAGTTAGGCAGTGTTCCCAAGCTAAGAACAGCTCCAGGCTGTTGCTAAATTAGGATTACAAAAGATGCCTCCATACTCAGTCTGTATTTTCAGGAAGAGGCGGGTTGAATTTCTCCTACTCCATCTAAAAGACAGACTGAACATTACAAGAGGAAAGCCACCCTGTGTGTGCTGCATCTGAGTGGCAATCACTCCCTCTTCCTCCTCACTGCCGCTGCCTCTGGAGGAAGAAAACTTCTCTCCATCCACCGAGTGTGCAGCCATTACAGAATTCTGCAGTCCAGGTGCCTGCACTTCAATCTCAGACCCTCCGCTTGCCTCTGTGAAAGTTATCAAGGCTTTCAACTTCTCAGATCCTCAGCAACATCATCTCTAACATGGATATAATAATAAAGACGAGCAGGCATTTTTTAAGGGCCCAAAGAAACAATAAAATGTAAAGTTCCTGGCTGTGCACTATGATACAGATCAACAAATATTAACCAGTTAGTACAAATGCTCAAGGCATTTTTTCCTAAACCTGATTTAAGTTGCTGTGTACATAACTTACCATCTCAATAAATTATGAAGCTCTGGCCTGAAAGCATCTTTACATTCATACCACGCAGGGCCTCATTGTCTTGAACAATGTGGATGCTCTTTGTGAAACAAATGAGATTCTTTCAGTCCTTGCAGTGAAAAGTCTTCGTAATAAAGTGCCTCACAAATCTCTCAAAACATTTCCCTTTTGTTCAGTGGGGATGATAGTCTTTTAGTTATTAACCACCTGTCATACTACATCAAAATTTACCAATATTTGACTTAAAAAGGATTTTAATTAAAGTCAAGGCCAACACATCACACTTCTGCCTTAGGATTACAAACATTGGGAATATGGGTTCTGCCTTGTCCAGAACGATGGCAGTGGAAGAATAGGATGCTTCCGGTTCAAAATCCACAAGCTCCTGGCCACCAACACTGGACAGGGCACCCCTGTCATGGAGGTGACTGTCCTTGAGCCCTGCCCTGGCACATCAGTGGCTCACTTGTGCTAAAGCAGCTTTGTGACCCACAGCAAATTCTCAGCGAATTCCTCCAGCTATCTACAGACACTGCCATAGTGTTGATGAAATGCATGCTCTATAACAAATGTATTAACCTTTATATTTAAAATTGATAGAGCTGGAGATGTAGCTTAGTGGTACAGTGCTTGCCCAGCATGTACAAGGCCCTGAGTTTAATCCTCAGTACCACCACAAAAAAAAGGGTTAAAATTCATGATAGTTTAATCATTCAGGAACATACTGCTTCCTTAAACAATATACTCATGTACATTTTTAAATTTATATTTTTAAGAGTTATTAAGAGCACATTTTTTGCTCACGGGCACAAACCCAGGACACCAAAGGAATTTCTGGCTCTCTTTTCCTAGCATAGAACAGGCACATCCCCTGGTGACACAGGGAGGTTTGAATCAGGAAGCATGGCAGCTGCCAGCGCTACGTGGCTCTTTTCCCAAGAGACGTGAAATTGGTGTAAGTGAAATCCCACGCAGCTCGGGAAATAGAACAGTCTTTCCCTGTACTATAAATATTTTTACCTTTGGGGATATGATTTTGTTTTTAATTTAGAATGAATTAAGCAGCATAACACATGCTAGGCTGCCCTTGGAGAATAAGGTTTGGTGACAATTGTCAATTAGATTAGTTTTATTAAAAATATCGTAATTTTAGTTTATACTATAGTTACATGAATAATTGTGACAGTTCCCACTAATTTATTCTAAAGTTTCAGTTGGGTCTTTGAATTTCTAAATACCATTTTATACTTAGTTTAAAATTCATATGGATAAGGAGAGATACCAGCAGAGTCAGCAGGGTTGTTTTTCTTTCTTTTTTCTCTCTCTTTTTTCCCCACTTTTTTTTCCCCTTTGGTCACATACATTTCTTTCTTTGGCATTCTTCCACATCTGATTTAAAGCTCACCTGATAGATAACCCATAGGTATATTGTCTTGGTAGGACAACTTTTAGAGCATGAAGCAATGATAACATTACTTAGCCCCATTGGATAAAATGAGAAAAAGCACAGAAACATGGGTTAATACACATACACACACACACACACACACACACACACACACAGAGTCACTGATCAAAAGAGGAGTGTCATCCAGGACCTAGAATTGAAGGTGAGTGCCCATAATCCACTAACTGTGAGTCAGGGGTCAGGGTTGAGCCAGACTGACAAACAGTTATTGACAGAGGCTTCCAGTATGGAATATCAGATTGCTCCCTAGCCCTAGCAAAGCAGCATTTAAAGATCTGCTGTGTTTGAAAGACCTTTTCCTGATGGTTTGAACTTTTCAGGTAGAGCATTCACTACTTTGGCCTTTAAAACTCTCTGCATTACCCAACACAGCGGGGTAGTTTTTCTAGGCACGTAGGCTCCTTTAGAAACCATCCAATATTTAGTGGCTCAAAACAACAGGCATTACTCATTGTCTTTGGATTTCTACAGATCAGGACTTCCAGAGCACTTGGGCTGGACGATAAAGGTCCAAGGACCCTGGTGAGGATGATGGTGAGGATGATGGTCAGGCCAGGACACCAGGTTCCTTCTGTTGTCTTTGTGGTCCTCAGGAGTCTCCTTGAAGATGCATGGCCCATTGTCTCTCTTCAGTACTGTCCTCGCAGGGTGTGGTGGCATGTTGGCTCCTGGCCCACAAACTGAGCATCCCTATGACCTGGGCAGAAGCTGTGTTTTTCTTTCTAACTCAGCCCAGAGTCCCCAGGCACCACTTCCACCCATTTCCATGTATTAGAATCAGTTCACTAAGTTCAGCCCACATTAGGATAGAAGAATCTGGAACCCGTATTTAAACTAGGTACACAAAGAACTTGCAGGTATATTTTAAACACAATCAGCACAGTTATTTCTAATAACTATTTTCATAACATTAGATGGGTCCACAGAAGATCAGGCATAGATTTTTCTTTCTTAATAAGTTTTAAGCTTAAAATATACAGGACATATTTCTTCATTATAATTTTCATGTAAATGCTTTGTAAAATCAAGAAAGCTATAAGTAAACAATAGATGAAATAAATACATACATATGTCAATAAAATGTTCACACAGGTGCCAGAGAGTTGGCAAAAAAAAAAATGTTATACGTGCCTCTGAAAGTATTCCTCTGAGTACTCCCTCTTGGAAAGTGCAAAAGTTAGCAATGAAAGCAATTAATACTCCCAAGTTTAAATTTGAGTATAAATGATAGAAGTTGAAAATAAACATCTTCCTACGTCCTCTTAGAAAATCATTGCCCCAAAACCCTGAGACAGTCTTCTGGAAAATTTGATTTTGTAAATAATTCTCATTTGAAGTTGATGGAAATTAAAGTAGTTATTAATTCAAACTCAGTAAGTAATAATTAATTTTTGCTTCCTTCCTTCTGTCTCATGAAATAGTTGTATGATCAACAGATATGTTGCCACCGGGATTAACACTGAGACATTTGTTTGGTATTCGACAGGTGTTAACATCAAGTAAGAATCAGAGCCTTCTAATTAGCAAAGCCCATTTTGCTGAGCGTTAGTAAGGCTTTTATCAACTTTTAAACATCCCTCTTTTTAAATAATAATGAAAATGTAGCCCAGCCCTTACAAAAAAAGGTGAACATAGGAAAGAAATCACTAAACCCAAAAAAGAAAAAGCATAGACTAATGTTCCCTTTCCGTGACTCTCTGAGAGAAACAGCAGTGGATTACCTGCAGGGAAGTCAAAACTTAGAATTCCAAATAGAGCAGCAAAACAGACGTGAAGGAATGAAAATAAGACCAGCCTAAGATTGAGAGGTATTTCCAAAGAGCATAAGTGTATGTTGAGGATGCTTTTGAAGGTCAAAGGATTCACATGTTGTAGGATCAGCACATCAAATAATGTCACATTATTTCTATCTTTCTATACAATCTGATCGATGAATTGAGAGAACAATTCTCAGTTCTAAATTTGCTTTATATTTGGCATGCTAAAAAGAACTCAACCAAAATAGTTTAAGAACCAAAAAAGAGACATTTTAGAGGCAGGCGCTCTCATCTACCCACTTTCAGTTAGAAAATGAGTGTCTATTTTTGTGAAGGTCAGATCCCTGTACAAACCACACAGTGAAACGTTTTGGTTTACAAATAAGTGAAAGATAGAAATCTCAGAGATAAATTACCAAATATACCAAAAACATAGCATTCTTCCTATTATGAGTAATACCTTTTTTTTTTAAAGCACAGGCATTTCTTCAGATAGACTTCTTTTTCTGTTCCCTACAGTTTAGAGGCAGAGAGACCATAATTGCTTTTTTGCTTAAAGCATTAGCATGACCAAAACCTTATTCTTTGAATTTACACATAATAAATTTGTAATAAATAGATCCTATGACTCTGGACACTTTGTTTTGTGGTCTGAGTTTCAATTAGTTCACTTTAAAAAATATAAACTAAGCTGAAGTTATATTTTTATATTTTTAGCTATGTCCAGTAAAAAGCCATTGCTGAGGTTAGGAGTAAAAGGCAACAGTTGCCATAAAATGCAAACAGTACCAGGGAAAAAATTATTAAACTTGGGTTTTCAGTCCCAGCCTGGGCACTAGCAAGCTTTGAGACTGAGTATGGACTCACTTTCTCAGGCGCTCCATTGCCAAATCTGTGCACCTAGCTAATTACTTAAGATCCCCCCTGCTCTCCATGGTTAGGATTCCTTGAGACAGATCCTAATGACTTTTGCAACAAGGCCCCAAACTTAAAATTAGATGAAAGAAATGAGACAATTGAGAAGCATATTATTATCTAAACTCCTTTGTAGAATCTCTTCAATGACGACACATGCAATCACGGCATGGAGACTAGCTGATTGCTACTGTAATACACACATTTAGAAGGCAACCAGTATTTCATCTTCAAATATTTACTGAGATTTCACGAGACATAAACATGGTAGCAGGTGCTAAGAAAATTCATGTGCAAACATGGCTCTCCTCGGAGTTGCTGACAAAACGTACAGGTGTGATACAAGTAAACCTCCAAGAATAGGTTTAATGACTTTAGATGCCATGGCACAGAATGGGAAATATCAAACCATTTTGTGTAAATGTAGCAGTTGCAGGGAAAAACGTGGCCTCAGCCTCCCTGAAATCTTTGGTTTGCTCTAAAGTTACCCTAAAAAAAACACAAATCTATACAAGAAATGGTGTACTTGCCATGCAAAAATGCAGATTCAAGGCAAATTCCATCTCCACTTCTAACCAATAAATCATCCAATTTACACCAACCCCAAATAAAAATTCTGGACCTACCCTCACTTATAGTCACTGTTTAAGGAGAGCAAGTATGAAAGAACTGGTTTGTAACTGATCAATTCATGATTCAGTACTCATATGAACCTGTGTGAACTAGCAGATGTTGAAAACAAACAAACAAACAAAAAAGCTCTGGAAGCCTCAGCCCCAAACTAAAAACTGTTGCTCCCATAAACAGGAAGATTTATGAAACCAGGTCCTGAATTTATAGTAACACACCACACACAGGAACCTAGTTATAATTTCCCCCTTCAGCCACCAAGGTCACTCTGCAGAAATGCCCTGCTTCCAAACAGAGAATTTCCAAAGTACCAACTTTCTGATCAAATCATATTACAGGACAGGTAAATTCTCTAGCAATCCACATCAACTGAGAAAGAATATTTGTATTAATGTTCCGATTTTACTGTGCGTGGTCCACCAGTTCATAGAGTCTTTATCCAAATAACTCTTCAGATTTTTGCTCTCACGCTACACTTCCTTTTTCTTTGCCCTCACCAGATGTTCCATGGGACACAGCTAGCAAGGCCCCACTGTGTGAGAGAAGACGATGGCTGACATGGAGAAGCCATCAAGGTCCTATTGAGGGCATCGAACTCCATCCAGCCTATGAGCAGTGGTGACCATTGAAGTCCATCCCACAGAAGAAAATGAGAGCTTCTTCATTAGATTTGTATCTCTATGTGATTTCTCAGACCCTAGGATGAGGCTATACCAGGAGGAGGCTGATAGTGGGTGGCTGAATGTAGATTGCCAAGATGCTACATGAGCATTTTTGAGCAAGACAGGGCAGTGAGGAGAACAGAAGCAACCCAAGAGAAGCTTCGAAAGTAGAATCAACATAATGTGTAAGTGGACTATATCTGTAGGTGTGAAGGAAGGAGAAGTCGGGGGGGTGCGCGGTGGTGAGTGCTTCGGTGACTTCCTTAACGGGCTCCAGAAGGACTCCGTTTATGCGTGTCCCCTCTCTGTGGAAGAGGGCAGCACTCATGGATACTGGAATGAAGGTACCTCTTCCAGCTCTCCCCACTTAACGCCTTAGAATAACTATTACCTCCTAAGTGCCCAATTTAAATCAAGTACAGAATTGAATCCTTCTGTTCAAAAGAAAACACTTTTTACAAGTCACAACAATAAGCCCTTTGTTTTCATCTGTTTCCACTGCATCTATTTCATAGTAGGATTTGAAACTAAAATTTCAAAATATCCTGAGAAATGAGACTCTTCTTATGTTTCTGACCACATGGAAGCAAAAGTACTAAGACAGGCTGAGAGTCATCATGCTTACAGACCAATGCTTTAAGAAATAAAAAATAAAAAGATTAAGTATTTGATGTTTTTAATCCCTTTTCAAACTGAGTCCATTGCTTTTATTTTCAAAATCATATGCTTGTGAGGTTTTCTCATTATTGCTGGTGTTGTTTGAGTGTATGTGTTATAATCAACCCTCTCTGAGGGTTTTATGTCTGTTTCTCGTGATGCCTAGCTGCAATTAAAACAGCTTGGATTCAAACGATTACACAAATATTTAGTATTAAAGGTTTTAAGAAAGAGTTCATTATCACCAGGGCTGCATGGAGAGTAATCTTTTCCCATTAAGTTTTTACATTTACAAAGTATACTCCCATAAAGAATGTAAACCATGACCATCAACTCTAAATAATTTGACGATGGACTTTTGATGCAATAGTTCTAGATGACAGCTAAATTCTCTAGGCATAAATCACTTGCATCTAACAAAACATAACAGATATAAATACTGAAAGTGCCTTTAAGTAATATAATAGTATAAAACACAAATGGCTAGATGGTGAATAAATTGAATTTTTCTGGTAAAAATCCCAGGAGACCATGGAAGACATCTATAGTAGTCTATCATAAACACACACATACACACACATACACACACACACACACACACCACTGAAACAAAAGAAAATCATTCATACAACATCAAGAAAACAGTCAATATGGAATGCCAGAATTTCAAAGGAAATTTCCTCTGTCAGGTCTCCTCTCCAGGACATGAGGAGACAGTCCTCTGATGTTCTTGCCGCTGGGTGAGGCTATATACCCAGCACGGTAAAGGTAATAGAGTGAAGATGACCTGTCATTTCGAATGATGGCAATGAAAGCTTACATGTGATTCCCCAGACTTCCTGCCCCCTGCTACCTCAGCTGAGGGGGACGTATGTTCTTGCTATGTCTGGATGAGTTCAGTCTCCAGAGTGGCACTACTGGGATGTACTGTGGATCTTTACTAGCTACACCCTGGAGGGAGGTCTGCAGATCATGTTGCCTCAAAGCGCAGTATGAGATCCCAGTCTCCTTCTGTACTGCTTGGCTTCCTGACTCATGTGGTGAGCGGTGTGCCCCACTAGGCACTCCTGCCACTATGTACCACCCTCAGCAGGGTTCCAAAGTAGTTGGGCCATTCAAATTTGAGCTAGGACCTTCAGAACCATGGGCCAAAGTAAACTTTTTCTCTCTACAAATGCCTTGTCTCAGGAATTTCCTTGTGGTGACAAAAAGCTGACTAACATAATTCCCAAGGAAAAAGTGGTGGACATTACTTCCACATGGATATCTGACCAGATCTCACAATGGAGCAAAGCACCCTGCCAGCAGCTCGGGGCTTTTGGTTTGTTTTACCAACCCACAAATTTGGAGGGGGTTTTGTTATTACATGTTGAACTTGTCCTGACTGCTACAAGAACAGAACTTCTCTTTGTTCACCAGGAAGAATGGATAAAATGGTGTAAAGCCTAAACTAAGTTTCTGTTAAATGTAGTCATATAAGGTTTTGTGAGTAGCTATGTCTGTTAACATTCAGGATGCATTAAATCTCACTTAGTTCAGATGTGGGAAGTGCAGTTTAGAAAGATTCAATAATTTTTCAGAAATACACAAGATCAAAACTCAGAGGGTCTGCTGTATGCTTGGAACCCTCGTTCAGGAGAAGGTTTCTGAGGGTGTGGGCTAGTGAATTCATCACAACTCAGTAGAAGAGAAACGTGTGTCTAATTCTGAACAGACTGGAGCTCAGAACATGAATTTTTAAATAAGCACTATGAGTTTGATAGTGAAAAAATTATAAATAAAACATGGGAAGCCAGGCATGGTGGGGCATTCCTATAATATCAGCATTCTGGGAGGATGAAGCAGGAGGATCCCCAATTCCAGTCCAGCTTAGGCTATTTAATAACACCACAAGATCATGTCTGTAAACATAAATTTTGTAAAGGGCTGGGGCTCTTTCTTTGTGCAAAATCCCTGGGTTCAATTACCAGTAAAACATACACACATACACACACACGCACACACACACACACACTCAATGGGCTATGTGGCTAAACAGATCTTAGAGTAACTGCTCTTTCTGAGTGAGATCATTAAGAAAAAATAAAATGTTATTCATGTGAATATAGCATCCTGTGAAGTAAAAAGGTCCTGGAGAGAGATTCTTTTTCATTTTTTCTTTTAATATTTTAATTTTTAAATGATGGAATATTTCAACTAGTAGTATTCTAAAGTAATTTCAAATTTCAGAGTTGAAAAACACATTTCATCGACACTTATCCATTGTCCCAATAACTTTCTCCAATCTTCAGCTATTATCACTAATTTTCCTCTTTGCATGGCTTTGATGTGTTATGAGAAAAAGTATCAGTCATTTTGAGGAATAGTCTTCACTTCAAATTTCTCAACTATTTCTTCCTATTTAGATCCAGATTATGCATATTTGACAAGAATATTACACAGATGGTATTTGTCCATATCCACTTGTTTGTTGTATTTATGATCTGACTTTGAAACCTACTTCTCACAGAAATAATATTTTGAAAATTCTTTAAAGGCCATAACAGACTTCTATCATCAGCTAGCAAAAAATCATGTGTTGTGTAAACATGAATGTCAGTTTCTTTTCAGTGTAAATGCTATTAACTTTAAAGGAACGAATTGGAAATGAATACCCTCTGATTTCAAGGGGGAAAATAATTTTTATATTATTTGTCTTATGTGCAATGAGCTACCAAAAAATGCCTCTTCTTGAGATGGTTAGAAAAAGAAAAAACAATTAAATGAATTTAAGCAACTTACCCAATTATTTTGAAGAGCATTAAAGAGCATGTTTTGTCCAAATTATGTTTCATAAATTATGCATTTTTCTGCTTCATTTAAGCAAACATACAGTAGGGAAATACTGATTTCTCACCAGTGTGGATACAAAATGTCACCTATGTACTGAAAGGCATCCTGCAGTCCAAAGCTGACCAATTTCTGCAAATGAAATTCAACTTGGGCAAGGCATATATGCACAAGGCTCTAGGTTCAATTCCCAGCACCACAAAGAAAGTATAAAAACACCACTCTGTTCAAATTCTTACTTTCCAAATAGCTAGAAGTTCATAAAATAGAGTTTCTATTGGGAACCTCAGAAAACTGAATGTCATTTTTCTGTCTAGTTTATTGTGTTTTATTTTGGTTTTCCAGATAAGTGAAAAGAAGAGCAAGCCATTATGAAACTCTCTTGTTACTGAGGGAACCAGTAAGAATTAGGCAGATGTGTCTTAAGACGCAGGTAGATCTGTATGTGAAAACTAACCTTCAGCAGTGGCCACCTAGTGAAATGTAGGTCTCTTTCCTAAAAATCCTTGAATCAAATAAGAACAGCTTTTACTTTGGGACCTATGGACATTCAGCAGTTTGGAGATCACAATCAAAAAGCCGTGGATGTTCACGCAGCATGAAAATTGTATATGGTTGGTAGAAATTCCATAGGATTCATCAAGCTTGAAAAATAGCTTAAGCTGGGTTAAAAACAACTTTGGTGGTACAGTGTGAACTCAGGGGTCCTGACTCACCTCCCTTCTTCACCATAGTTGGTTTATTTTTGCTCCTCCCTTGTGTCTGGGAGGATCTCTATATCTGTGACACTCTGCAGGTTCTGAGTCCCCAGCTGTCATATCTGTCATATGCTCTTCACCATCGCCTTGTCTTTGCACAGATTCTGGGTTTTGACATCTTCTCCCTTTCTCCATGGCTGTATATACAATTTCCTGTCCACACTATACCTACTATGAAACTGGAAATTCCTACCCCATTACAGGAAGATCCCTTTTCTGTGAGTTAAAAATATTTATAATTAATACTGTTTTGCCAAATGCATTATTCAGGTCAATAGACATTGTGAATTATGTATACAAAGCCTTGAAAAATATTTTAGCAAAATACTGAACAAACAGTTGAAATTTGTTCTTACATCTCTAAGCACATATACATTAGAGAAAGGAAATTAATGCACTGTTATTTGATTGGGTAATTTTAAAATAAGTCATATGGAAGTTAAATCTGGCAAATATCAAATACAGAAGTACAATATTCATAGTAATTTTAAATGAGACTATTCCAAAGAAAGTTGTACACACAAAAATGAATTCTAGGGTAGTTTCTACAATTGACTTGGTCATACAATTATATGCATTTTAAAATAACATAGAAATTATGATTGTTTGCAATATAAAATAGGGGTATTATAAGGCAAGTATTGTTATGGTAATTGATAATGACAAATACTTTGTTGTCTGAGAATTTCTTTACAATGGTTACATTTTGATTAAATTAAAAATGTCAAACTAGAGAAATTGGAAATTCATGTGTTCACCAGGAAAAAAAAAATGATGAGATTTTTCCACAGAAGATCAAGACTCCTGTAATATAATTAATACATTTAATTAAGAGGAAGGCAAATATTCTAAGAACTCGCCTAGAATCACAATTATAACTGCAGGCTTCAGTCACACTAATACTTAACTGGTTCGATAACTGTTTTTGCTGGGGGCACAATAAAAAAATCTTAATTTAATTTTTTCACTATTTTCAGGGTCAGCTATACCCAGCAGGCACAAGCACATTTGCCCAGTGACCTATACTTTTTAGAAGCATGTGAAGGAGCAATGATAACTAGAATTCTACTGAGCTTTGATTCTGACCCTCCACACTCCCCCTGGCAGTGCATTTAAGTCCCAGCCATAAAAAAAAAAAAAAAAAAAACTGAACATTTACTGGTGGATTGACACCAGGAGAATATGCCAGCCTGAAGAAAGAAGTTTAATCAATTCTGATGGAGGAAAGATGGAGTTAGAAAACCATGTATAAAATGGTCAGCAAGACCAGAACAACTTGCATTTGTGTGTATGTTTGGCCTGCAAAATATTTTTACATAGATGACCTTGTTTGGTATTCCCACCCAGTCTGTGATTAAAGAGTGAAGTATTTTTAGCCTTTTTTGGCAAGTAGCAGTTCTTTCTTTAATTAGCACTTAAAGGGGGATTGTCAAGCACTAGGGGTTGCTGTGTTATGCTATAACCTTGTACAAGATGGAGTGAACTCCCTAAACAATCACTCCAGTGCCATTTCTACATCTGTCAACCACTGCTAATATGAGCAAGGAGTTGTGCTGTATTATTTAGATAGCCTATTCACAGTTTTGAGCTTGCAGATGAAAAAGTATCCCTGTCTGATTCCTTGCTTTACACACCTTAGACCACTTGCCATATATTTACCCTCTGCTTTCTTTGGTCTTAACCGATTTAAGTTCATCATCTGGACAGGAACCTATTTTCAAATCAAGACAATGGACCTCTGTTGTGGCTTACATCTAGATGTCCTCTACAAAGCCTCATGTACTCATAGGTGGAGTTTTGTGAATGATTGGAGCATGGGTGTGTGATACAGGATCATGGATGTGTGATATTGCATCATAGGTATATGACACTAGGTTAGTCCACTGATTGGTTGAACATAGTTCTGGGAGTGGATGATGGACTTACTGAAAGGGAAGACCCATCCTGGATGTGACTGGCACCAACCAGTAGGTTTGCAGCCTGGATGGAATAAAAAGGAAGAAGAAAGGTTCATAGCTTCCTGCCTGCCACGCCATGGACTGTTTCTGTCATGCGGCCCTGCCTTGGAACCAGCCAACTACAGACTGAAACCTCCACAAATTGTGAGCTAAAATAAACTTTTCCTCCTACAAATTGTGTATATCAGGTATTTGGGCCCAACAACAAGAAGGTTACTAAGACAACACTCTTCCCACTGTGCTTGCATGTCATCCTATATACTCTGTGAAAGAGTCAAGGAAATGAGAACAAGAGCATTACAGAGGCCACTGATGTTTTCCTTTCCAGAATCTGGTTTCCTTGTACTTAAATTAAGGGAAGAGGCCAAAACTCACACCAGCTCTAATAGGAAGCTTTCAGTTTGGTAAAAATATTTCTAAGTCAATCATCTTTACAAAGCTCATTTGTAAGGACACTAGAGAGTCTTCAGAGGTTCCACTAATTTATACTGCCAATGGACTGTCCAACCTCACATCTAAACAATCACACAGTTATTAGTATAACATTATAACTGGCATCTAAAATATTAATAGAAATAACCCCGACCTATTGATGACTCAGAAATGTGAACAGCATGAGCAAATGTCCCTTTCTCCCTTCGTCTCCTCGCCTCTGGAATCCCTGGTGCTACTGCCAAAAAAGCCATTCTGGGTAGGCAAAAGGCTTTAGAGAAATTGAAGGTTCAGAAGTAAAGAAAGGAAAGATGCTGTGAAAGGAGAATGCAGCGTGGAGCTGACCAGGGACAGGTGCACAGGATGAGCTGAACTTCACCGGCCCAAAAATATCTGTCCCCTACTGTGCCTGAAGTTTTAACTTCACTTTGGCATGCTGACTGCAATCACATCACTGGGACATCTTTAGGGATAATAAGCAGAGTTTTATTTTTTTAACGCAACTCGAGCTGGGAGAGAGTTCAGAGATGGTTGGGCCCTTCATGCATTTGTGTGAGTTGGTTCAATCCAATTGCTTTCCCCCAACACCCAGCTGAGACCAACAATCCTGAATTTATCAGAGTTCAAAAGCTGGCAAAGAGAAGTGGGTATTTTTGGTGAAAAATAATTGCAAGGAATAAGCGAGTTTTAGCTAATAAAGATGGAGAAGTCTAGCAGTCTGTAAATAAGCACACTAAAAAAGAAAGAAGTTGCCAAAAGCTTTTAATTTCCAAATGTTCCCTAGAGCTGCTCTTGTCCCCAGAAAAACAGGTACTGGGCAGGTGCAATAAGAATATATACTGCTCAGTGACCAAAACTCAGTGTAAGTGTCAAAAAAACATTGTTAAATCAAAATTACATTCTGCCAGATGCTTCGTGCTTTTGAGTGTTAGGTAATATTCTCTCTTTCACATGCAGATAAAGAAACTGAGTCTCAGAAAGGTCAAGAAACGTGCACATGTCAAAGTCACACCCTATGAGCACCACCATTTCTGCCTCTGGTCACTTGCTTCCTTACAGCCTCATTTGTTTACTGCCTACTTCGCTGCTACCAGGACTCAAAGTAGAAGTGATAATATCCGCACAACAATGTCATGGAGCTGCAGTTTCTGAAATGTAATCTGGTGAGACTACTGAGTACAAATAGCGTTGTTTCTGTGGAAGAAAACACAGGCTGTGGGTTTCAAATAGCTGGTTTATGAAACAGCTGTTTGGAAATCATTGTTCTTCTTTATTATTTTAAAGAGAATAAAATTTTAAAAACATTAAAAATGATACAGAATTTCAAAACAAGATGATAAAAAATAAACAATGGTTGTCATATTGTATACTGTTACCTTCAAAGTAGTTGTTCAGATTACCTGACATAGTCATGCAAAATTAACCAACAAGTTAAGCATTAATCTTTCCTTTAAGTAAACCAACAGAAATTAGTAGTACAATTATCTTAGCTATTTTTGTGTATATATATTTTTTCCTTTCTTTCTCTTTCTTTCTTTCTTTCTTTCTTTCTTTCTTTCTTTCTTTCTTTCTTTTTTCTCTCTTTCTCTCTCTCTTTTCTCTTTTCCTTCATCCCAATTGTACTTTCCTTTTGAGCAGTTTCTTTCCCTTTCACAGTAAATGCTGGTGAGGCTGTGGGGAAAAAGGAAGCCTTCTCCACTACTGATGGTAGTGTAGACTGATACAACCATTGCGAAAATCAGTGTGGAGATTCCTAAAAAAACTAGGAATAAAGGTCCAATTTGACCCAGTTATTCCCATTCTGGGTATTTTTTCAGAAGAATTGAAGCATCATATCACAGTGATATATGTGCACCTATGTTTATGGCAGTGCAATTTGTCATAGCTAAATCTTGGAAACAATCCAAATGCCCATCAACTGAGGAACTGATAAAAAAGATGTGGTATTTTTAAATAATGGAGTATTATTCAGCTATAAAGAAAGATAAATCAAAGCTTTATAGGTAAATGGATGCAACTAGAGACCATACTCATAAGTGAAATAAATCAGATCAGCATACGTAAATATTGTATTGTCTCCTTAGTGTAAGAAACTGAAAGAGTAAATAAAATCTTAAGGGTATATACCATTATTTTTAAGCAGGTTCTGAGTGTCAATGAAAGGTCAGTCAAAGGCAAGTAGGTGGAACATAACTGATTCACTTTTAAACAGCCTGGACATGAGTAGATTTAATATCTTCTAGTATTTATACCTCCTTTTTAATTTTCTAGTCATTATTTTTCCAGGAATTTTTTGACTAAGCAGTTGAGAACAATGGGCTAATTCTTGAACCAAAAATAAAGGGTTAACACTGGAAATTTAAGGGGTTAGATAATTTCAGAATCAGAATATGAGGTAAATGGCACATTGCACTGGAAATTAGGTTTTCAAAAAATAGTTACATAATCAAGTAGTTGATGTGTTAAAGAAAGAATAACACTCTGGGATATTTTAGGAGCAAAAGCTTAAATTTTTCCTTTTGCCATGATCAATCTTTGGTCTAACCTTGGCATTTCCAATCTAAGGGGGAAAGCCTGAACCCTAGTTAACAGGGGCTGTATTGTAAATTGAGCTACCTGAGGCAGCAGTTCAGAAACCTTACTTGTGAAAGGGAATGCCTACACTAGAATGAGTAATTCCAGGGCATGACATAAATGTGAAAGAATGTGAATAATGTGACTGGAAACATTATCCTTCTGCCCCATCAGAAACTTCTTGAAGAAATAGGAGCTAAGGTGAAAATAAAAAGCTTCAAGAAACCTGGAAGTACCAGATATAATTAGGAGCCATCTTAAATAACTGATCAAACTGCCAAATGTCCATTGATAGATGAAAAGATAAAGAAAATATGATATATATTAGAATACTATGGAGCTTTAAAGAGGAAGGATATCCTGCCAAGTGTAACAACATGGATAATTCTGGGGGACATTACACTAAGTAAATGAGCCAGTTTCAGAAGAACAAATAGTCAAAGCCATACAAACAGAGTAGAACAGTGGTTGAGGAGAGGTCAGCACAGAGAAACGTGGAGATGCTAGTCAGCCTATCTAAAGCCTCAGATGCACAAGATTGTTAAATCCTAGGGATCTGTTGCATACTGTGCCTTCTAGTAATACGGCATTTACCATACACTTAAAATTCTCTTAAGTTTGTAAATTTTACACTAAATATTATTCCCATGATTAAAAATAAAAATGACTTGGCTGTGAACCCCAGGTCCACTACATCCTACCTGTGTGGGCTACGACGATTTTTTTTCACTTTCTTCATTTCAAGGTAAATGCTGAAAATTATACACACTGTACAGGAGAATCTTAAGGCCTAAATTATTCAATATGTATAAAAGCATTCAGAAAAGTGTTTGACATGAATTAAGTCCTCTATCGGTATCAGCTTTGACTGAATATTTCAGTGTGCCTGAGACCTCCATGGTGTACATCGGCTCTGGATCAGGATTTGTCCCAAGGAGCACCATGTTGAAGGGCTGGGGTATAGCTCAGGGCTACAGCACTCATCTTGCTTGTACAAGACCCTGGGTCCAATCCCAACACAACACAATAAGAACAAAGAAACAAGAAAAAAATCATAATGTAAGGCAGCACCAAGTCCACACTCTCCACGCAGAGGTAGTAAGCCTTTGAGGGAGAAGAGCAAGCAAATGCAAAAGAGCATGGTGATCTTTACACTCCTTAATGCCAACTAAGGGATAGGAGGCTGAATTTCACTGCAAACACTTTCCTATTGATAATTGCATTTTCTGAACCATTGCCTTATGTAATAAATGACAAGATATCCACCACTAACAAGTGGACAGTTTTCTCTCTTGAACTTGAAACTATGTAGCCAACACCAAAGAGTGACTGTGGTATTAGAGATTTAAGCATTTGTTCCCCAAAAGCTTTAAAATAGTATCACTTTATCAACACTTTAGCTACTTAACAGTGATGACTGATGGGTGAATGTATTTTTTTAATTCATCAGCTGTGATACAAGTCATTCTGACCCTGAAATTTTCTATGCCCTGAAAATTTCCTACTTAATGCTCACTTTCTGCCCTAGCAATGTTCTTCCCGGCAAAGCATTCTTTCACACACATGAATTTCACCTCCCGTCACAATCTGTTGCCCTTAAGTCATTCTCCAGGCTGGGACTGTCATAACCCCTCTGTGTTCAACTCTCGCATCGTCATTTCAGCCCAGAACATTCCAGTCACAGTTGCCTTCTGGGGATCTAAATCAGGTTATGGTAATGTGACAGCTCATTCAACAGCCTGTAACTCCCCAGCTTCTGGCCATCAACTCCCATTCACAAATTCATATTTTATAAAGAAACATTAAATGAAAGCTTAGATTAAGAAAAGATTGTAGTTTTGCCCAGATACCTGCTGGGATATTCATACTCCATGGAGGAATCTAAATTCTAAATAAAAATTAAATGTATCCAACATTACTTAAAAGCTTTAAGTTCCTCAGAAAAGGCAACTTGACTAAATGTAAGAGATGATGGTTTGCAACTCAAATGAGGCCTTCATGGATTTCAAGTTGCAAATATACTTTGAAACACCGTGGTTACAGAACAGCTCTTTTGGTCCGGGGAGAAAGTGTCTCCATCAAGATCATGTTCAACTATATAATACTTTTGAAATTTTTGGAATATTTCACTGCACTGGGAGCATAGTTCACGGTCAGACATCTGGGTGGACGTCAAGACTGAATCAGTGCACCTTGCCACTAATGGCATAACTCTTATGGAATTCGTTGTTCTATCTATGGAAAAAGATTTAAGACAAGATGACAGCCAAGTCTTTCCCCATACTAAAAGGCTTTTCTACCTACATTCAGAGGTCAAAGCCAATTGGCAAACCTACGAGTCAGAATCTATATTTGATTCGCCCAATGAGAGTAGATCTCACTGGTGTTTCTGCATTTCTCCAGTCTCTTTGGAAATATATACAAAGGTACTATTGCTATCTTCTTAATGGAAAATTGATATAAATTATTATCATCTGTATCATTTTATAAAGTAAGAAATTTTCATTGCTGAGCACATACTCCTGGGTTATTTTTTAAATGAAAACTTTCTAAATATAAGATTCCTTTTGCCTAAGCCAATAGAACTTGCCCCGGACCTATTTCTTTCTCCCTCTCTTTTTTGAAATAATCACGCATGAAATCGCTGTTTATGAAATCACTGTTCCACATAACAAGACACCAAATAAGGGATACACTGGTGTGACTAAACCACTACAAGGAGAAAAATAGAAAACCTAATCCCAGTTCTTCAACCTGGATGAGGGGCCTCATGTATGTTTTTCTCTACTTAACAGCAAGTAAGGATCTGTAATATAAAATTCTGTTACTCATGAAAATACACTTTTGTCATTTCAGCCTTGATTCTTTGTGCTGTTGCATGGTTAATCTGAGAGTCTGTGCCTATGAAGGAGTTCCTAACCAGCTGTTGAACACAGAACACAGAATAGAGTCATTCACTAATTTCTAATTTGCTCAAGTTCACTGTAAGCATTTAGGAAGAACTGAAGATTCTAATGGAACATAAAGATAAATAATTTCTTTTCCTGGTGAATCTTTTATTCACATATAAATCCATCCTTTAGAAGTATATATTTCTAAAAAGAAACTCACATGGCTTGTATGTATGCCACATTTGCAACCAAAAAAGAATATATTTTTGAAAGTTGTACCATATCTTTACACTATCCAAAAATGAATCCTAAAGCTGTAATCTTTGAGATTTGTAGTTGCTGCAGTGTACTAATTATCAGGTATAGGTAAAAAATTTTAGGGAAGCTTACTGATATGTTCAAGAAAAATAGATTTTGAAGAAACTTTCCCAATCAGGACCGAAGCCAAAGACATCTCAGCTATTTCAGAAGGGATACATTTTACAGTCTGGCTAAAGAGTAATGTCTTTCAAGACACTAAAAGCTATTGTGTTATCTGGAGAGTGACGCTAGTGAACTGTGTGACCTTAGGTAATTTCCTTAGTTTTCAATTTATAAAATCAGGTACTTAAACCAAATGTCTTTTCCAGCTCTATTGTTCTATAGCTTTGAGTCTGAGAAAAAAGTTTCCTTGCAGATGAAATGTAATCCTTATTTGTTATTATGATACAGTACATTTCAAATATAACCCAAACAAAACCAAGTCCCCCACAGCCCAAAATCAACATGGAGAGCAAGGTTGATTTACATGGGAATTAGATCCAGCCTCAAATTTCAGCATTATGGTGCGTTCCCACCAGAGTGCTCTGGATTATCCTCCACCCTGTGCAGTAAATTTGCAGAATGTGAGACCAATGCTTGCTCTGATAAATAAATGAATCAACATTCAGCAAATGCACTAAATCATCGGTTTCTCTCTCCTCAGTCTCCCTTCCGTGCCAAATTCCTATGGAAACAAACAAACAAAAAAGTCAGAAGAGAAAAGAAAGCAGAGCATATTTTCAGCCCACGACATGATTTATTTGACCAAGACTGCCCTACATTTTATCAGCTTGGCCTCCACCTGCCCTCCCACCTAGCAGAACTATTTTCAGCACATAGGCCAAAGCTTATTTTTGTAGATGTATCAAGCCACGTGTATCAAGTTACGTAGTTTTTGTTAAGGAAGTTATTCCTTAAGCCCATACAGCTGTTTTCTCAAGTGTACCTTTAGGAATAAAGGGATAGGAAGCCTGAGTAGACAGAGCTAGCTCAGCACACTACTGCTCACAGCTTCAACCCAAGGAAAATACCTCAAGGAGCTAACAATGCTTGTAGCAGAATAGCAGGATCCTTTTGTATGGAGGGCAATCATCCCCTTTCTTTGCTGGCCATTGTAAGTCCTGGATAATTATTTTTCTCATTCTAATTTAATTTGCATTAAGCCCAGGGTGTTTGGTTTTTGAGACCTAACACTCAAATCTGGCAGACACTGGCTTGTAGTTAGGAATGCAAAACTCCTGGGAAAACATCTGGCTTCATTCTGAATAAATGCCTAAATTCACTTCATTCTCCTCTAAATGTCCTTCCAAATGAAATATATGCTGTACACATTGTTTTAAAATAAAAATAGACTGACAAATGACCTTTAAGTGAACCACAAACAGGAGATACATGACCAATGTTAATCACTGAATTGATTCTTAATACCATCCTACTATTTTAAAGACCCACACACCAGCTAAGTCATTCCAATTTGACAAACACGTTTTGAATGGACGGCAGCCATTTTCTCTTCTCATTATTGTCACTGTCACACTTTTACCTTATTTAGTCATGATCATACAAGAAGTGACCAGCATATGCAGTGAATGTTTAAAATGTTTAATAATTGTTACAGTAAAAGACACATTGCCACAACCCACCACCCCCCACCCCAAAATACCCCCTCTCCTACTTATCTCATCATTCTCACCACTTTTCTGAATCAGTTCTGGAACTCCTCTTTCATGAATGTTTTTAAATACAGTGAATGCTGCTGCTGACACCATCTAAAAGAAAGGCAGGCTCATACAAATATTACAGTGCATCCTTACTCACCTTATTTACCAAATCTGGCACCATGCAACTTCTGAGTCTTCTCCAAAGTCAAAATAACCATGAAAGGTATACACTGTGAATTGATTCAGAACATCCAGGCAACCACAGCAATGCAGCCAAAGACCCTCACCAAAGAGAATTTCCAGAATGGCTTCAGAGTTGACAAGAACTGTAGTATGTGTGTTCAAAGCAAGGGGTGATATTCTGAAGGGAATTAAAAGCAATGTGTCTTTTACTGCAATAATTGTTTTAATTTAAATACTCACATTTAATTTAATACTCATTTAATTTAAATACTCATATCCTCATGCACACACTTTGAATATATGGTAAGTCATACATCAGTCTCTAAGAAAAGAACTTGAAAAAAGAGAAAAAAATTAAAATGCTGCATTAGAAAACTATTTACTTAGAGTAGTTATAGAGCGAGAAAGAAGTATAAGACATAGAAAACAAAAAGCAAAATGACAAGAAAATGTTAAATTGGGTTAAATAGTTCAATCACAAGAAATAAAAAGGGATAAAAAGAAACCCAAACAAGATCCACCTATATACTCTTACAAGAAACACACTTTAAGTTCAAAGATACAAATAAATTAAAAATAAAAAGATTGTTTTAAAAACGTACAACATGTAAACAACATCTGTAAAAACATACATCATGTCAACAACAGCCACAAGGCTAGAATGACTATGCTCGAAAAAGTATATTTTAAAACAACATAGGAAAATGTTACTAAATGATATTTTATGATAAAATGTTCAGAAAGATTTAGCAATGGGAAAGATACACTTGCCTAACAACACTACACCAAATGTATAAAAGAAAAAATGACAAATGGAAATATAGTAGAGACAACTCAACAGTAATAATTGGAGATCTCAATACCTCACTTTTAAAATGTACCTCACTTTTAAAACTAAGCAGATCAAGAAGGAAACAGAAGGAAATAAAACCAAATTTGGTAAGTAAGAACAAAAGAAAGTAGAAGCCTTAAACAATATATAAACTGGCCAGATCTAACCTACACCCAGAGAGGACACACACGAACCAACAACAGAATATACATTCTTTCCTAGTGCACATGGAGAACTTTCTGCACAAAGAGTCTATATGCAAGGCCATAAATCATGCCTCAGTAAATTTTAAATGATATAATAGTAAAAAAATATGTTCTCTGATTGTAGTGAGATGAAATCAGAAACCAATACAATAAAGAAATTTAGGAAACTCACAAATATATGGAAACTTATACACTTCTAAATAAAAAAGGAAAACTATAAAATAATGTAGGATAAATCAAAATGTTAAAAATGCAAAAACTTATGGCAAACAAAGCAGTGATTAGAAGGAAATTTATAACTGTAATTGTTAAAAAATATTTTAAATATCAAATCAGTAACTTTCCCTCTTAAAATCACAGAGAAAAAGAGCAAACTAATGCTAAAATAAGTTATAAGTATTAGAGTAGAAATTAATAAAATACAGAATAAAAAATCAATATAGAAATCAATAAAATCAAAATAAGGTTTGAAGAGATGAATACAAGTGGCAAACTTTAAAGACAGAAAAAAATGAGGGAAGTCAAACTATTAAAATCAAAAGTGAGAGAATATTACTCCCATCTTACAGAAATGAGGATCCTAGAGAAGTTTACCGACCAGTGAACTCAGATGGAATGAAAAATTCCTGGAAAGATACATTCTATATAGTGACTCACTTGAGCTGAGGATATAGCTCAGTGGTAGACCAGATGTTTAACATGCTCAAGGCCCTGGGTTTACCTCACCATCAAGACAAACAACCAGACAGAAAGGAGAGATGGAGGAAGGAAGAGAAGGGAAGGAAGGGAAAGAAAAGAAAAATGAAAGAGGGGAGGAGGGAAACAAGAATAGGTGATTCTAATATACAAACAAGAAATTAAATTAATAATTTTAAAAACCTACCCACAATGAAAGGCCCAGGCTCAAGTGTCTTCATGGGTGAATCCTACCAAACATTTAAAAAAGATTTGATACTAATTCTTAAGAGCAATTCTGCAAAATATTAATAATAATAAGAGAGCCAAGCACAAATCCTCACTTATCATATGAAGTCAATATTACCATGATACCAATGCCAGAAAAAGCATCCTAAAGATGCAGACTACAGATGAACATCTTTTATAAACACAGGTGCAAAAGTTCTCAATAAAATACTAGCAACCAATACAGTTTAGCAATACATAAAAGACATTATACACCACAACAAAGTAAGATTTATTCCTAGGGTGCAAAGTTAGTGTAAAATGTGAAAATCAATTAATGGAATACATCTCATCATTGAAATCACATGAGAAAACATTTGGCAAAATCCATTCTTGAGAAAATAATACTCACCAAATTAAAAATACAGGTGAAGTTCTTTACTATGATAACGGATATCTACAAAAACCCTGCAACTAACACAATCATTAACAGTGAAATATTGACTTTTTTCCCTTTATGACCAGGAACAAGACAAGAATGTCAGCCCTTACCATCACACTACTTCTATTTAACATTATACCGGAGGTTCTTACTAGAGTAACAAGGCAAGAACGAGAAATAAAATGCATTGGGCAGATAGGAAAAAAGAAGTAGCATTTCTTTTAACATACAGGCAATTTTAATGAGTGCACTGAAAACCATGAGAAGAGTTCATAAAAGAGTTCAGCAAGGTTCCAGGATGCAGGATCGGCACAGAAAATTCATCAGCATTTCTATACGTTTGCCTTGAACAATTTGAAAATGGAATTGAGCACAATTCCATTTAGAATAGCATCAAAAAGAGAAAAATATTGAGCAAGTTTAACCAAGAGAGTATAAATCTTATATTCTGAAATCTACAAAATGTAGTTGAAAAATATTTTAAAAGATTTGATTAAATGAAATACTACTCTCATTCATAGATCAAAATACTTAATACTGTTAAAATAAATATTCTCCAAATTGACCTAAAACTCCTACCACAACAGCTGACACTTCTACAAAAATTGGCAAGCTAATTCTAAGTCATATGGCATTGCAATGAGCCCAGAATAGCCAAAACAATGTCAGAAATAAGGAATAAAATTAGAGGTATTACATATTTGAAACTTTACTGCAGAGGAATCATAAATTAAGACAATGTGGATATATATAATGAATAGAATAAACGAGTAAAATAAAATTCAAAGTTTAGAAATACACCAATAGTCAACTGATTTTGACAGGTGTACAAGACCATTCAATGGGAAAATTCAGTCTTTTTAATAAGTACCAGTAGAAAGACAAGCAGACATATGAAAAAGAATCCAATCAGACCTTATCTCACAACAGAGTCAAAAATTCACTCAAGTGAATTAGAGGATGATCTATTTATAAGCATAAAACTAAAAAACTATTAAAAGATGATAGAGGTAAATTTTCATGACCTTGGATTTCCAGTGGACTTTTAGCTATGATACAGAAAATCATAAGCAACAAAAGAAAAAAATAAATTGAAGTTCATGAAAATTAAAAGTTTTTGTGTTTCAAATAGCACTGTGCAGAAATGAAACACCATCCTCAAAATGACCCAAAATATTTGCAATTCATATATCCGATAAGGTCCTTGCGTCTAGAATATACAAAGAATTCATGTAGTTCAGTAATGAAAAGGCAGACACGGGCAAGTTATTTGACATTTCTCCAAAAAGATATACAAATGATAAATAATCACATGAATATTCAACATCTTTAGTCATCAGTGCAAATCAAAGCCACATGATCACACTTCATATCTACTAGAATAGCTATAATAAAAAACATCAAACAATAATGAGTGTTGACAAGGGTGTGGAAAGTTGTAAGCTTGCTGTTCTTCTGGGGAGGATTTAAAGTGGTAGAGCCACTTTAGGGAAGAGTCTGGTGGTTCCTTGTCTTAGCCTTCTCAGGCTGCTATAACAAAATCCCATAGACTGAGTGGCTTAGCAAAAATTTCTTTCTCATAGTTCTGTAGGCTAAGAAGTTGAAGATCAAGGTGCTGGCAGATTGTATTCCTCTTAAAACCTCGTTTTCTGGCTTAAAAATGGTCACCCTCTTTCTATGGCATCAATGGGGAAAGCAGGGAGAGAGAGGAAATCATAGAGCATTAATGGTGTTACTCTCTCTTCTTATAAGGTCTCTGAATTCCATTATGCAGGATTTTCCTTCATAACCTCATTTAAACTTAATTATCTCTCGAAGCCCCCATCTCTGAATACCACCACATTGGGGGTTAAGGTTTCACTGTATAAATTTTGGAGGGACGTAACTCTGTCCATAGCATTCCTTCACTTGTTAAGTTTACCATGTGACCTAGCTGTATGCCCAAAAGAAACAAAAACATATCTCCAGACATTAATTTATGCACAAATATGAACAACAGCATTGTTGATAATAGCCAAAAGGGGAAAATATCCAGACGTCCACCAAACTATAAGTAGAGAGACAGCAGGTAGTAGAGCCACACAGTGGTATACTACTCAACCAGGAAAAGTAAAGAAGTACTCAATGTGGATGATCCTTAAAAACATTCTATGTGAACCACTGGATGTAGTGGTGCACGCCTGTAATCCCAGCACTTGGGAGGCTGACTAGCTGAGAGTTCAAGGCCAGTTTAGGCTACAAAGTGAGTTCAAGGCCAGCCTGAACTGCATAGTAAAACCCTGTCTCAGAAAGACCAAAAACTTCCATATAAACTGGTCATAAAAGATTACTTATTTTATATGATTCTATTAATATAAAATTGCCAGAATGAGCAAATCTAAGCCTTATTGCTTAAGGTTTGAGGAGTGAGAGCATAGGAAACTAAAAATGAATGATCTGAGGTTTTCATGGCTACATTTTATAAATGAAATTATTGCCTAGCATGCCAAACAAGTCAACTTACTTATCTTCCAAAAACAGTATTTTTAATTATATGTTTTGTTTAACCGTATAACTTTCAAAACAATAGCATTTGGGCACACAGTTAACAAGCAACGTTTTCCCCATACTTGCATTTTCATCATATTCATCCCTTCAGTACCTTCCCTTGTGTCCCACTCCATTTTCCCTCCTTGTCTAGTCTCACTTCTACTTCAATGCCATCTTTTGAGATTCCACATTCTAGGGAAAACATGCGATATTTGCCCTTCTGAGTCTGGCTCATTGTGCTCAACATAATGATCTTCAGTTCTATGCATCTTCCCACAAATGACAGAATTTCACTCTTCTTGGGAGACCAATAATTCTCCATTGTGTGTATCTACCACACTATCTCCATCCAGTCATCTGCTGATAGGCACCTAGGCTGGTCCCAAATCTTGGATATTGTGCACTGAGCTGCAATAAGCTCAGTTATCCCTGTAGTACACTGATGTTAATCCCCTCGAGTGTATACCAAGGAATGCTGTAGCTAGGTTATAGGACAGTTCTGTTTTTAGTTTTTTGAGGAACCCTCACATAATTTTCATGGTGGATATATTAATTCACATTTCCACCAGCTGTGGAGAAGGGTTCCTTTCTCCCTGAATTCTCACCAGCATTTGTTGTTCTGGGTGTTCTTAACAGCCATTCTGACTGGGATGAGATGGAATCTCAGGGTAGTTTTAACACAGTTCTGTTCTTCTTTATAGATGAGTAATATTCCATTATACATGTAATGAGTAGATTTTATGATATATACGTATATATAATCTTCATACTTCATACCCATACTTCAAATGAACAGATTTTGTAGTACATACATAATGGCTCAATAATACTGTAAAAATCTAAAACTCTAAAACTATCTTTACTGAATTCTCTGGTTAAAAAAGTTACATGATTCAATAATGTACTAATAAAAACAATTTTAAAATCTCTTTAAAATACACAAAATGTGGTAAAACCAAAACAGCAAAATAATCAATACCTATGAAAATATAAACACTATGATTTGAATAAAAAGGCCCAACAGCCTTGGTGCAAAGGGGTAGAGTAAGAGACAAGGAGACAGAGAGAATGTAGTCTGGGGAGCACGTGTGAGGCCTGGGTTCAATTCCCAGCACTGTGGACAGAGAGACAGAGAGACAGAGACAGAGAGAGAAGGGAAAGAACTTTAACTCTAAAATATGACTCTGTTCTTTGATAGGGTCATTTTCATGCAGTTATGTCAAAAGTGGTCATTGAAATGGTCTTGTCAAATGTACCTCAGAACTTTGGAACTGCCCTCTCTGCTGCTATCAATTCATACCCTAAGTATCTGATTCCCTTAACAGCCATCATCACCACCTCCCAAAGATTTAAGGCACATTTTTTTCATTTCAGGCCATTAAATCAGCTTTTCAAAATCCATGGTTCAACACCACTAAATTTATACTGATTTCATAGAAGAAAGAATGATGTCTTACCCTAAAAATATAATCATTCTTCTGTTTATCTTCTCTTGCTGACTAGAGATTCACCACTTGTTTTGAGTAATTTTTTCTTTCTTATTCAGTCCTTTGGGGTACTGCACCCATATTTTTGCAGTTCTCTATATGGTTAATTTTAATGTCTGTTTTTCAAAATAAAAAATTAACATGCTTATTAAATAACCACAAATTTATATATAATTATTACATAACTACATAGTAATGACCATGTAGTTTTAAATATTTTGTTATAGTAAAATAAAACACTAAAGAGAAATCTTGCCCGGCAGGGGATAGCAGATATAAAAGTAAGAAAGCATCAACTCAGAAGGTCATGTGATTTGCCTTTTTTATAAGCAGAAAAAGTTAATCTTGAGTCAACCTATAAACCTCTGCATGTAGCACAGTTCCTTACAAGGTACACTTCGCCTCCTTCAGACATTTACAAAGAAGCTGTCGGCAGAACTCCCTGTTGTACATCTGCTGAGCCATTGAGAGGGTTGCCTTGGGTTTGTTCCTGGATTTACTGTCTCCAGTTACAAAACACACATTCATTATTCCACTCATATATGTAAATACTATTAAACTGATATCTGCTCTAGTGTCCTGATTCTAAAAATGATTGCTCTGACTAGAATTGTAACAATAGAACCAATTGCATATTATTTTAAAGCTAACACCAATCAAAATTCAAGAATAAACACAGGAAGAAAAAAGAAATCCAACACAGATGTTTCCAATAAAAAGTACTTTAATGAGGGAGATACAAAGAAAGTTGTGGAAAATATCAAGGTAACTAGCAAGGGATGTTGAGATACCCAGTCGTGGATCAGTGAGAAACTGTTAACACCAGAAGGGCGGAAAGGGCAGACAGATGAAAACGTGCTACTAGAGCCCTGTGAGAGCATCGCCCGGGAGGACAGGGTCACCCTGCAGGAGCTGTCATCACTAAGGGATGCAGACTCTGCCCAAGACGAGGGAGCGGGTGGGGAGAAACTGTCCCAGATTTCTGTCTTTCCTCTACCCTTTGGTTCCCAGACAATGTCTCTATTGGCCAAATCTAGGAGAATGCTGCCAACACTGAAGTCTAGGAAATGAAGTCTACACAGGTCAGCTACAACACACACGAAGGACAGAGGCCAGGGCTGGGGAGCCATCTGTGAAAACAAACGCAAAGCAGCTCAGCCTAGGTACTGTGAAAAGAGAATCCAGGAATCTCACGAAACATCCTTGAACCAAATATCAAAGATCTGTATGTAGCTGCTAATTTTTAACTGTTTTGCAAAAAACACTTTAATCTGCAAGAGGTGTTTCTACTGGTGAGCAGAGTCTTCATTTCCCTCTGCTATATCCCTGTCATTTTACCTTTGATGAAAACTCAGTATCCTCAATATCTCTAGACTTTGTGTTATAATTTTCCTTGGAAGACATCCAAAGCTAAGAAACAAATTCACATTTCCTTCATGGGTTCTGGGTTGAATACTGGAATGCCCATCATCCTGAGGAAGTCTAATTGCTGACATCCAGTTGAGGCTGGACTTCTCTCTGGGCCAGAAGCAAAGCAGCCCATGCTGTGACCTGGTTATGTCAGGGACCCACAATCTGTCCTTTTTCCTTGAGGCTGTTGCCTAAACCTAAAATAACCATTTTTGGTGTCCATACCTCAAAGTACAGGGCAGACTGGTCATTACTTTAGAACTGTCACAGTGACTAAGGCTCTATTATTGGGTAGAGAAGATGCATCACAGAATACATTCAGATTGCTCCAGCACTTCCATCTTCAATATAGCAAGGTAAGCGCTTGTGAAATGCATCTTGACTTGGTAGGCCACACTCTGCAGCATCGCAGTGACTGTATCAGCAGGTCACAGCAGGAAAACCAATTCCATGACTCCAAAGAGATTTAAAGACAGGACAATTTCAGAGATACAGAATTTTTGATTGTGAGATGCTATTACCACCCTTAGGGCAGAAGTGAAGAAACATAATAGTGCAAGCTGGAGCTGCGGGGAAGGAACTGCTAGGCACTAGCTATAGTCCTGAAGAAACAGAGCTATTCTCAAATACAAAATACAGGAGAAAGAAGCGGAGGGGGAATTCCCTGATTTCCTTCTCCTGCCTCTCGTCTCTGACTGATGCCTTCCACAGGTCACACCTCACTCTTGGCCCGTGACAAAGACCTTGGGTGGTGTGAAGCATGGAGATCTGCTTGCCCACACAAGCAAAGGGAGACGAGAAGGTGGAAGAGGGGGTGAGCTGTGAAATGGAAAGTAACCATTTGCCTCTATAATAACTCAATCTATTTTATCACTGGTAAAATATTTTAAAATGCCTGGATTTGATCCAAGGGGACTCTATGACTGAAGTACCAAAAGATCTTCCTACTTACATAACAAATACCCAGTCAAACCCGAAAACTATATTGTAGTTGCCATGTTAGGGCTAACAGTATAGTGCAAGCACAGAAACTTCAGGGACACAAGCTATTTGAGTGAAGCTCTCTACATTAAATACATAGAGATTTTATGTCTTCCATTTTATTGGCCACCTTTTTCGAAACTCTTAATAATAACTCAGCTTTATCCCCTGAACTAAAGTAGAGCATATTATTTTGAAAGAGTGGGATTCTTACTTATGGAAATTAAGTACAAATTTTCAGTACAAATTCAGCACTGTGATTTGGCATGAAAGTACATTGGCTAGGGATCTTCTATGTCACTTTTTCCTGCTGTTTTGGTGTGCAAAGAGTTGTATGTCCCCTTTCTACTCCAGTTGCATTGCATGTATCACATCACAGACAATATGATCAATCACAGAACGTCCCTAGGCTCAAATGCGTTGCTGTTCTAAATTTGGTATTTTAACTGCTTTCCTACTTTACATTGTGAATAGTAAAACTGGCTATCAACCTAAAAACAAGCCATATGAGTAAATTGTAATAAGACAAATCATAGTGCAAATGAAAATTTCTCCAAGTTTCTTTGGATTGTAGTCTTTGTGAGGATAATTTTCTTCCAGTTTAACATTCAGATACCATGGTTGCCAGGCCCTTTCCACTCTGACTGTTAGATCTACATCTAATAAGATTAACTCTTCCTTTGATATTATTTTGAAGCAAGCTATTTACACAGTAGTAGCTATAATGACTCCAGAGACTTTAAGCTTCTTGATATTTTTATTAACATTGTAACATCTAGGACTAAAAGTAAAATATATTTTACATTTTAAATATTTACTTAGATTGGTAATTTTATAATCTCATGTGCCTTCAGATAAAAAGAAAGTTTGAAGTAGTAACTTAAACATATCTTGCCTTGCAATACAATAAACTTGTTAAATGGCTTCCCTTTTGAGATAAATTCACATTTGCATTTCCATTCTCCCCAAACTCGATCATTCAATGTATATGAAGGGACCAGTCATCACTTCCATATATGATCATACAAATAGTGGCGCATGCCTATAATCCCAGCACTTTGGGAAACTGGAGCCAGAAGATAGGATCTCAAGTTAGAGCCTAGCTTATACCCACTAGCAAGATGCTATCTCAAAATAAAAAATTAAAAAGGACTAGGGTGTAACTCAGTGTAAAGGCCATGTGTCCAGTCCCTAGTACTTGGTTAATAAAAAAATTCATCAAACCAGGCCTTTTTTTGTTCAAACCTACTCATGTCTCTCCATGTTACTGAAACCAAAATCAAAATGTATGAGACCTCGAGGGATCTGATCCTGTACCATTTCTTTGATTTTATCCACAATTCATCTCTCCTTAATCACATCACTAGAGTAGAGCCACTTCCTAGCTATTCCTGAAACATTCCAGACATATTTCAGTCTCTGCCTCATTACACCACCGCTCCCTCAGAACCTGATCCCTCCTTGGCTTGCTTATTCCCCTGCTCTGAAGCCCTGGTCTAAAGTCATCTCTCAGTAGGACCCACTCTGATGCTTTTATTTAACTTGAAGTCATTAACTTCCCTTCTCTGCCAGCACTGCTAATCCACTGTGCTCTATTCCATTTTTCATGGTAATTTATTACTTGCAAAATTTTAATATTTATTTATTATGCTTACTCTTTTTGTCCTCCACCCAATACACATACAAGAATAGAATTTTCCCACAGGTAGGGATTGCTGTGCTTTTTTAGATCACTGCTTCCCAAAGAAGCTCATAGATTTGTTCTGTGCAATAAGTTGAAATGAACGAAGTGGATGATCCCCAAAGTCAACTTCCACCTTCAAAGGGAAATTCTGCAGTGACCCACAAAACTCTGGAGGCCCTGATTAGCACCCAGTACTAATTATCTTAATCACTGGCTCATTGATCTACAAATACATGTGATACCACCAATTATTTGTGGAAATATAGTGGCCTGAAAGATGATAACCAAATGGGACAGGTAATTAGAATGCTTCCTTAAAAATACAGACAATTTAGAAAGAGGCTATAACTATTTTGTTAAAGAAGCATGAACCTTTGTTTTAAAGACCTTAACATTAAAAGAATAGACTACTACACGAAAGAAACAACTGGAGAGTCAGAAAATCTTCTTGGAATTTAGAAATGTACTTGCTTAAATTTAAAAATCAGTAAATATATTATGGCATAGAAGATGCTCCAGAAAACTGAGTTGGTAATTTGGAAATTCATCCTGAACAAACTTTCTACAGTTTAAAATAAGAAAGAAGTTAGAAAGTATGCAAGGGAGCTCAAGAGAAAGAAAGATGGATCCAGAAAGTACAACAGGGGGAAGAATCCCTGAACTGAAGCTGGTCTTGAGCTATTAAGACAAAAACGTCCACCAAGTACCACAGGAAGAGACTGCATTAAACTGCAGAGACTCAATAATCAAAGAAAAAAACAACAAAAAAACTTTTTGAGCTGAAGATGTGCTTAATTCATTAAGGGTGATTGCTATCCAGGTTCTTGGACAAGAATATTAATGGAAAAATACACATATAAATATCTGCTGCTCAAAATCCTATAAAGAGAAAAGTCTAATTTAATAGAAATAAATGTCATTACCTAGATGACAGATTCATACTAACATAGGATTTTGCAGCTTCAATTTTAAGTACTAAGAAATAATATTGTTTTGAAAGCATATGAGAGAACGTGTCTACAAATGTGTAGATTTCTCCATGCTATGAGATAAAAGTGATCAAGTAACATAAACATAGTTATGTGAAACATGTTTTCCAATTGCCTTGTCTGACATAAACACATTAAATTGTGTTAATGGTTTACAACTCCCTTGGAACTATATTTTTTCTCTTCTTGGACAAAAATCTTAATCATCTGGTACTTTTGTGAACTCTAGCATCATAATATAAAGTGTTAGGAAGAAACTCCAAAAAGACATTGAAAACTGCAACTAGATCTTCAAATAATAGTAAAATATAACTGCATCATATTCATGTACTCAGATATAATACCACTTATTAACAATGTCTAGCAAGTCTTCTACAGTAATCTAAATAATCTATATATTTAGGAAATGCAACATGATTTATATCAAACATGATGTGGAAAAGCCTAACTGCACTTGTAGGAATAAAAGATAATTGATAGATAGATAAATAGATAGATAGATTATAGGTAGAGAGATAGATGACAAATAAATACATAGATAGATAGATAGATAGATCTCCAGTTCTTGAAACTATTTCCTTTGCACTGTTCATCTCATAAAATAATTCTGACTATCTTAGGGAGCTCCTTATCTTATTCATTGATAAGAAAGCAAAAGATATAGTTAATAAACAATTATAGTTACTGATATTTTTAATTTTGTGACTAATGTACCCTACCCTATTTTATATCCCCCAAATTGTCAGTGTTTCTCAGATATATTATTTTCCACTTATTTCCACCAATTTATGGCTTTATTGAAATGTTTATTTATGAGTTCATTCAGAAAACATATTATACAATATATATTTTATATTACAAATATAGATATATCACTAGAAATATACTAACAGAAAATAATATAGGAAACTGGAACAAGTAAATTCAATTAAAAAATCACTCATATTTCTCAAATGTCAAATATACCAATTACACAACATCTTATTTGTTCCATTATTCTACTATTAGGAGTATCGTATAAAAAAATATATTTCCTGTGTCACATTCAATAACTTATTTAGCTTCATAATATACATACACACATATATACATATAAACTATAAAATGCCATAGTCTCTATTTTCTAATTTTAATTCAGGGAATTAAATTTAATTTTTTAAAATTACACACACATACATACACTGTCCACACAAAATTGAAAGGATTATATACACACTAATGTCACAGTTTTTCCAGGCATCCAGATGTAAAGTAATTGGGTAAAAGAATCTATTGTTTTATAGGTGCAGTCCAGACATTTAGGTGGAAGGTATGTTGTAAAGCTAATAATATGTTTCTGAGAAAAAGGTAATGTGCAGAATACTTTTCCATCCTCACCCCTCCTGGGATCATTTTAGGTAGACAACCTAAACATCAATCCCAGCTTCATTTCTCTCTATATTGTTAAGTATTTCCTGGTGCTAGACCACTTCTTTGAACCCATATTCAGGTAAGACCCTCATGCTTCTCGACAGTTTTGTCTGATCACTGAATTCCCACAGAGTTTGGCCTTTGTTGTCTCTCCATTAGAAAGTAAGTCTAACATCAGTACCCAGTGAGAGTTGTCGTCCCTATCAGATCCCTTTCACTATCTTGCCAGGTAGGGGACAGGTCACCAGGTGTACTTTTCCTATTCTACATTGTTTTAAAGCTTTCTTAGCATGTAACAAATACTTTCATATCTTTTAGCTTCTCCAGTAGCACCAAATCTCTTGAGATTTCTTTGAAAGAAGTAGTCTCAGATAAAATCGCTTCTTCTTTCAGTGTCTTCACCAAAAGAAGTGAAAAGAATTAGAAGGTGAATATCATAAAGTTTCCCTAGTTATATCACATGCAATGCTGAAGTCCTATGAGCATTCTGTTCAGACCCACACATGCCATCTGCTTTCCTCTGGGGTCAGCAGCTCAAAGCAGAAGAGCCCATAATTTATCTTTCAGAGACTGTTCCATTCAATTGCATTAAATTTTGATGGAAGGTGGACAAATTGCAAAAATAATTGGAAAGAATATCCTTCTTCCCTTTGTTACTCCCCACAACATAAAATTGGGAACACACATTATATTCGCAAAAGAGAATTATTTCCTCAAAGCCCATTGTATTAGTCAGATTTCCAGCTCTGTAACAGACACATACTTGAGACAAATCAACTTACAAGAAGGAAAGAAGCTTCAGCCCATGTTTGCTTGGCCCTATTGCTTTGGGTCTGTGGTGAAGCAGTACATCATGGCAAGAGAACATGGAGGTTGAGGTGCTCAACTAACGGTGAGGAGAGAGAGAGAAAGAGAAAGGAGAGAGGAGAGAGGGGGCCAGGTCCCAAATGTCCTTTTTAGGGCACACCCTCAGTGATCCAACTTCCTTCTATCAGGCCAGAAACATCTAAGGCTCCAACAGAGCAAGCCAGGGGTGGATCCTCCCTGGAAAACATTTAGAACCAAACCATAACACCCATGATCCAAATGCTTCTCTGAGATGTTTAGAGAAGTGCTGCTGTTTCTTACTGAGGGACTAACTTGACACTGGGGGATAAAATAGACTGTGGAAATTTTAGATATGGAAACCATTTTTTTTTTAAATCTAAGTTGTTTCTTTATCCAGGTAGTACTTCACATGTACAGGAGAAGTAGACCAAGAGAATCTGAACCATGGAGAAGGTGCTGGTTTAGCAGACAACAGGAGATCAATCCACTTTTCC
Source organism: Chinchilla lanigera (assembly GCF_000276665.1). Lineage (NCBI taxonomy): Eukaryota > Metazoa > Chordata > Mammalia > Rodentia > Chinchillidae > Chinchilla > Chinchilla lanigera. Next base: position 5,563,873 of record NW_004955462.1, read on the forward strand.
TTTTGCGTTCTTAGCTTTCCCCAGAGGTACACCTCTCTCACTGAACAGTTGTCAAGCATCGACTGTGGGTCAGATATTGCACAGATGAGAGATACACTAGGAGCAGAATCAGAAGTTGTCCCTTCCACAAGGTCACTGGCACCCAAGACAAAGGCTACTTTGACAGAGCACACTTATGAATCATTAAAGACATGAGCATCACCATGAGACAAACTCAATTTTCACACAAAAGCCTACCAGAATGGGCTTAGTGGCTAGGAATAATATTAAGATTGAAATATAAAATTTGAAAATTTCTCTCTCTCTCTCTCTCTCTCTCTCTCTCTCTCTCTCTCTCTCTCCAACTGCCTGATTTCTATAAACTTGTAGCACATCCCAGAAACTAAAACTAAACAATGTTCCCCTGAGGACCATAAATTGAGTATCTCTGGACTGAAGAAAAGTGCCAAGTTTCCAAAGACTACACATATTTCTAAGCTTTATCTACAATTCTGGTCATACTGTGAGGCCAGTTAAAAAATAAAATAACTTATCCCTGATATTATACTTGTCGAATATTTCTGAGAGCATTAAGAGACAAGACTAAATTTTTAGAGAATATATATATGAAGAGAACCCAATTCTATATAGTTTCAAGCTGCTTTAAAAACAAGTTTTGTTATTAAGGTACAAAGTCCTGGACCATCCTTTATCCTCAACAGCCCTCTAAGTGTCCTCATCAGAGACTTTGGCGTATGGTCCTGCAGGAGCCTGGATTTTGACATTCCATCATCTGTAGTTATGAAGGCAAGGCTCACATTTGTCTGGGACACCATTGTTTGTCCCAGAACCTGGCACAGTGCCTAGCAAATACAAAGTACAGTACTCCTAAAGATTTCTGAATAAATGAAAGGCATTAAATAATGTGCATTTTTAATTTAGAAAATTTACAGCTTTATAAGTAAATATCCTAAATATAGCTGATGCTCTGAATCGACAACTCAGAATTCATTTTCATTATTATAGTGATGAAATATTAAAGCTAAGGTGGCTAGTATCAAGGATATAGACCTGAAGTCAAACTTTCTACATCAAATTCCAGTTCTATCAGTAACTTTCAGTTGCTTCTCTGTTACTTGGGGGTTGAGTACTTGTAAGAATAAAATAGGAAAATTAAATTGCTTAGCCCAATATCATGTTAGCTGAACAAATACAGCATTTTCTAGCTAGGAACACCCCAAATTTCTGAAAAGCATATCTATAAAAACACACAAAGAACAAACAATATCAATCAACTTTCTTTTTTTTAATTTTAAAGAGACTAACAAATAGGAAAAAATAAAAATGGTAAAGAATTTCAAACAAGGTGATAGGAAATTAACAATCATTGTTATATTGCATATTGTTATCTTCAGAGTAGTTGCTCAGATTACCAGATATAAGCATGCAAAATTGATCAATTGTTAACTGTTCCTTTCAATAAACCAATAGAAATTAGCAGTACAATTATCTTAGCTATCTTGTGTATATATATATTTTTTTCCATTCCTTTTTTCTTTCTTATCTCCTTTCCTTCATCCCAGTTGTTCTTCCCTTTTGAGCAGTTTCTTTCCTTTTAACAATTTCTATTGTACCTTTCAGACTTCATTTACTCTTTCAGTTTCTTACACTAGGGAGACAATGTGGTGTTTACATATGTGGGTCCGATTTATTTCACTTATGAGTATGGTCTCTAGTTGCATCCATTTACCTATAAAAGCTTTGAGCTTATCTTTCTTTATATCTGAATACTACCCCACTGTATAAAAATATCACACCTTTTTTATCCATTTCTCAGTTGAGAGGCATTTGGGTTGTTTCCAAGATTTAGCTATGACAATTTGCACTGCTATAAACATGGGTACACAGATATTGCCATGATATGATGTTTTAGTTCTTCTGGAAAAATATTCAGAATGGGAATAGCTGGGTTGAGTGGGACCTCTAATCCTAGTTTTCTGAGGAATCTCCAAACTAATTTCCACAGTGGTTGTACCAGTTTACAATCCCATCAACAATGGAGAAGTCTTCCTTTCTTCCCACAGCCTTGCCAGCATTTGTTACTGATTGATTTCTTGAAGATAGCCATTCTTTCTGGGGTGAGATCGAATCTCAGTGTTGTTTTAATTTGCATTTCTCAAATGAACAATGATATTGAACATTTTTTCATGTATTTATTTGCCATTTGTATTTCTTCATTTGAGAAGTATGTACTCATCTCAGATGCCCATTTTTGGATTGGATCCTTGAAACTGAGGGGACTGATTTTTAAAAATTATCTATATGTTCCAGATAGAAGGCCTTTGTCTGAGGGACAGTTAGCTAAAAATTTTTCCCAATTTTTGGGTTTTCTTTTTAGTCTGTTGGTGATTTCCTTTGGCATGTAAAAACCTTTCAATAAGATGAGATCCCAGTTGCTGATTTTTAAAAGTATTTCCCATGCAGTTTGGTTTTGTTCATGAACTCTCTTCCTACCCCTATGTCTTCAAGTCTACCTACTTTCTCTTCAAGTAGATTTAGTGTTTCTGTGCTAATATTTAGATCTTTGGTGCATTTTGATTTTAGTTTAGTGTATGGTGATAGACATGGATCTAGTTTTAGTCTTCAGCATGTGGAAAGCCAGTTTTTCCAGCACCATTTATTAAAGAGGCTGTCTTTCTTCCAGTGAACTTATTTGGACCCTTTGTCAAAGATAAGGTGGCTGAGTGTCTTTGTATTTGTTTCTGTGTCTCCTAATCTGTTCCATTGATCTATAGTTCTGCTTTTTGATAGTACTGATTTTATCACAGTAGCTTTGCAGTATAATTTCAAGTCAGGGATTGTGATGCTTACTGCATTGCCTTTGTTTCCCAGAATTGCTTTTGCTATTCTAGGTCCCTTCTGGTTCCACATGAATTTTAGGAATGTTTTCTCTAAATCTGTGAGGTATACTAATGGTATTTTGATCAAGACCACATTAAATCTGTATAACAGTTTCGAGAGTATGGCCATTTTTACAATATTATTTCTTCCTAACCATGAGCAAGGAATATCTTTCTATCCTCTGAAATCCTCTTTGATCTCTTTTTTCATAGTATTGCAATTTTTTACTGTATATATCTTTTACTTCCTTTGTTAGATTGATTCCTAAGTATTTCATTTTTGGATGCTATTGTGAAGGATGTGGTTTCCCTAATTTCTTACTCAATGAATTTGCTGTTTGTGTACAGGAATGCTATTGATTTTTGAGTGGTGACTTTGTATCTAGCTGTGCTACTGAACTTGGTTATTCAATCTAGAAGTCTTCTGGTGGCATTTTTGTGGTCTTCTACATATAGCATCATGTCATCTGTGAATAATGATAATTTAATTTCTTCCTTTCCTATCCTTTATCTTTTTCTCTTTTTTGTCTAACTGCTCTGGCTAATGTTTTCAGAACTATATTGAATAACAGTGGTGACAGTGGACATCCTTATCTTGTTCCTGATTTTAAATGAAAGCTTTCAGTTTTTGTCCATTTAGTATGATGTTGGCTATTGATTTGTCACAGATGGCTTTTATTAAAGACCATCTATTCTAATTTTCTGTACAGTTTTTATCATGAATGAGTGTGGGACTTTATCAAAAGCTTTTTCTGCATCTATTGAGATGATTATGTGAATTTTGTATTTGACTCTGTTGGTGTGATGTGTTACATTTATTGGTTAGCATATATTGAACCATTCCTGCATTCCTGAGATGAATCCCACTTGATCATAATGTATAATCTTCTTGATGATGTGCTGCATTCTATTTGCTAGTATTTTATTGAGAAATTTGGCATCCATGTGCATTAGGGAGATTAACTTGTAGTTCTCTTTTTTTGGTTGTGTCTTTCTCTGGTTTTAGTATCAGGGTAATACTTGTCTCAAGGAAAGAATTAGGGAGAATTGCTTCCTTTTCAACTTCATTACAGAATTTGAGAAATATTAAACTTCTCTAACTCCAATCTTTTAATTATCTAATCTCTCTAACTCTAATCTGTCTAACTCTATCTTCTCTAAATTTCTTGTAGAATTCAGTTGTGTATCCGTCAGGATCTGGGCTTTTCTTTATAAGTTTTTAATTACATTTTCAGTTTCATTGACTGTTATGCAGGATTTTTATATCTTCTTGATTCAGCTTTGTTAATTCATATGTTTCCATGAATCTGTCTATTTCTCCTGTGTTTTCCATCCTATGCAACTGAAGATTTTCAAAGTAGGTATTGATGATCTGCTGAATATCCACAGGATCTGTAGGGATTTCACCCTTTTCATTCCTTATTGCATGAATTTGAATTTTTTCTTTCTTTTTTTTATAAGGTATTCTGGGGGTTTATCAATTTTATTTATTCTTTCAAAAAACCAACTCTTAAATTCATTAATTCTTTTTATTATTTTCTTAGTCTCCATTGGGTTAATTTCTGCTCTGATCTTTATAATTTCCTCCCTACTTTGGGCTTGACTTGCTCTTCTTTCTCTAGAAGCTTGAGGTGCAGCATGAGATTATTTTTGCTCATTCTATTTTCCTGATGTGAGAAATCACCACTATAAATTTCCCTCTGAGGACTGCTTACACTGTGTCCCACTGGTTTTCATAAGTTGTATCTGCATTTTTGTTTGATTGTAAATATTGTTTAATTTCTTCTTTAATTTCATCTGTGACCCACTGATTGTTCAGAAGGGTGTTATTTAATTTCCATGTGTTTATGGAGTCTTTGCAATTGCTTTTGTCAGTAATTTCCAATTTCATTCCACTATGGTCAAATAATATCCATGAGATAATTTCAGTTATTTTGCATTTAGTTAAGTGTGTCCTATGGGCTAGTATATGGTCTATTTTAGAGAACAACATGTGTTAGCTAAGATAAATGTGTATTCTGATGTTGTTGGTTGAAACATTCTGTAAACATTTACTAAGTCCATTTGTTCACAAGTTTGGTTCAGTTCTATTATTTCTTTGCTGATTTTTTGTCTAGTTGATCTATCTCTTTGTGAAAATGGGGTTTTGAGGTCTCCTGCTATGATTGTGTTATTGTTTATTGGATTTTTCATGTCTATTATTCTTTGTCTTATATAGTTGGATGCTCCCACATTTGGTGCATATATATTTATGGTTGTTATCTCTTCCTTTTGCAGTTTTCCCCTAACAAGTATGTAGTGACCTTCTTTATCTCTTTTGATCATTCTTGGTTTGAAGTTTACATTGTCTGCAAACAGAATAGCTACCACTGGTTTTTTCTGGGTTCCTGTCACATGGAGTATTGTTTTCCACCCTTTGGCTTTCAGTCTATGAACTTCCTTTTGAGCTAAATGTGTTTCTTGTATACAGCATATTGTTGGATTTTGTTTCTTGATCCATTCTACTAGTCTGCTTCTTTTGATTTGTGAATTGATATCATTTGCATTAATGGTTATAACTGATATATATTGGCTTATCTTTGTCATATTTGTTCCCTACATTTTCTCTTTATTTAATTGCTTGGCATGGTTGGTAGTTCCTTTCTATTGCTGTTCTTGTAATTGTCATTTTTATCTCTTTCTAGAATATCATTCAGTACTGTTTGTAGATTTGGTTTGGTAGTCATGAATTTCTTCTATTGTTCTTTGTCATCTTATTTTTCCATTAATTTTCAAAGATAATGTTTCAGGTTACATCAGTCTGGGTTGGAAGCTGATTTCTTTCAGGACCTGAAATACTTCACTTCAAGCTCTTATTGACTTGATGATTTGTGCTGAGGAATCTGTTGTAATTCTGATGGGCTTTCCTCCATAGGTGATCTGTTTCTTTCCTCTAACAACTTTTATTAATATTCTGTTCTTTTGCTGAATTTCTTGGATCTTGATTATTATGTGTCTGGGTGTAGATTTATTTTGGTTATGGCTAATTGGAGTTCTATATGCCTCACTTAAGTGTATGTGAGATTTTTTTTTCCCATGCCTGGGAAATTTTCTGCTATTCCTTTTGCAAATAGTCTTTTTATGTCCTTTGTTTTGAGTCCTGCTTTTTCATTGATTTCTATCAGTCTTATATTGTTTCTCTTTCATCATCTTGCAGCTGTTGAAATGTTACCCTCCTAATTCCTTTTTATTTTTAAGAGATCTTTCCTTTCATGATCATTAACCACAGAGCAGTCTTCAAGGGCTGGGCATATAGTTCAGTGGAACAGTGCCTGCCTGGCAAGTGCTAGGTCCTGAGTTCAATTCCCGGTACAAAAAAAAAAGAAAGAAAGAAAGAAAGAAAGAAAGAACGAAAGAAAGAAAAAAGAAAGCAGTCTTCAAGGTCTGAAAGTCTATCTTCAGTTTCATTCAAGCAGTTTTGTCAGCATTCAATGGAATTTTAATTTCCTGGGTATCCCTTTGAATCTGTTTCATACATTTGAATTCTTTCCTATATTGTTCATTCAAGATTTCCATCATTTTTCTGTGCTCCTCTTTTTTTAAATCTATGTCTACTTTAGATATGCTGAGCAATTTTTCATTATGGTTACCATTTGTTTCTTTTACCTGAAAGATTATTTCTTATCTGATTTCTTCTTTAGCCTGGTGGAGTTGTTTCTTTACTTCAGTTGCTATCATTTCAGAAATTTCATGTGTGTGACTTCCCATTTCCTCTATGTCAATGTCTCCTGTGATTGTTCTGAGTGGGAGGAGGTCTGAGATTTCATTTTACTCCTTTGTTTTGATGTTTTCCATTTCAAAATTTTTTTGCTTTGTTTTCTGTGATAATTCTTGTGAGTTAAATAATCTGTACTTCAGGGATATTGTCTTTGTGTAGCAGATTCTCGGTTTGTGTCTATTCCAAGATCCTACCTTCCCAATTAATTGACAGTGGGATGTTGGTTTCTGTTTGGCTCAGTTCCCAATCTTTAGGTGTAGGGCTGTGGTGAGGTTATTACCCCAGAGCTTCCCCATATTGTTACACAAAGGAAAACAACTGATTACAACAGAACAACTGATTACAACATCCTAGCTACAGTGGTATAATTAGCAATAAGCACAATTTAGAAATTCACAAACGCTGATAACTATTGATTTTGTACTTTAGACTGTAGAAGCAAAGTCTATTTTCATATAACAGAACCGATCATAAATTAGGAGTTTGTATGCAAAGTGTTTCCCCTTAATATGGTGGATTTGCCAAGTTCCTCCAGATGAACCAGTTGCCATGTTCCAGGTACTTTCCACATTGGCTTCCCTATCTGTGGTGTAGGAGTATGGGCCAGACATCAGTGTTCCTGAGGGGAATCTGACTGAGGCCTCCTGGATGGGGAGGTGGGGTTTCTCCTCTCTTGAGCAACTCACTGAGACTCCCAGGGCCCATCAAGGTTCACTGTTACTCCTTCAGTGGTAGGGGTTTGGGGTTTCTTCTCCCCCAAGTCAAATAACCTTCTTGAATAGCAAAATCCTGTGTTGTATGTAACATGTTTTCTTTTAGAGCTGGCATTTGTGACATGTTGGTAGTATGTGCATATTTCCCAACAGGTAATTTCACAATTGGACAAATGGAAAATATACAGTGTACCTAGTGTTGCTTAATACAGCAAAAACAATATTAAATCTAAATATCTACTATTTGATTAGAGTAAACATAGAATAAAATCATTCTTTGCTCAATGATTCAGGATTTTTAATTTATTTATTATAGTCATATAGAATTTCACAAAAAAAAGAATTCCAACCTTAAGAATGAGAAAATCTTTTTTTCCAACCAGAAATGCATTTCAAAACTATCTAAATGATAAATCAACATGAGCAAAATAAAGAAAACAAGCAAAATAGCAGTGTTTCCTAAAGGGCTTTTACCAAAACAGTAACTTATAAGAACTGGTATATTTTACTTGTATAACTTTATCATGCTTAAATTATCAATAACGGTAAGGAGATCTTTTCTATTATGCAGCATGATTTGGAAGCCAGATTTGATTTGTAGGATAAGATTCTTTACTTACTCATCTCTGTAAAACTTACTGTAGTACAATAATAAAATTGTTTTTTGATAAATATAACTGACAGTCAAATGTAAATAAATGGACAAACTATTGAACAGTGTCATTAAAAATCTGATACACTTTATTTGAGAGAAAAAAAACAATGAATTGTCAGATGTAGTAAATATGAAATTTCAAAAAGGACATCACAGGCCACAGTTCCCTTTGTGTGAAGCAGAGAAACCACCAAGCTAAGCCAGTTCTTGAACAAGGCTTAGAAAATGGCAGAGTTGTGTTTTGCATTCTCCCATTTCCCTCTTTCAATTTCACATTCATTCAAGGTCCTCCTGTTCTATGCTGCATTCAACAAAACTCACTTTCAAGAAAGCATTAGATACCTGTCATGCACATGTTGACAGGAATTTAACTCATTGTTCCTCTTCCCAGATGTCTGGGTGAGATTTTAACCTGGATAATCTCCTGCAGTAGGATTGTGGTAACCTGGCTCTAAAGGGATGCTTCCAGGAAAAATTGGTCAGGATAACTAGCAAACTCCATGCAGTTCAGGCACTGATGCTATGTTTGAAGTGGATATGTGTAACTGACTTTTAGTTATGCATTTTTAAAAGATTCGTGAATAGCGTTGGCCTTGGTCCATAGACATCCTCATATGAAAAACAAATAATTCTCTAATCACCTGTCTGATCACTGCAAATGATATCGGATGACTTAACCCAACACCTAGCCACTTTCACCAGAGAAAAGCCAGTCAGAACCACCCCTAGCGATCTCCATGGGACAGAAGATCTCATGACTGTGTCTATAGCCCACACCTAGAGAAGTATACCATATACTCTTCCTCCACCAACCAAACCTAGCTTGTATGTAGACCCATGCAGGAGGACTCTGCCATGACTTTTGTCTGCATACAGAGAATCTGACAGAATTAAGAGGTTGACACTTCAGAATGGAAGGAATGATAGAAATGCTTACTTGTGTTTAGTTGTACTCTGTGAGACTGTGGCTTCTTGCAAACCTTGTACATTTAAAGAAAAAAAAATGCCTCTACATCTTGAACTAGTATATTGTGAAAATTATGGAATGAAAGTCTGATTCTATTAAAGAAATTCCTGGAACAAATAGGTAAGGAACTATTTTGAAGTTTCTGGGGACATCTAAAATTCATGAAGCAGTCAGCAGGCAAAAGTTTACCCCAGCAGTGAGCACAGGCCATGCTGAGGCCAAACTGAAGGGTTTTGTCTTCTAAAACAGGGAGCAGAGATTTTCCCCCTCAGCAAGGCATAGAATTTCATATTCTATGTGAATCTTTGTTAGGCTCTCTAAAACTATGAAGGGTTTTTCCTGATACCAAAGTCTTCCCTTTTATAATACACATTAATGTAAGCTGGGGATACAGCTCAGTGGTCATGCACATGCTTAGAATGCACAAGGCCCTGAGTTCAATCCTCAGCACCAAATGAGTTAATAAGACATATTAAATAAAATACAAACTAATCTAGACTCAGTGATTAGAATAAGAGCTAACATCTGTTGGTGTACAACTGCTTTCATGTCCTCATCTTTTAGTAACTCATATTGCCTCCTGAAAAAGGCAGTTAAATTTTCAAATTGTAGGGGAACTATTTTGTAAGTTTATATGCAGTCCATCACAAAGTACCAAGTGAACAGTTCTGAGCTATTCATCCACATATAAATTTAGTGTCTAATATGTCTAAGAACTGTGCTAGCTACTAGGAATACAGTGGTACCCTTGATGAAAGAGGCAATTACTACTTCTGCTTAGTGAGAGAAGATGTGAATCCCACTTTGCCACCAAAACTGCCCTGGTCCAGGCAGCCAGTGCTCAATACTGGGCTACTGTGACCTCCTTGCATCCTTAGACAGCTGATTCGCCCTTTCCTTTGGTTCATAGAGCCTCTCATCTCCTGCATAACGTCACTAACAACTCTCAACACTCAACTCTTAAGAATTCTGTCTCTGTCTTCTTCTCTATCCTGTCTTAGTCACTTTCTCATCCACTGGACGCAACACCCAATACCTACACAATTTAAAGGTGAGACTCATTTGGGCTCACAGTTTTTAGAAGATTCAATCTATAATTGGCTGACTCCAAGGCAGAAAGGGCACTGAGGATGGATCAAGCAGTGAACAGCTGCTCAGCCCACGGCAGCCAGGAAGCAGAGCATGAAGTGAGGAGCCAGGGAGGGAGATAAACCCTTCCAGGCTAAGCTCCAGGGATGAGACTATTCTGACCAGGTTCCATCTCCTAACTGCAAGTCAGCAATAGGGTCCCCATGATCCGATCACCTTCCACGCATGAGAATTTAGGGGGACATTTTAAATCTAAACTATAATAAATCCACACTCTCCTCATGGCAATCACTTCTGGGTGCCAGCTTCAAATACTTTCTACATAGGTAGAAACTGGGGCTCCAGTTCATACCTCCTCTTTGATTGCGTTACCTACATATGCAAGTTTGAGGTCTGAACTTTGGCTATATAGAAGGCACCGCAAACTTAACACATCCAAAACCAACCTCCCATTCTTTCCACTAGGGATTTCTCCACCTCCATTGTGGCTACTGGAGATTCCATCTTTCTACTTACGCAGGCTAAACTCCCTGAAACCTTTCTGGATTCCAGTTTGTCTCACATTCCCCACATTCACTCCATTCAGGGAGCTATTGGCTCCTCCTCCAAGCTATACCCAGGTTCCAACTTCTTCTCACCAACATTCTTACAAGCCACAATCATCTCTTGCTTAAATGACCAAAATGGTCCCATATGACCTCCCAGATTCTTCTCTGCTTCCCCTTTAGTCAGTTCTTAACATAGTAGACACAGTGGCCTTTTAAAACTTACCTCCAACCAGTATTTCTTCTACTAAACTCTCAAAGGGGTCTGTCCAGCATACACTCCAGTGGCTGGAGACCCTCTAAGCAGTTTCCCTCATCACGTCTTTCACTTCATTTCTCAGTGTTTTCCCTTATTAACAAGAGTACCCTCAGGAATATCCTGAAGAATACGCAGAAAACCTACTATCCGTGAACAGGAACCTACCTCAAGACTGTTGACCTTGCTAGAATGATCTTCCCCAAATACCTGATAATGTCACCCCCTCATCTCCATTAGAATTTTTAAAAATTTTTTGTAGAGAAAATAGTACAAAAAAAGAACAATAGCAAAATACAAACAAAACAAAGCAAGGACATTAAAAATGGTGCAGGGTTTCAAAGCAAATGATAGAGATTAACAGTGGTTGTTAACATTACATATCGTTATCTTCAATGAAGTTGCTCAAACCTAATGAGCCTTTCCTGGGCATTGTATGTAAAATACCAGCCCCTCTCAGTGAATAGGATTTATTTTCCATTTTCTGCCTTAATTTTCTGCATAGTTTTTATAAGCATCTAACCTCCTCATATTTTTATGTTCATCTTACTTATTCTCTGTTTACATTCACTGAAACACAAGCACTGTGAGCGCAGGAATTTCTTTTACTTCATTTAATGATGTCACCTCAGTGCCTAAAACAACATCTGACACATAGCAGATGCTCAATAAATGTACGCTCAATAAACAAGTAAATAATCGTGCAAATATTTTGTAATTGAAATAGTTAGTAGAGTTTGATGATGGGGCTGTTAATTCAGTCAAGAAGGGTGGGAAAGGGGCTGGGGATTTAGCTCAGAGGCAAAGCACCTGCCTGGCAAGTGCAAGGTCGTGAGTTTGGTTCCCGGTACTGGAGAAAAACCAAAAAAATAAATGAAAGAAAGAAAGAAAGAAAGAAAGAAAGAAAGAAAGAAAGAAAGAAAGAAAGGAAGAAAGAAAGAAAGAAAGGTGGGAAAGACCTCACTGAAACCATGAGAGTCAAGGATGGATAATTGTCACAAAGTAGCAAGGTAGAGAGGAGTGAGGCACAACTGACAGTGTCAGATGGTGGTGGCCACAGAGCCAGAATTGTGTGATCTAGGCCCCAAAAGAGGATGGGTGCAGATGCAGAAATATGCAGAACAGAAGGTTGTCTCTCCCAGAATGGATGTGCCAGCACAAGCCCCCAGCTCCAAAAGGCACAGGAGCCATAGAGTATTTAATTTTGTCAAATGCAGGGCAAGGAGCCAATTAAAACATTATAGTAGCATACTAGAATGAGTAGATTACCAACCTTGAAAGTTGACTTTTCTCTGAGATGAAGAATGATTGGATGGGAGATGAGCCTACTTAGGAGGTTTCTAGTCTCATGGACATAAATCTTCATGGACAGACAAAAAATAAAAATAAAACAAAACAAATATTGTATTTCATCCATTTCACATACTTACCCCTCACATTTAAAGTTTTCTAAAGTTAGGATATGGATCACAATCCACATTCATTTACTTAGATTTGATAAAATGTGCTCAACTGGAAAATACCAGATAAACCAGTGCTATAGTATAAGAAAAACATAAAAATATGATAAAGAGTAAATAAAAGACCATTTGGGGGTAAGTGATTAGACCATGCCTATTAGAGTGGTGGCTATTAAACTGAGACTTACATGAATGAAAGGAGTCCTCTGTGAGAGCAGGGGGGGATAGGGAAGGAGAACCTACTAAGCAGAGAGAACATTAGGTATTAAGGTTGAGAAGAGGATGGGTGTACATGTCAGCTGTCAATTGCTATGTGACAAGCTAACTCAAAACCTGATGACTTCCCACAGCAGTCATCTATTTGCCATGCTCTCATGGGTCAGCAGTTTGGTTGGAGGCCAACTGTAGTGTTTCATCCCACAACAGCAGGCCTCACATCCTACAATAGCCAGGTCTGGCATTTGGCTGAAGATTGGCAGAAAGAAGGAAAAGAAAGTAAGCCAGAGGCCAATTAAAAGATAACTCTGCCAGTGTCCCAGAGAAGACACAACTGTGCTGTGGATGAGGATGGTGGCAGCAAGGTAAGAAGAAGCAAATGAGCAGATCTTCAGGAGGGTCACTCTAGTGAAGATCTGGGGAAAAATGCATCAACAGTCCTCATCCCTGCCCAAATAGCGTCCTTAGTTTCCTCACAGGGGACCTACGTTCCAGGCAGGGTCTTGCTCATATTCAGCACATCATGTATTTGTTACATAAATAAATACACTAACAAATCGATCACTTGTTTGATTTCAGTTCTAATTGTAACTGCTACCTGGACACAGGCAGGGGCTGTTCACTAATTCTGGCTTTTCATCCCACTCACGAATGTTACTGCTAGCTTGACTGTGTTGCTATTGCTAGATAACAAATGATCCAAAATAGAGTGATTAGCAAGAACAGGCATTTATTTGCTGACAGTTGGGAATCAGGAGCAACCAGCTGGATGGCTCTGACTCAAGTCCCTCATGAGGCTGTGAAGAAGACAACACCCAGGGCTGCTGCTGCTCAACAGCTCCACTAAGGCTGCAGAGTCCCCCCAGAGGTGGCTCACTCATGGCTCCAGGCCGGTGCTCATTACTGGTGGAGCTCTCTCTACATATGGCCACAGCATCCTCAAATATAGCAGGTAGCAGTAAATGCTGGGTCCTCTGCATGACTGACCCTGGGAGACACTATGTCACCTTCTGGTCCTTGGAAGCAGCCACTGTCCAAGAGGTGTGTCCAAGGGCTTGTGGGCAGGTTGTAAAACCACTATCTTTGAGCCTTTAACAGGCGTCAAAAACTATATCCACTCTTTCCCATGTTGCACTGTCTCATCTCACCCGCAAACTGCGTGATAGAGACAAGCATCCTTTGGCCTTGGCTCGAGGAGTTCATGGCCTGTCAGAAAGATCAAGGCTAGTGAGAAAAGCAAGAAGAAAACTGGATCTCAGTCCACTCAATCTGACTCCAGACTAGTTTCTATGATGCTCCACTACCTCCCAGCCTGGCTCCAGACTGCACGTAGAGCCCCAGGAAAAGCTTGGCGTTTCAGGAAACGGATCTCATGGGATGCATCACACATTTGTTTTACTTTTTCAGTCTCCATAAAGTTTTATAGGAGCATAGCCATGTCTGTTTACATATTCCCTATGGCTGCTTTTCTTATTAGTCCATGTTTGCAGTGCATAATGATTGCATTCATTGTGGGGAATTGGTATACTTACATAATGCATCTTAATTCTTTTTACTGTTCCTCAGAAGCATTGAAACTGTGTTGTAAATATATTAATTTAACCCTGAATTTGTGATAATCATGAAGGCCAATACTGAAGTTTTAACTTACTAACAAAGCAGATGATATAAATAAGGTCTCATTTTAAATGTGATGGCTTTCACAGCCATTGTTATTCAAAATCATATTTTCCCTACAGCAAGCCTAGCAAGATTTATATGTGTAAAGCTTCTTGAATGAGAATCTTTGTCTTTTTTTTTTTTTTGTCCTGGAAACAATTAGTTCTAGTTCTGGGGTTTTTTTGTTTGTTTTTTGGTTTTTGGTTTTGTGCATGCATGTGTGTATGCGTGTGTGTATGTGTGTGTATGCGCTCACGCGGACGAAGACACTTTTCCAGTTATTCAGTTTCAGACTGACTTTCTTGTTCATCCCCTCACCCAAATGTGTGGAAAGTTTTTATCCTTGAACCCAGACTAGAAACAATAGGAGGCTAATGTGGCAATGTCTTTCAGGGAGTGCCTCGGGCACTTGTACATATGCTAAGAAATGTGCATTACAGCTGCACACAGAAGCTGCTCTGCTGAGCTTGAAATATGCTGAACTCAGATTGTGCCTGCTATGAAACACAAACTTATTTTAGAGGCCCTGAACATCTGTTTTGAGCGAGGCTGGCTGACACACAGAAAATGCAAAGGAACTGAGCCTCCCCAGCTCTGGGAGTCACAGTCCAATCTCCACTCGGAGGTGGCACTTGCCTTCCCAGTCAGCTCTCATCTACACCTGGATGAGGACCAGCCACCCTAGAGAGACAGGGTCTTCCCACTTTAGGGATCTTTTCAGTATTTCCCAGGGGAAGTTCCCTCTTTTTCCCCTAATTACATTTGTATTTTTCCCTGTCCCCCTGCTCCAGATGAATTATCCAATAATTTTAAGAAGGAATTTTACCCTGGAAGCCACCTATTCTTGTGCATATCATACTTACCCTCCATCCTTGTCATAGCCCTGTTTGGAGGAGGACACTGCTGCCCACCTTTTACGGAAAAGGGAACCCAGGGACAGAGACCAAGTGCCATACCTACTGTCACAGAGCTGCTCACTGGAGGCAGAGCCAAGGGAAAATCTCCGTGTTTAATAACTACCCAGCTGTCTCTCAAACTGCCCTGGGCAGATACAAAGAGATTCAATCCAAGTGCTAACAACATTTTAACCTTGATCTCCAATGTGCACATTGCTTTTGGCTTTTTAGCTCTGCATTTTAGGAAGTTTATAATTCTATTGTCCCAAGGCTTATTATTCCATGGATTTGAGCAGGACATGGGATCAAAACAAAATGTCCAAAAGGCAATTAGTCAATGTGAGGTGGATGTACACCATCCAGCAGCCTGCTTCATCTGCAGAGAATCCAACACCTGTGTCTTGGAATTACAGATACTGCTGCATATACACCCCTCTGATAATGTTTAATGTATCAGCTAGTGACAGTAAGGGCTTAACAATAACTAGTAGTAAGATAGGCCAAGTATAATACTATATTGTGTTAAAAGTTGTACAAATGTCGTTTCTCTCTCAAAACATCTTACTGTACAGTCACCATTCACTAACAGGAAGCATTTTATGGTTTCTCTTTGGCCTATCTGAATATGCAGTCTCACTGCTCTTCTATTTGAGGACAGTATAAAGGAAAATGAGGGCCATGTGAACACATGTTCGAGGATATCTGACAGTCAACCCAAAACTCAAGATGACTACAAAAGGAGCCATGGGCAGAAAGTGTGTCTGGCATGGACACTCTCGACAGACAGGTGACCAACGTCCCAGGCAGAACACAGCAGTACAGTCCAACAGTTCATCACACTACTCAGGGCACTGCAGACATCATAATCTAGGAATTATTTACTCCTGGCATTTTCCATTTAATATTTTTGGATCGTGATTGACTACAGGTACTTGAAAACGTGAGAAATAAAATCACAGACAGAGGTGGGGGTGTGGGTCTACTGTGTATATACATGGTCTCATACTGTTCATTACATTAATACTTACATTAATACTTTATATTGAAGCAATAAATGCAATGTGACACAGCCGTCATTCTATGAAATATGTGTGAAAAGAGATGTTTCCTGTGCTTTTGGAGGCAGATGGCCTGGGCCTGAAGCCTCATTCTACCTAGTTCTTTGCTGCCTTGGCTCTTGTGTCTGGGATGGGTGCAGTGATGATACCCACTTTGTGGGGGTGAGGGCTAAGGCTAAGGAACAGATGCCCGCGAAGGCACTGGAACAGTGCTGACACAGACAGTGCTGACACTCTGAAACCTCTATGTAACTTCAGCAGGTATAATTCTTATCCCCGTTTTAAAGATACAAGAGACTGGGGAAAAGACAGGCGGGGTAACCTGCAATGAGTCACACTGAAGGTTACTGAGGCAGAGTTTGACTTCAGACCTGGGTTCTTTTCACACTATTTTCAGAGAGGATAAAGGAACACAGCCTCATTCCACAGCTTGCATCTGTCAGACTCACCATACCATGTGTCCTTTCTCCTCCCCAGGGCTCCAAAATGCCGTATTCCCAGACTGTGGGTGCCACGTGGTTTCCCCTTCAGGACAAGGGCCGTTGCTGACTTGCTGTGTACGTTCTCCAGAACTGCTAATTTAAGCAATCATTTACTATTTCCCAAGAATATCAGCACCCCCAGATTCAGATATAATATTCTAAATTATTAAATATTCCACAGCGACTTCTGTAATTCTCCAGTGACGTCTTTTCAAAATGCTGCTGAGTGGCAGATTATCACCGGAGGCAGTGGTAGGGTAAGAAGCAGAGAGAGGCAGCTCAGCCTAGGGGATTTTGACCTCTTGCTCTTGCCTGTGGCTGGGTAGTGACTCTATCCACAGGGTCTTCAGGGAGATGGCCCGGGGAGAGGAGGGGTCATGCACTGCTAGGGCTAGAAGTAGCCCCAGCATCTGCCTATAAACCCCAGAAGAGGTGACACTTCCTCTCCAGATGTCCCTCAGGCAACCTGTGACATGCACAGTCCTTTCTAGTGGCTGGAGTCCTGAGTGTCTTAAGGCTCTTGTTCTTATCTGCCCATAAATGAGAACAGTTCTTTTAGATGGGAAAACTGTCACCCTAAATTTGAGCCTGCGTGAACATGAACCAAAAAAAGGAACCATGTTCCACAGGTACAGACTATAAAGCAGATTCTCCTCTAGAAGGCTTTAGGATGCTAGTGGCAATGGAACCCAATTCTATTTCTATTCTATTTTTGTGGGAATCCTCAAAAAAAAGACCCTGATCCAGGTTCAGTGGTGTATGCCTGTAATCCTAGCTACTCAGGAGGCTGAAGCAGGAAGATTACAAATGAAAGGCCAGCCTGGGCAACTTAATGAGACCCTGTCTCAAAATTAAAATTAATTAATTAAAAATGTAAAAGGACACTGAGTTAATGTATAAAGAAGCAAGTATTTTTTAGGAGCAGAGCTTGATTTTTAACTGTAATACTGAAGAAGAATAGGAAACAGAACTGACTGTTGTCTCAGAGTAAGGATGATTGAGCAGGCTCCAGAGGCTGCAGTGCCTGCGACTGAAAAACCACTGAGTGACAGAGGTATAAATGTCCCTGAGCTCAAGGGAGAGAGTTCGGAAGTTGTGAGAAAACGAATGGAGAATTACTCAATGCAGAGGCATCCTCATATGCATGGCCTTGACACTGGGCACCCTCCCAAGTGCTGAGAACCATGAAGACATAAACATTCTGAACAATCCTATATCAAGCAATGAAACTGAGACAGTAATAAAAACCCTACTGAGTAAGGAAAGAAGAGGGCCTGATATATTCACTGCTGAATTCTCCAAGACTTTAAAGACATTATAACACTACTACTCCTCAAACTCTAAAGTGAAACTGAAGAACAAGGAGCTCTTCCAAACCCATTTCTGGAACCTAGCACCACTCTGATCCCAAAACCAGACAAAGACCCAAGTAAAATAGAAAACTATGGGCCAATCTCCTTAATAAACATAGATGGAAAAGTCTTCAAGAAGATATTGGTAACATTCTTCAAAAGGACCACACATCATAACCAAGGAGGCTTCATCCCAGGGTTATATGGGTGTTCCAACATATACAAATCAATACATATAATATACAATGTAAACAGAAGTGTCTTGGTTACTTTTATCTCATTGTTGGGACAAAATAACTGACACCCAAAATTAGGGAAAGAAGGGCTTATTTAGCTCACAGTTTGTGGAGGTTTCAGTCCATATATGCCTGGCTCCAAGGCAGAGTGGTACATGGCAGAGGACATCAGTTCATGGCAACAGAAGACGGCAAAAGCAACAAGAGCAAAATGGGATGAACAAGAGCAAGCCTCTTTCCTTCCCTTACATTGTATGCAACCTACCTGCTCCTGGGCGGGTGTTGCACTCACACCCATAATCCCAGCATTGGACCATGAATCAATCACAAACTCTAGAAGCCTACCCCACGACTGCATGAGGCTTTGGGGGGACATCTAGACATAAACCATGACAAGAAGAAAGGATTAAAGTCACGTGATCATATCAATAGATGCAGACAAAACCTTTGAAAAAATACAACACCCATTTATAGTAAAAAAAAAAAAAAAAAAAAAACCCTGCAGAAAAAAGGTAGAGAAGGCCCATATCTGAATCTATAAGAACCAGTTATGACAAACCAACAGCTAACATTATATTAAATGGAGAAAAACTGAAAGTTTTTCCTCTAGAATCAAGAATAAGACAAGGATGGCCATTATCACCACTTCCATTCAATATAGTACTCAAAACATTCACCAGGGCATTCATACAAGAGAAAGAAATAAAAGGTATACAGATAAGAAAGGAAGAAGTCAAATTACACTAATGCCTCATTTCACCAGTGCTTCTGTTTGCAAAAATTTGGCACACAAACAAAATTGTTCAAGAAAGTTTTGCTTCCATGCACAAACATCACATTAGGTGACAAATATGACCATAGCCATCTTTCCTACACAAATGCAAATGCAGTCATCTTCCCCCAAACCATGAAAAACATTAAATTCAGAAACTGAGGTACTGCTCATTATTTGCAGATGACATGATCCTCTACATCAAAAGACTCCTAGATTTAATAATCAAATTCAACAATGCAGCAGAATACAAAATCAGCCCTCAAAAATCAATAGTGTTTCTGTACACCAATAATGAACTTACTGAAAAAGAAAGTAGGAAAACAATTCCATCCACAATAACATCAAAAAGCTTAACTGCCTAGTAATTAACCTAACCAAGAAGTGGAAGTCCTTTACAATGAAAACCATAGTACTCTGAAAAGAAAGATCGAAGAGGACATTGGCAAATGGCGATATATCCCCTGTTCCTAGATATGTAGAACCAATGTTGTCAAAAGGGCCATCCTTCCAAAACTTATGTATATGTCTAATACAATCCCAATAAAAATACCAATACTATTCCTCACAGAAGTAGAGAAGGCAATCCTAAAATTCATATAGAGCCAGGAGAGACCCAGAATAGCAAATACATTCTTGGACAACAAGAGCAAATCAGGACATATTGCAATATCTGACTTCAAATTACACTACAAAGGTAGAGTGATTTTAAAAAAAAGAATTGTGTTGGCAAAAAAACTGACATCTAGATGGACGGAACAGAAAAAAAGTGCAGAAACAGCCCTAGACACATTCAGCCACTCTATCTTAGACAAAGAGGCCAAACCTTAAAATGGAGGAAAAATAGCCCCTTTAGCAAATGGTGCTGGGAAAACTGGCCGTGCATATGCAGAAGATTGAAACTGGACACATATCTCTCACCATGTACTAAACTAAAATCTGAATGAGTCAAAGATCTAAACATTAAAACAGAAACACTTAATCTATGAGAAGATAAAATAGGTCAGACTCTTGAAGACATAGGCATAGGCAAGGACTTCTACAACTAGCTGCACAAGAAATAAGAGTAAGACTCAACAAGTGTGATTATATCAAATTAAGTTTCTGCATTGCAAAGGAACCAAGCAACTGTGTGCAGAGACAACCTACAGAATGGAAAAAATCTTACCAGTTATCCCTCGGACAGAAGACTATATCTAGAATATATAAAGAATTAAAAACTTAGACCTCCCCCCCAAAATAAACGACACAGTCAAAAACTGAGCAAGGAAAATGAACGGACACTTCTTAAAATGAAGAAGTGCAAATGGCCAATAAACATATGAAAAAATGTTCAACATCTCTGGCCATTACAGACATGCAAATTAAAACAATACTAAGACTTCATCTTACACCAGAAAAAATGGTAATTACTGTATCAAGAAACCAAATAATAACGAATACTAGCATGGCTGTGGTGAAAAAGGACACTTTCACACTGTTGGTGACATGTAAGTTATACAACCATTACGGAAATCACATGGAAATTTCTCAAAAGAACTAAATACAGAAATTCCTTTTGCTATTCCCCTTATAGAGTTAAAGACATTACATTACAGACCAACATCCATATCAATGTTTATAGCAGCACAATTCACGACAGCTAAATCTTGGAAGCAACTTATATGTCCATCAGTAGACAAATGGATAAAGAAAATGTGATATATATACATACTGGAAAACTACTGGGCTCTAAAGAAGGATAAATTGGAGATATCTACAGCAAAATGGACACACTTTGAAAACATGTTAGGTGAAATAGCAGGCATACAACCTTAAATACCATGTGGTTTCTCTCATTTGGGCAATCCAAAGCACAAATAAGAGAAAAATAAAGAAGTGATAAAAGGAAATAGGTAATTTTTTTACAAATAGAAAGGAGACCAAAAGACCAAGGGTGGAGGAAACAGAGGGGAGAGGAAGGTGACGTTAACAGATTTAAGATGTTTCATGTACAAGGACCAACTATTCACAATGAATGTAGTCATTATATGTCACAAACAAACTAAGAAAAAAAATTACAGTAATAATGAAAGTGGAGAAAGGGGATCTAGAGACTGAAGGAGGTGAGTAGGAAGGGAAAGAGGCATAATAAGAATCCAGATATGTTAAGTACGTGCACCTACTTGCTAAGACGAAAGTAAAAAAAAAAAAACCAAAAAACCATGTATTGTGAATACGGATTAAGAAAAGATGGGGAAAGGTGTTAAGTGAGGCTCTCCAAGGTGTCCTCTTTCTGCTTCACAATGTGAGTGTCCCCCACAGAGTGTTCACTCACCCCATCTGAAAGAATGATAGCTGCAATTCTGAGACAAGCATTTCCTAACTTCACATGCCACCTTGGCTCACTGTAATAGAAAAACAATATGATTATTAATTAATCAAGGACCTTAAATGAGAAAGAAGAAACATGCATTTGAACTGATGTGACTTTAATGAAATACATTAATTCACAAAGGAAAAATGGAGCATCTACCTTTAAAAAATACATTACTAAGAAGGCTTTACCATTAAATCTATTTGGGTGCTATTTTAGATAGCTTGGAGCCTGGTCATTTGGGAGAAGCATGGTGGGAGTCTCTGCACAGCCTCCTTGCATTGTCAGATGCTTACTGTGCCAATCATTTTTTTTATTTGTAATTTGGACTTTCCAGTAAGAAAGTAAAATCCAGTGATAATAATCTTGATTCAGCATGAGAGAGGTAAAGAACCCATCCACTCCACTGGCTCAAGAGAAAGAGATAAAAGACCAGAAATTATACAATATGTGGGACTTACGGGCCCTTGGAATCCATGAATTTGTAGATGAAGTCCTCATATATTTTAATAGTAAAGAGAATAATTATTATCAATTTCTATATCTCCATTTTCATTCACTTAAATAATGAATTTTATTCTTAAAGAATCAAAAATATTTCAGTAGCTCATCAATAAACAATATGTTCAGGAATTTATACTTTTGAATAAATTCCTTTCCAGGAAAATAAGGAATTTATTCACTATTTACATTTATTTCTTATGCTTAACAAGTCAAATATAAGCAATTCTAGATTCAGAAATATGGTTCTCTAACCAAAACCGAAGGGATGTAGCTGTTAGTTACTTGGAAGTTAAAACAGTTTCCATAGACATTATGATAAATAACTATTACGGTGCCAGGTCAGTTAAAAAAAAAGCCCATTTAATTAATAATGAGGCTAAACTTCTCTCCTTCTAAAATTCGAAATGGAACAAGATAATAAAGCCTTGGCATGCCCTCCTCATGGCTTCTCTGGTGTCAGAGTGTGTCCCTTCACTAGCCCAAGACCTAAAGTTAGGGGTACAACAGAGACCCTAATGGAATTCATGAGTAAATACCAAATTCAAACTTGCTGTATATTTTTTAAGAAGCCAATTTTCATACCTCAATACATATCACAAGAGCCAAGAAATGGAAACCAACATTGAACTTAAGGTGACTGATTAAATTCATCCAGCTCCTGCTTCACTTAGAATTGGTCATTGATGTGGTTGCATTCAACCTGTGACACTTCAATGATCATTAACATATCTGACATGTCCCACTCCTCTGATCAACCTACCTCAGCACAGAACTAAAGAGCAAATGCAGCTGAACAGAAGCACCGATTTAGGGTGACTGATATAATTCAGTATTTGTTGGTTCAGAAAAAGAAACAAATACAGTCACTACTCAACACTGAATTTTAGGCACATTGAAGAGATATAAACAGTTTACTGTCTCCTCAGCAACATATACATACATTGCTAGTAGTAGCTAATGAAGGTTGGTGCAGGCTTCGTGGCTGCTTAAAGAAATCATGTTGAAATTGAGAGGAAAAGATCAGAAGGCAAGAGCTTCCTGAGAAGCTTCGTGTCAGAGACGTGGTTCATGAACAGAGACTTCAAAACAGGTTGAGGCTAGAGTGAATAGCAGATTCCACACTGTTCCTTGATTCTTTCAGAAAACTTCTCTCCTGAATGTTCTGAACAGAGTAGCAACATGGGTGAAAGGGCTGAACTATGTATGTTTATGGGAGAGTCAAGAGACTGGCTTGACTGGTGTGGGTATAATAGGTGACACATATTCATTCAATATTATTTAAAAGCAAACTGGGTTTTTAAAGAAGGTTTTTAAAGGAAGGTAGTTCAGAGTTAATGAGGTAATAGGGAGTCATTAACATTTTTCAACAATAAAGGTGACTTTCTAAAAGTGATATAATTAGAGAAGTTGATTGTACAACAGCATGAGAATTCATTAAAGGAAAGATGAAAATATGCTCATGGATGTGAATAAAACAAGGAGAAAGAGATGAGAAAAAAAATTAAATGGCTTTTATTTTGCCTCATATGTCACATGTATAAATTGATTTCTTACTTTTTAAAAGGAAAAAAAGATTTTTTTTAAAGGATTCCAATAGGAGAATGGCATGATGACATCATATGACAAAAGGAACACCCAAACTAAGTATCAACCTGAAAATAAACAGTAAAACCAGGTACTATGAAATGATAATCAAAAATTACAGTGTCACAAAATAAAATCAGAGAAAACAGAAACTAGTACAAGAAGCTGAAATCTTACCAAGAGATAAATTTTTCACAGATGATATAATTTATCATGATATAATTCTTGAATCTTTATATTAATTCACTTTTTCTTTCAATATAGTTCATTTGCTCATCTTTATAATAAAATGTTTTACATTTCCTTAAAACAGAAGTGGCATGTGACCCATATGGAAGAGTATGTTACATGTGCATGATTCTAACATGAAGGGGAAAGCACTGAGTTAGGAATACAGAAATTGGAAAAGCTACATAAATGAATTAGAGCAGTGTTCAAATTGTATGTCTATTAAAGGAGCCAATTTATGCATGTAGTCCTTGAGTTTAAAGGATCTTACACAATCACCATTCTAGTCCAACTTTATATTATCTAGAAAAATCAAACCTTAAGCATTTAAACACAAAGATCTAGCCACACTCAAGTAGCAAAGTAAAAGGGTAATTAACTCAATTATTCACTAGCAATAGCCTCTCTTCCAAATGCCAAACTTCTCGTCAATTCAGCAGAGTCCAGTTGTAGGATAGCTTAGTAGGAACAGGTCATGTCCAACTTCTCAGTGCTAATAGGCTTATTTCTCCTTGTTCACACTGACACAGCCCCAGCCTGCAGAGCAAGTGACAGGCTCAGTGTCTCCCCTCCCTTCCTAGTGACAAGGACCCTCAGTACACACTCAGCTGCTTTTCCAGAAACTGGTAGGGTTTTGCCTCTGGCAGTCTCTTCTTCAGAGAAATTGGACACAGTTGAAAGATTTGATTATTCCTACTTCCACTGTGCATTAAGGTAGCACCCACACACTGAAGCCAGGAACACCCAGCATGCCCTAATTCTGCAGGCAGCTTGGCCTCCATGTCTGGCTATTTGTATCTACCTGGAATGTGGACTGTATAAGCCCACTGTGCCTATCATACCCAGTGTCTATTAGTTTGATAGATAGAAGAGGTCCCCTTTCCACTCAAGCCCGGTAATTATCTCCTCTTCCCATGCCCCATAGGCCCTTCTCATGTCATCTCAGACTAATAGTTTTTTAAAAAGCAAAGAGAAAAAAGGCAGACCACTGCATGCACAGGGCTAACTGGTGTCACAAGCGACGTCCTCCCACACCTGCCTGATAGCAACATCAAGGTCTCCTCCCAGCATGGGCTAGTGCATTCGGTGGACCAGGAGGCCGTAGAGCTTCACCTGCTACCCAGGGCCTGTCTTCACATACCTCTTCGGCTAGGATCTTTTGACATTTCTTCCAGAAAATACTTTTGGAAAAAGAAAGAGAAGGCACCTCATCAACCATCTGAGTTCAAAGCTTCGGCTGAAGAAAATGAACTGACAATCCTGCCAACCCATCGGTTTTCCTTTGTTTATTGCTTCACACTGGTATTTTTACTCCAATCGTTCAAAAGAACTGGCACTCAGACTTGATAAGGTGACCTCAGCACCCAGCAATCAGACCATCACCTACTGTCATCCTCTTTCCACCAGAGCTGACCACATGGGAAGCTGGGACTCTGGCGAGACATCACTCATTCATGGCAGAATCACTACCCTCAGTTGCTCTGGTCAAATGGAATAATTTAGCACTGTCACACATCCAGCATTGGGAGAAGACAGCTGCACATGCTGTCGACAAGATCCTGCCCCTTACTCACCATGTCTCTCAGCTAACATGCTTAAACAATCACCCTTCCCTTGAAAAGAAGTGCGTAATGCTGTTCAGTCTGTAAAGTAAGGCACTGTAGGTTCAAAATATCCTGAACTTTTTCTTTTGTTTTCTTCTTTTTTTCACAATTCCCCACTTAAAGCACTCTCCATTTCCTGCCAAGTAGGGAAAAGTCCCCAGAGAGTGATTACCCGAATAACTATGAAAATCAGAGTTACTCTGCTCCAAAACCTGAGGAGCTGAGTGAATTTCCCTCACTAAAGTAAACTGATGCGTCTGACTAGATCGTAAGAGATAAATGCTTAAATTTCACCATCAATTCAAATATAAGTTTGGGAAACAATATCCACTTACAGAAAAGAAATTGAACAAGATCACAGATCTACCAGAGGAGCAAGTGGAGACCCAAACTCTGGAGTCCATCAAAATGGTGTACCAGAACTGGACTGGAGCATGGACCATGGAACTGGTGGTACCTCCAAGAACCCCTCCAGAACAGCACAGAGCATGTGGCCCACTACCACAACCCCCTCCCACCCAGCCTCTGATTGTCTTTTTGCTTATTTTCAAAAAGGATTTATTTATTCAATGGTATATTAGTGGTTACAATAAAGCTGTTACTTATATGATATATTTGATCCTTATAACAATAAGATCTACAAAATATTTGGTCTCCCATTTAACAATTGAGGGAAAGAAAAGAAAGTGTATTAAGGTCCAGTGCAGATGAAAGGACTGGACCTTCTTCTGCCTGGGGTGCGTAGAGAAGGTGAGCTTGCGTTCCCGGAATACCTTCCATCCCCCTCCGCAGCGCGGGCCAGCTAAGGGTTTCTACATTTGCCAATGTCTTTTTCCTTGACATCCCAGTTAATGACCCAGGCCATCCACTAAATCTGAGCTCTGATCACTGTAGGTTAACATTTTGAGAATCACCTAATATTTGGTATGGTCAACTTGGATGTCGTCTATTGTGCTCATAGATGTCTCTGTCCTCCTGATGCAGCTTCGCTGCTTCTGGGAAAATCAAAACTAGAACAAAACACCCTGTGCTCCCCTCTGCCCTGTCCCCGTGCCCACTGCCCCAGACCCCTACTTGCCCTCTTTATACTCCTGTGGTGTCTTCAACCCACTCTGCAAGGAAGCAACCCTGGAACACAGCCTGATAGGAGGCAGCAGACCCCCAGCTTCCCACTCTCCCAGGAAACCCTTGCTCCTTCAGAAAGGTGCACTCACACTTCTTTCCTGAACAAGAGGTATAGAGAAGCATTGCTTTGGCCTTCAGACTGCTGAACTAATCTCTTTCCCCTAAAATAAGACCTAGCCAGAAAAATAATCAGCCTTGAAAAGTAGAGATCAAAAATGCGGGCCTCAATTAGCACCTCCTTGCCTTACCTGCCGTGATTATTCTCTTGCTCGGTGGCTATTCCATATGGCGGGTAAGTCAAGGACAGGCTGATTAGGGCTGGCATTTTTTATCTCTATTTTTCAAGGCTGATTATTTATAGCTAGGTCTTGTTTTTAGGGAGACATAGGTAGGAGGACAGTGCCAGTTCAGAGACAGCCATTCCCTACTAAGCAAGCCCTGAGCCCAATCTCATGATTTCTCAGAATTTCTTTGCCCCTAGGAGTTAGTACAATGGATGCCAGGGCAGATGGCAGGCTGGTCACAGGAGCACCTCATACCATGTGGACACAGCTCCTGTAGGCTACACCTGGGCAGGTAGGGGTTGGGGAGGAGCAGAGGGGCTGTGTGCACTCCTGTAGTTGAGGCACTGGGGCAGAAAACAAAGGCAGCGCTCACAGCCTGTGCTGCTCTGCTGCCCAGCACTCTCCTTCTCCCTGTGGTGCTGGCTGTCATTGTGCCCAAAGGTAAAAATAGCTCCACTTTTAAGCTTCACCTTCCTAAATTAGGACAAGGGTTAGAGGCCAAGGTTCTAGCAGCGTGATCCTTGGTGGCAACAGTGGGATGGCCCCGGGACCCAGGGGAGGTCAGTCCCGGGCACAACCTGCTAATTGGCCTCGACTCACTTATTTGGCCTTGACAGCACCACCCACCTAAAGATCAGGTGTGTGTTCCTTGCTACTGGATGGCCTTTGAAAAATGAATATGTTCGACTGAATCTACGTATCTTGTGTGGAAATGAATATAATTCCCATCACTTCAAAAGGCACCATTATTTTAGCCTGCACTGCGGCGTATGGTGAAGGCAAGGCAGCATGTCAAGCCAAAGCCTTTTGTGGACCCAGGGCAAAGCTCTTTCCATCCGGTAATTATGAACAGAGGGGCAACCCTCCTTCAAGTCCAGCAGGAGTCGATTCCAACTATTCATGTTGGTCAGACCCACTTGGAATGACAAAATCATTTGATGGATAGGAGACAGAGATATGCATTATTCACAGGGGCGTCTTCAAAGGAATTCCATAAATTATAGGTTTTCTGAAACGGAAAGTTTCAGTGAGCTGGCAGCAAATGCAGGGGTGAGGAGGTGTAATCAGTGTGAGCATTCTTCCTGGTTAATTCGTCCCTTCTAGGTGGCTGCATTTTGTGCCCCAGGAAGACAGCTCTTTCTGTGCTTCCTCCCCACGGCCTGCACCTGTCCCCAAACATCTTCCCTCACTGGATCTTACCCAGGGCTTTGCAGAGCACCAGCAAGCCCTGGCAGGCTTGGGGACTGTCTTATGCATGGGGAGTCTAGGGACAGTGAGAGCATCACTCCAGGCCTATAAGACATTGGCAGGGGATTTTTAACCATTTGAGAAAATCTGCCCCACCCCCTGCCCACCTTTCCCTGCTCAACTGAGAAAAACTAAGTTGTGTTCTTCAGGAATAACTTCCCATATTGCAGCAGTAGATTAAATGTAGCAGCGGATAAGAGAATCCATGTGTCTTCAGTTAAGATTTTCAACACCACCACCAATTGTCTCACTAAAATTTTTTTATTTTGGAAAACATATTTTTTTCATGAACATTAATCTTTATATTTCTAATCCAGTAAATATGAACAGAAATTATCCACATGAGCAGAAAAGTATTGATGTGTTCAGTAATTCTTATGAGTGTAAAGAGTTGCAGGGACCATAAGTTTGAGAACCGCTGATACAGTTTCTCATTATTGCGCAGCTCCACCAACCAGTAAGAGTGTCCCCCGCAACAGCGGTCTAGCTCTGCCACCCTATCTAGCTCACACGGACCCTCAAATTGCCTCCTGTGTTTATCTTCACCCAGGCAATCCTACCCGTCCTTCTTGGCAAATGTGAAGTGCTGTCATGTCCAAGAAGCCCTTCCTGAGAGCCACGTAGTACACAGACTTCACTATCACCAAATTTCACAGTCCTCATGCCTCTTGGCTGTCTGGTTACAATCAGCTTGACTGTTAGACCTTCGAACAAGGACTCTGCCATGTACTTCTCATCTTCCCACGCTGGACACAGGTGGCTTCACATCTACATCTGTAATTTAGATATGAACAATTTGAATATGAGCATCAGAGCAGATCTTCAACAGCTTTCACCACCAAATTCCCCTTTGAAACCCACCTTATCTCAGGGCGTTCCATTTCATCTTTGTACAAAATGAGAAATTTCCTATGCACAATTGCCCTGTATCTACTGACAGAACTTTTCTTCAAGTGGGCTGATATTTAGCGAAATAAAATGCTAAATAGGGCTGTGGCAGACGTGGGGCACATCTGATGCTGGTTCTTCATGATGGAACCCATTTCTCTCCCATCTGTCAGGTCCTCGTGGCCAACCGCAGTCTCCGGAAGAGCTGTGGTCACAGTGGGAATCTCCATAGAGCTGGATGAGGCATCAAAATAAGAATGGAAATGTGTAGTAGTTAAAGAAATTTTAAAAACTTCCAATGTGATAATAATTCTATTAAGATGTGTGATTATACATGATTTTTCTGTTTGATAAGTTGCTGTACTGTCATTTACACTAATTTTTACAGTTCTAGTATATACTTAAAATCTAGTGCATTTCTTAAAGGGGATTGCATGTATTAGAAACCATTTGTGGTTTATTTGGTGGGAATAAATACATGATGGTGAACTTCTATGTGTCAGCTTGATGGGATCATGAGGTTCCCATACATTAAGCTAAACAGTATTTCTGCATGGGTCACTGGACTATATTAGCACTTGAGATGACAGCAAGCAGTTCATCTTCCCCAAGGAGACTAGGCATCATAAAGTTGGTGGGACCTGAACAAAACAAATAGAGAAGAGAGGATTTCATCTCCCCTGACAGGAACATTGGTCTTCTATCCTCAAGTGGTCCCTGCCATCTTCCCTCCACCTATGGACGATGCCCCTGGCTGTGCTCAGTCTTCAGCTTGCAGGTGGAAGATCATGAAGCTCCCCAGCCTCCACGGTCAATTGAGCCATTCTCCTAAAATAAGTAAACGATAAATGTATGTATGTTTCTTACTGGTTCTACTTCTTTAGACTAGGTAAGACTGGGTAGCAGGAGATCACAGAGGTTCTGTGATGTCTGGAAAATACTCTCAGGACAGCAGCAAAGCAGAGGAACCCTGGCTACCCACAACCTAGTCAAACTTGTACTATATGTCTGAGGGACCTCCAGGCTTGGTGCCACCTCCCCCAGAAAGGTACCAATGCTGCAAATTTCCACAGACTCCCCTAGAACATCTGCCTGGCCATGTCTAGGTTACCCAAGCAGCAAGGAGCATGGAAACAGGATGTCACCCCATCTTTTATTTCTGTTGGAGATTTTAGCTTTCTTTCTCACAAAGACCTAAATAAGGAAGGAGAGCCTCCAAATAGGAGAGTGTTCAAATGCTAGAAAGCCAAACTTAGTCAATGTCCGCCACAACGCTGCATAAAAGCATAGCAGTGGAAAGGGTTATACATAACAATCCCTGCAAATCCATTGCAGTGGTTAAGTGAAAAATGCTCTCCATTGAAAAAAACAATTATTTTGTGTCTCCAAAGATCACATTGAGAAGGATGAGCTCATCTCAGCTACACACCAGGACAACAAACATTTCACTCTGCGATCATCACTCCTTTCACTTGGTCCAAACCCTGCCCATTCGCTGAGAGCAATCTTAAACACCTGCTCTTCCATGAGTTGACACAAGTTCTTTTCTGCTAAAACAATACCTTACCCATCAACTGAGATACATGGATTTGCACAGATTCTAGAACGGAGATGAAAACAATGTTAAAATGAGATGATCCTATTGCTAATAACCTCTGTTAAGAAAGCAGCATCCCAGAAGCTGTCAACCAGCTACCAAACAACAAGAATGTATTTCAACCATACAGCCCACCTGGAAACATAACTAGCTGCTAACTGCATTCATCTGCAGCAAGTTCAAGTCCAATTTTCTTTGTCTTCTGGCCAGGTAACCTTGTGTTATTAAACTCTGGAATAAATTCTACAAACTCTAGGGCCACTTCAACTAAAAAATAGTGTTAATAAAATAGTAGTAGTAGTAGCAGCAACCCCTTCAGATTGTGTCTGGGGTTAATTGAGATCAAATACAAAGGTAATTAGTAAGTGTCTTATTCATGATTACTTACTAAGTTATAACTATGATTATTACACTTTGACCTCAAATCGCATTTCAAGCTTTATTTTTGACTGAAGTAATATTGATCCCTCTCAATACTTCTGAGTTCAGCACTAGTGACATGCAACTGAAATTTACCCACATTGACATTTAAATAGCTACTTAATACTAGAAGATAACTTAGCCATTAGGTGACTTGTTGTTAAAAAAATTAGAGTGAAGGTCATTTTCATTGCATTATCTCAACTTTTAAATCAAATCAGTCCCAAAAGTTACAACAGCACAAGCATTGCATAGCTGAAACACAGGACAAAGGTTTGATTTCTCCTTTAGAAAAAAATACTTAGGCAGGCAGAATACATTTTGACTTGGGCTTAGGGAAAGAAAGAGGAAATGGATCTGTGTAGGGAAGTAGAGACCAGTCACGAATAATGCACTGCAGTTGTGAGCACCTCCAAAGTACTGTAAAATGTTATTCACCGCAGAGAGAGGAAATCTGAGTTGACATGTTATTTTCTGAGCTGCTTATTAATGCATTGACTGGGAAGGAATGGAAGCAGCCTTCACTCCCTTCCCCCAATTCAAAGTCAGCATCTTGTCACCAGCTCTCCTTGCTAGCTGAGAGCAGGAGGAAACCAAGATTCTGAAAAAGCTGTTAAGAACAGTTAGGAAAGAAGAAACCTGATCTTTTCACTCCTTGCATGGGTCTAGCGATGCTTATGCCTTCAGTGGGAGCATCTGAAATGAAATTTCCATTAATCTCAGGCCACAAGAAAAGCCTTCTGTTCAAACACCATCAATCAGTCCAAATGAAGGAGGCAGTTGAACGTATTTTACCAAACTGAAACACTCTGCCTTTGGACTAATATCATGGCTACAGAAATTAATCAGGCTCCTACTGATGACCGGGCTTCAAAATGTAATCTGCGTGGATGGCTCTAACTCCGCAGCTGACCAGTTAATGGGAAAAACAGACCAATAAGTGAGGAGGCCTGAGCCTTATGAAGTGCTTCACTGTAAAGAGCTTAAATGGTTCTCCTACACAGTGTAGCGCAGTGACTAAAGCCCACCTCTCCCACGAGAAAGAGGTAGGTGGGTTAAGGAGGATTAAGATGCATCTTGGGACTGGAGTTAGACGGAAAGAAAGACTTACTGACAACAAGAGGTGCTCAAAATTAAAATCAGCTACCTCCGTTTCCACACATTTGATTCCTCTCCCTTTGGGGTTTCTAAAACTCAGTCTGGTCTGGGCACCACTCTCCAACTATGATATCTAACGAGAAATGCGCTCATATAATTCTGCCAGGTGCTAAATGTCACTCAAGAGATCTAATGGTCAGTTTCCACCAGAGCCCACACTACATTCTGTCTATACCTCTCCCAAATATTTAAACTACAATTATAGAAGAAATCAGTGTGACCAGATATTTGAAAACTCAATTCAACTAGGATTCATTATGAAAGTATTATGCAAATTTGCAGGGTGAACTGATGAAAATGCATCACTGAATGCATCTACTTTATGCATTCACACAGCTTAAAATCATATCAGAGTGGTAAACAGGCAGACAACTACAATACAAAATGATATTAAGTGAGGATTAAACCAGAGGAATAAGCAAATATGGTGGAATGTGACAAGGTGACTCTTCTTTTCTCTCCACCATGACCCTGTCACCTGCTATTGATAATTGCCAAAGTCAATGGCACATGGATTGAATCTCTGTCACCTTTCTATTACAATTCCGTACATGTCCTCTTCCTGTGGAGCCCTTAATCAGCGCTGTCCCTTCAACTGTGATTGCAGAAAGTCATGTTTTCACTCTGACTGGTGTGG
The DNA here is from genome assembly GCF_000276665.1 of Chinchilla lanigera. Lineage (NCBI taxonomy): Eukaryota > Metazoa > Chordata > Mammalia > Rodentia > Chinchillidae > Chinchilla > Chinchilla lanigera. Next base: position 5,596,498 of record NW_004955462.1, read on the forward strand.
CTTGGAAAGTTACTATCTTCAGAGAAAGTAAAATAGTGCAAATTTTCCCTTTAAGGTCCTTAAAAAATACCTGACATGGATTCAGTAGTATTTTGCAAACCAACATATATGAAAATTTCTAATTAGCATATCATGGAATTGTATACCTCATCTTTTTTCTTTCCTCTGATCTCTTTCTAGTTATAATTAAACCAGCTGTGGTTATTTATGCTTTTTTTTCATGTTTCAGGAATAGCCTTCCCCTCTTTCTATCAAAATCATTAGAAAAAAATAAAGTCTTAACATTAACTTGGATGAATCACACCAGGATCTTATTTGAGCCTATAATTAAAATCCATTTTAATCCCTGCAAATAATTAATCTAATCTGGCAGGCCACAGTGCAAAGCTACCATTGTAAATGCTCTTCCCATGCCTGAAGGAAATGACTACAAAAGCACTCCAACTTTCCGCTGCTCCAAAAGGCCCATAACATATCAGAATCATAAAGAACATTAGCAGCCTCCATTTTATGATCCCAAATCAGAGAAGGTAACGAGGCACTCATGTTAAAATGATTCACATACACCCAGTAAGTGTGCATTGCCGTCCGTCTCCTACAGATAGAAAACCATACTGAGAAGCTGAAGTCAAGATGGAAACCCAGGTCTGTGTGGCCATCCAGCTGACGATGAGGTCCCTGCTGATGCTCACTCCCAGGTGGCCTGAGGTTCCATGGTTCTAGAAGCAGTCGGGGTGGTGCTACCCTCTCCTCCTGGTGGCCCAGGTCTGTAGCCTGACAACAGCAACCCCAACAAGTCTGATGGTTAAAAACAGGGCTCATGTGATTCCTGCAGCATGCTCCCCTTATATTTCTGTCTTTTACATGCTTTACTCTAACACTGTCTTCGTGATTCAAATAGTACCAAGTATTCAGAGTAAAAGCTACAGTTTAATTCTCCTTCCCAGAAGTAAGCACTGTTTGATACGCATAGTATGTACCTATTGTAGGCATTCTTTGTGCATTTGTAACCCATACAGACTTCTCTTTACATTAACATAATCATCACATTTTATTCTGTAATTTGCTTTTTCTATATATCATATCTTGGAGCTCTTTCCACATCATTTCCTATAACTTTGGTTATTTATGCTGAGTCTCCCTCTGTACAAAGGCATCATGATTTTATCAGAAGCATTAAGTTTGTTCGCAGTTTATTGCTATTACAAATGGCAATGTAGCCAAACAAATTATAAAAGTTGTAGAAGAAAATACAGGAGAAGTATTTTTTAAACATGACAGAAGGAAAACCCATCTTCAATAAGATATAACTCAGAACATAAAATAACTGTATTGGTAGTATTTGTAGAATTGAAACAATAACATTCTAAATTTAAATATTATTAAAAAGAAAAAATAGTTGCAATATAAATATCAGAGGGGGTAAATATTCAAAATATATAGAGAATTTCTATAAATCAATTGAGAATATAACTAATATTTGAATGTGTTTTCTTTAATCTGTTTGTTATAAGTGATGATAATGCATTTCCTAGTTTTGAGAGTCCATGCATTTCTAAATTAAATACACCATCATTATTTACCTTTTAATAAGTTATTTTAACAAATTAAAATGCAACTCATTAATATGTTTAAGACTACTGCAATTATATTTGTTCATGATATTGGAGTATCATGTATCTGAGGAAAAAAGGATTATTATTTTTCAAACTTCCTCTGTTACAGAGTTTTGTGGGTTTTGATTTTTTTGTTTTCTACAAGTAGGCATTCCAAGAGCAGAATTTAACTCATTTATGTTAGTCAGGATTAACAATTAAGGGTTATTTGAATTTAGGATTATTTGAACTTAGTTGTGCCATTTTTTTTCATTTTCTGTGTATACTCATTCTTGACAGTTCTACAAGTACACATCCCAAAAACAGAATTTAACACATTTACCTTAGTCAGGACTAACAATTAAGGATTAAAGATTATTTGAACTAAGGATTATTTGAACTTAGTTGTGCCATTTTGTTCTATTTTCTATATATACTCATTCTTGACAGTTCTGCTTATTTCTTTATTTTAACGTTTTTATTTTATTCCCTGTGTTTGGCTGGGTTGATCCATTTTTCTTGTTCCATTTATCTCTCTAAAGATTTAGAAATTATGAATCATAATAATTTTCTTGGTTTACTCTTTAATTGATATATAAAAATTGAACATATTAATGGGGAAGTATGTTAGTCAGCCCACCTGTTGCTGGGACAGAACACCTGATGCAAAGGAGGGGCTTCTTTTGGCTTACCATTTGAACGAGTTCAGTCCACAGTCAGCCAGCTCCAAGACAAAAGCAGCATTCTGGAAGCACATAGCAGAGGAAAGCTGCTTTCGGTATGGCTACCAGGAAACAGAGAAAGAAGGGAAGAGTTTCCACCCTTCCAGTCCGCAGCCCTGGGGACCTGCCCCTTCCAACCAGTTCCTGCCTTCTAACAACGCGTTCACCTACCGAACTCATCAGTGCAGTTCCCCCATGATCCAGTCACCTTCCAGACACATGAGACTTTAGGAGCTATTTTAGATCTGAATTATAAGAGGACACAGATAACGTTTTGATACGTGTACATAGTGTGTAATAATTAAACCAGGTTGAACATATTTATTCTTTAAACATCTATCATTTCTGTACTTCAATATTCTCTTCAGAAATAAGAAGCAACCTTCTGTCAGAATTACCCTCCCCGTGCCACTCCTTTTAGTTTTAGGTCTAAATGGCTATTTTTTTTTTTATATTATTCACCAATAATAGCTTAAACTTTGGGCATTTCTTAGCTCCTCAGCCTACTCCTCAGGGTTTTGTGTGTGTGTGATTTGTTAGGTTTATTTTAATTTTGATGCTATCTATGATTAATTAGTTCTTTCCTAGATGTTAGGGTATAGTAAATTCTGAATTCCTGTATGTCTAAAATTGTTGGTTTCTCCCATAAACTTACCTGTTGAAGTCAAGTCTGGAAACCATGCTCTACCCCACACCACTACCCTTTGCAAGGAGGGAATAAAGCGTGTGAGTTCAGCCGGCCAATCAGACCCTTGTGGAAAAGGCTTCTGCTGTCCTCACCAGAGAGAAATCTAATGGCACAGTGACCCCAGTTCTTGGTGGATGAGCCATGTCTCTCTTCTCTGAACACTTGTGCTGTCACTAGGCCATTTACCACTGTGGTCTTGTGTCACTCATTCTGCACAGGGCTTATGGCACCCTTTCATTCTCAAAGCTGACAACTGCCTGCCTTCCGTGGAAATTACATAGTCCCTATGTTCTGGTCCTCTCCACTTTCATACTGTATGACTTCAGACAAATTGCTTAACCTCTCTGTTCCTCCTTCCCTTATTTTAAAATTCAGATTAATAATAGTTCCTATCTCTTACAGTTGTTGCAAACTGAATGAGTTAATTTACAAAAAAAAAAAAATCCTACAAGACTCCCTGGCATACAGTGAATCCTTTTTTTCACAGTTTATTTTATTCACTGATCATTTCCATTTTCTCTGGGATTGGATCATTCTTGTGTTTTGCATCATCTTTTTTTCTCCCCATACTGTTGGCCTTCCTTGAAGATCTACTGTTCCTTGGTTATCTGTTTATTTTTGTGACTGGAAACTTAGGTTCTCTGTACTGACAAGTACCAGCGGTTCTGAGTGCTGTGTGTTTACTCAGGGGCTTTGTTTCCCACACTGGTGTACCCCCGGGTGTGTGTGTGACAACTTTCACCTCCCCTCCATGCTCTACACATGCTGTGGGCCTTGGTTCTGCTCTTTGGCTTCCTCACAGGCTTTGTAGAAATGATAAGTCTCTGGCTTTCCAGCTCTCCTTTTTTTAAGGCTGGAACCCAGGGCTTTGCAGGTGCTGAGCACACTCTACTACTGAGCTACACCCTGGCCAGATCCATTCCTTTTAAAGAAAATTTGATGTCATTAAAGGCATATAAAGCCAGGAGAAAGCTGGGTGTTCAGGAGCCCTCTGCATGCCTCCTTTGACAGCATTCATCTTTCTCTCCTTCCTGCCCTGTCATGCAATTATGGAAACTCCCAAATCCGTAGCCTGCTTACACACCTTTCTATATTCCCAGTTAGGATCCTACATCTCTGCAAACTCACCTTTCCCCACCCTCTTTCTCTCAAGCCCTCTGCTTGAACCATAATCAATTTCCACTCATTTTGAATACAGCGAATAATCTTCCACTTCCTGGTCCTCACACTGCCCCCTTCCCTGCCCCAGTCAATACTCATACCTTGGGTCTCTCATCCTCAAAACCTTCATCAGTAAAATGAGGTTTTGAAATGAACTATTTTTAAGAGTCCTTCAGAATCTCACAGTTTATAATTATGTGCAAAAGAATTCACTGATACCTCAACTCTTTATTCTTACTTCCTCTGTGCAGTTCAGTGTCACATATTCCGATGAAATGTGTAGAAGGCAAGCAGCTAATTTTTACCTCAGTCCCCTATAGAACACCTCGCACAGAACTTTTAATTGCAGTCAAAGTAGTTTTCAAATGCTGAGTAAGAAATTAGCATGTCAGCACAGCAGGCGGAGAGGGGATTACTAAGAATAGTAGCCAGCTACCAGTTAACACCTCTTTTAGTTTGGAGCCCTGATAAAGAAATGGTTTCTGACAGAGCCTGGCAAATTTTCATCAATTAATAGAAAAAAACTCAAATCCTGACCTTGAATCAGAATACTTTTAATAGACTTTTAAATTTTTCTTCTAGACACCAGGGGCAATCTATTTGAGCATGTGCAGTCTTGCTGATAATAATTTGCCCTGTTGTAGCTTCAAACAAGAGAGCAGGCAAATAGTTTGCCTTGGATTCCAGTCACACAGCCATTTCTTCCCAGGCTGCAGGGCTAGAATCACTTTCTATATCCTGCTATAAATACCACTTCTCCTAGAGTATTCTGAGGTTCTATCCCTACCTGTTTCTCTGTTGTTTCTTGTGTTTTGCATCCCCCAGGAAAGCTTTGCTTTCTGGAGACTTAATACCATCATAATCTCTATGTCATAAAAGACACAACCTGTCAATAAATGCTGCAGCTGTGGTCGTGGAAAGGGAAGAAACTCATTTCAAGTTAATGTCTCTGAGATGAAAAACATCTGGTGCAGAAGACCACTACCTACAGCCTAGAAAGGCTGTGCCCGTCACCTGGGAGAGGAACTTTCCCACCCCCGCAGACACTGCCATACATGTTCACAGTGACCAACAATTTCAATCCCCACTAAAGCGAATTTCCATCAAGTGAGTAGGCTGGAAGACAATCTCAGACTCCAAGACAAACACAGGAATGAGTTTACTGTCAGGCTTTCCTAAGAGACTCAGTCTGCTCACTTCTTTACTCCTGGACACATATGAACGCCATATGATTTATCATCCAGCCCAGGACAGAGACACAGACAGGACTGTCTTAGACAACAAGAACATATCCTACCTGGGGTATACATGCTAACTGCAGAACTAAGTCCCTGCGTCAATCATGTGGCTCACTGTATTTTGTGGTTCAAGGGATTAACGTGCTCTTCTAGCTGTGATGGAGGAACATTTATTCCCCGATTTTCCTGATTCCATGAGGAAGCACTTGAGGAAACATCCCTCCCTGGCCCTTCCTGCCTGTCCTGCCTCCCTCAGCATCACATGGTGTGTGCTGTAATTTAGATCTGAAACATGCTCAAAGGCCCATGTGTTACAGCTTAATTCCAGGTTTGATGCCCCATTGGTGGAGCCTGATAGGAGCTCTTCCTTTACCAGGGCCATGTCCTTGAAGGGGGTTGTGAGGCGCCAGCCACCTTCCTCTTTCTTTTGTTTTCTAGCTATGAGGTGAGCAATTTGGCTGCGACACACATTGCTACCATCACGTGCTAGCACAGGCCCAAAGCAATAGAGCCACAAGATGATGGATGGCAACTTTTAAGGGGTGAGCCCAGACAAACCTTTTCTCTTCATAAACTGATTGGCTCAGGTATTTGTTGCAGTGTTTGAAATCTGGCCCTGTCAGCAGCTTTTTCTAATAAATGCATTAGGGGAGGAAACAGATCCAGGGTCCAGCATTTCTGCTGCCTTCCTGAATGCCAGTCTGCCTGTGAAGAGCACCGAGTTGGTTCTTTCTCTTCTCTATCTGCCTGCACTTAGGACCTGCCCACAACTGGTTCTCTGTCTGCCCATACAAGTAGCCATCCACACCTGATGGGATGAATCCACAGAACCCAGGACAGCCTGTGAGCAAGCCCTTTCTCCACACATCACCCGCCATATTCTCTAGTTGGCTTTATCAGTGAGGAGGCTGATTTTAGATCTCTGTCTGTCTCTTGGCTTTTAATTCACAATTGGTTCTGAACTTGAAAGGAGAAGTAATAGGTGCTATGTGGGGACCCCTGAGACTCTCACCTTTGTAATTTCCATTGTGGGCTGGAGGCAGGGGATAATAGGAATCTCAGAGATGTAAAAGAAAGTAAGCAAGAAATTAGATGGGCACACGTCTCTCATCTTTGATGGTAAAAATACTTTGTTTTCCTTCACAAGTAATTGGAATATATGATATTTTGAAGAAGGACTCAGCATCACATTAATTTCCCCACACATACATTATACGTGCACATACACACTCACACATATAAACACTTTTAAACATCACTCTGATCATCTCAATCACAAATGATCAAGCTGCTATCACTTGCTTTTACTTCAAATGTGAACGTGAGCTGACATTAGTAATAGAGCTACAAATAACATTTCTAGCAAGCAGTTACCAAGAAATAGGCATAGCTAACAGAATATGTCCGGGTCATTTATCCATGTTATGTCAGGAACACAGAAATTCTCAAATATCCAATGTTCCTAACAAAATTTTGACTCTTATTGATGGGCCTAAAAATATACATTATCCTTAAGATATTAAAGTCATATTGGCCAGCTTCTAATACTCCTAATTAATGCTGGATAAATCACTCCTCAATTTATATTATTTATTTTTGGTGTAACATTTCTTGAAAAGATGCGAATGAAGCATAAACTGTTTTCATCATATTTGTCTCAGATTATCCTAATTCTTTGCTTTGCTTTATTATTTCTTAGAGTTGACAAGGGCAAATTAATTAGCAGCTGTCTGAATTCAGAAGACTTCTGGTTTCTCCTGATAAGTTATGGCAATTTTATAATTAATATTATATCCTGCCTACTGTTCTACCAATTGGGCCAGCAAATGGCTCCTGCACAGAATCAGTTGGCACTAGGTATCAACCTACTCTTACACCTAAGTAGTCAAAGAAATGGTGTAAAAAGAACTGTAGGTGTTTGTTTACCTACAACTACCAAAATGCTCATGCTTTTTAAATGTAAGGAGGTTATGGAAAGGAAGGTAATACACTAAGAATTGACTCCAGATTTAGGTTCATGCAATCCTGGGGTGCATATCTCTGAGTCTATGTTTCTGCTAAAAGATTCACCCCATTGGTCTAATTACAGCCGCAGAGGAAAACTGAGCATACACAATGAGCAGGAGTGCAGTGCTCAAAAATGACCCACATGGAGAGAAACAGGCAATTCTGACTTTTTGCCAGCTTTGTCACTGAGCAAAAACATGTACTTCTCACTGAGGAGAGGTTTGCAAATGTTGCCATAAGCAAAACATATTTTTATTGCATCTTGAGTAATTTCCCATGATAGAAAAATATTTCCACCTCAATTTAGTATTTTTGTCTCACAAAATACTAAAACTTTGTGAAGAAGTAAAATACCTAACAGTAAATTAATTTCAGAAGCAAGGAAACTACAGGACATAGAGGGGAGTTTCCATATTCTTTCACAGAAACCATTTGGAAATAGGAAAAACAAGACACTTGGAAAGCCCCTGCTGAACCAGGTACAGTTTGGGGGGCTTTGGAAAATTTCCATGACCCAACACTATAATATCTGGGCAAGGAGAGAGGAATACAAATAACAAGTTCTCTCAGCCCAGAAAGATCTTGTCTGCAATCCCACCCCTGTAGCTCTGGAGATTACTCAGTGAAATTGTGTCCACAATCTACAATCGCACACACGATTGTGTTACACAGGCATGCAAAGCCGGACAGGTGTGCTGAGCTCCCGGTGAGGCTCAATAAGCCTAGACACACATCAGGTTGGACACTGCAACCTCACACAAGAGAAACAAGTTCATATTCTCCTGCACGTCTGTCTCTACCAATATACTACGAAGTTAAGAAGACACAGGCCACGTCTAACTTATATTCCCATGTTCCAAAATGCCACGAAGGCTCTAGAAATAGCTCATAGTAGGTTTCCAAAATGATTTCTGTATTGTGTTTCTGTGTTTCTGTGTGTTTCTCCTCCTCCTTTTTCCCTCCTCCACTTTCCCCTCCTCCCTCTTCTTCCTCTTCTTCTGTGTTTAAAGGCTGTATACTTCCTGAATCTAAGTGAGAAAATTGATCCTTCATTCTCTGAACATCTGCTTCAGGAACTGTCGTGCCACATGGTTCCATGGCTTTTGTTGTGTGGCAGGAGCCATTCCGGAGCCAAAGGAGACAGCCTATTCACAGCAGAGCTATTCACAGGCAAATGGGAGCCACGGTGCATCCTAGGGAGGTTCCCAGCACACCTGCAGAGCCCTGGTCTGCACCTAGCGAGCAGAGGTAATTGGAAAGGACTGGGGGAATTTATAGTTCATCCTTTTGAGAAAATGTGACTTCCTAGAAAAGACAGAGGGAAGAAGAGACGCAGGCAATTAAAGATGCTCCTTTTCCTGCACATGTGAGTGCAATTTCTAACCTAGAAAAGAAGGTTAGAAACATCTCCAAGGACTGCTCATCCTAAACAGAGGGAGACCTTATTCTCAAACAAAAGCAGACAAGAAGGCTTCCTGTTCTACTGTTTTCTGAAGAAGAGGCAGGACTCTCTGTCACCATGAAATTAGCAGTGAGTGACATTTTCCATAATCAAAACCTATTCACAAACTCCCAGGGAGGAGGAAAGCATCATGAAAGAAAGAGATAATAAAATTATCAGACCTACCATCAGCACTTCCTTCCATATGGAAGATAGCAATGTCTTTTTTCTGAATTAACAAAACATGAGTCAATGCAGTTTTGAAATCTGGTTTCTAAATGTATCAATGTCAAGAGTCCAAGCCAGGGTTGGTGTCAGATATTTTTCAGAAAATACTTCATTTGTCAATTTGGATAAGGTTTGATGAGAGATACATGCAATTCTCTAAACCAGTCCAACTCAAGAACACCATGGAAACTATTCTTAGACCTACCAAGGAGGAATTTGTGATTTGTCTAATTAGATTTTTATCTAGACACAGAGTACATAGTGGATAGTTCTATCATCCTGCATGTGTAAGAGAGAATGGATGAGTATCATGAAATTCTAGCTAAGTTCCAACCTCCCAGATCCATCCCAGCATGTTATTATTTCTCCATCTAGTAACCCATGCACTGATGATTTATTTCTATCAGGAAGTGTGAGTTGTGTTTCTAGAGATAATCAATAAGTTTTTAGCCATTGTGAGAGAAAAGAGAATTAATATAGTATCAAGGATATCCAAACACCTCAGGTGACAATCAACAGATGCATGGATAAAGAAAATGATGAATGGATCATATATATATATATATAGAGAGAGAGAGAGAGAGAGAGAGAGGGAGATCATAGAGAAGGATAAGTCTATATCATTTGTAGGAAAATGGATGAATTATAAGACCATAATATTAAGTGAAATTAATAGACACAGAATGCTAAGCATTTTATGGTTTCCTCTTATATGGGAATCCCAAAATATAAACAATAAATTTAAGATCAAATAAAGAAAAATTGGTAGGAAACACAGATGTAGAAATATTATTTTGGAACTAGAGGAAGGGATCTGGGAAAAAAAGGACAGTATCAAAACTGATGAAGGTACAATATATGAGTACAAATTCCCCAAAACAGATGTAATTATTATGTATCACAAACATATGCTAATAAAAATTTAAAAAAGAAATATCACTGTAAATAGTATAAAAGTTTTCTAAAAGAGTAATTACACATAAAAATATAATTGGCTTAAAAGCAGCACCAATTAAACATTGTTAATTTTTCCCCGTGAGCCTCGTGCACACATTGTCAGAGCTTTTAGAAGGTCATTGAATTTTGGAGGCAGTATAACACTTTTCTCATGTTTTGAATCTCTTTAAAAGAAAATATACTGATGGAAGCAAAAATAATAATGTACTGTAATATATATTAAAGTAAATGATGGCACTAGTAACACAAAAGTTCAAAAGGGTAAAAGGAAAATACAGTCATGAGATCCTAACACTGTATGTATGTGAAATAAGAAATGTGATCAGAAAAAAATGTGGCATAATTTAGGCATGTGTATTTTAAATAATAGCAGAACAACTAAATGTACCAAAAGAGTTAACCCTAAGAACCCAATAGGGGAGGTTAAATGGAATGACATAATTTTCTTTGATCCAAAAGAAGACAAGAAAAAAAAAAACTAATAATATAGGATATACTATAAACAAATCAGAATCATAGATGTAATTATAGCCATACCAGTAATTGAATTAAAAGTGGGTAATATAAATAGTCTGATTTAAAATTAGTGATTGTTGGGCTGATTTTTTTAAGAGAAGCCAAATTAAGGACTCACTCTGTGGAAAAGACCCACTTTATACAAACACAAGCATTTAAGTCAAAAGGATGGAAGAAGGCACAACACAAGCAGGCTAATGAAAAGAAACTTGATCTGATTGCATTCACATTAGAAAGGGTAAGTTTAGGGGCAATAAATAGTGTCAGCAATTTTTAAAAGACTTAATAGTCTTAATAGTCTTTCATAATAATGAAAATTCCTTAATACACTGTATCGATCCCACATAAAGAGAGTAAAATCATACAAAACATGTTTTTTAACTTCAGGAATCAGAACTCAAACATTGGAAATAATAGGAAAATTCTCAAAAATTTCAAAACTAAGCAAAACCAAAAGTCAATGGTGGGTTCAAAGAAATCAGTGGAAGTACTAAAAAGCTTTGAATAGATTGAAAGTTAGAACACATCAAAATTCTGACACAAAACTAAAACAGTGTGTAGAGGAAAAATTTTAACATCAGTGCTTATATTAGAAAAGAATAAAGGTGTGAAATAAATGGTCTAAATTCCTACCCAAAGAAATTCGAGAAAAAAACTTCTAGCCTTTATGCCACGGGTGCCGTAATTTAACTTAACATTTGTTACAGTATATTATTATTGTGTTTGCATCTGTTAATGTTTTCTTTTAAAGAGATTCAAAAGTGAGAAAAATGTTTTGTATGTAATCCAAAATAATTAGAAGTGAGAAATAATAAACATAAAAATAGAAATCAATAAGCTAAAAAATTAAAGTAGAAAATACCAACCATACAAAAATCTGGTTTTCTGAGTACTGGTTAATGACTACCAGTAAACATAAAAAGGGAAGATATAAATTATCAATATCAAAATTGAGAAGAGACATTGATACAGAGGTACAGATATTAAAATAAGGGAATATTATGAATAGCTTTATGCTAATTAAGCATAAGCTCACTTAAGACAAAAAATAGGTAATTTAGAAAATTCAAAAAGAAAAATTGAAATTTCATTTATTTTACCCAGGTATAATGGCACATGCCTAAAATCCCAGCAGTGGAGAGCCAGAGATAGGAGGACCATCACAAGTTTGAGGCCAGCTTGGGCTCATAGTGAGTTCAAGATCAACTTGAACTACATAGTAAGATCCTATCTCAAAAACACACAAAAAAAAATTTAGCTTATTTTATTGTTAAATTTTCCAAAGAAGTTTCTAGGACCAGAAGACTTTACTGATGAATTCAACAACACTTTAATAAAGAAATCATACTACTTCTAAAAGCTATTCTAGAGAAGAAAATAGAAGACACTATTTCCTAATTCATATAAGGTCAGCATTATTCTGATACCAAAATCAAAGTCATTGCATGGCAGAATCCACAGACCTATTTCTGTTGTTAATAAGCACAAAACCTTTAACAAATTATTAGCAAATCAAGTCAGCAACGTATAGAAAGGGTAGTGCATCATGACCAGGCATTTAAGGTTGGTTTGACTTTCAGTAAACAATCTGATTCACCATTTCAACAAACAAAAACCTACAGGTTTGTCTCAGTGACAAAATTCAGCAGCTGTGTAACTTGTAAGAAGAGGAACATAAGCCCACCTAGTGCCCTTGCTCTGTCTTACATGTGATGCCCTCCACTTTACCACACACAAGTACCAAGCTCTTGGACTTCACAGCCTCTAGAACTATGAGCTAATAAACTTCTATGTTTTATAAGTTACCCAGTCTATGACACTGAGTTATAGCAATAGAGAACAGGCAAAGGCAGGCCCCCATCCAAATTTATGGTGGCTGGAGTCAGGAAAACCTTGACAAACAAGATTGTTTTCTACATCATGAAGGATACAAAGGAGGCAAAAGGGAGCATGAGGTGCTCAGGAAATGACAAGCTGCTCAGTATGACTGAACTGCACAGCTTGGGAAGAAAGCAACAAGGCTGAGAAAGGGATCTAAAAGTGCCAAATCACGAAGGTCCCCAAAGTTGTCCTCAGATATCCAGCTATGCAGAAGCTTCCACAAAGACATCCCTTGCATTGCAGAAATCTCACAGAAGGCAATAGGAGAGTAAGTCAGCTTAGACCTCACCTTTTCCAGAAAGCCCAGCACTCTCAGAGCTCCCTCTGATACCTCTGTTCCACCAAGAAGGTGAATGATGTAAACAAAAATATGGGCCAAGTCCAGCAGCACAGGCACCCTGTGGATTTGTTAGGCCGGAAGTCAGCCCGGGGCGGAGAGGGCTGGGGTCACAGAAACTGCTTACACTGGAAAGACGGGCAGACCAATCCCTGAGGAGGTGGAGGTATTGCGAAAACAAGAGAATGAAGTACAGTCATAGTTTCTGCACTAGGGAGCGCAATGCTGGAGCCAGAGCTGGCACAAAAGCCTGGGGGAGTTCTGTTAGTTAAAGGGTTAAAATGCATTACCAAGAGATGGTCCCAGAGTGTGTGAGGCTGACTTCCCAGCTCCTCCTGAGCCGCAGTGACCCTGCACCACCTCAGTATATAGGGCGCTGCTTGGGCACTAATGGAAAACAGGCTGCAGGCCCGGGTGAGGGGGTGAAAATGGAGCACGCTGCAGGGAGAATGGGAGGTGAAAAGAGAGACTCACTTTTGCAAAATCGATCACATGACCTTATGGGGACTTTTCCTTTTTTCCTTTTTGGAGCCTGAGACCTGCTGTGGAATGTACATGTTGTAAAATTCCAGCACATTATGAGAACATAAACTTTTTCTCTTACCAGTGGGATTTATCAGGACAGAATCTTTTACTTGAAGCCAACAAAATTTTCAGTGCAGGCAGGAGCAGTGTAATGAATCTCTGTTCATGAATAAAGGCATTTTTCACCTGCTGAGGCCATTAGTCATTATCCAGGGTCTCACTGTGACATGCATGGTGGAGAAGCCAGTCCAGTAAAAATAAGATAAATTGGTAATTCCAAGTTTGCAGCATGAGTGAGTCTCCCATCAAGTCTCTTTCTCTTTTTACATTTTTTGGGCTAAATGAACAGGTGTTATCACAGCCATTTATATTCCTATATGTGCACTTTAAAATTTCAATTCACCCTTCCAAGTCCGAGCCGGTGAGGGGTAAGAGAGAACATGGAGATCTCAGCACTTGGTTGGTTGTTTGGGGTTTGCAGTGCTACTGTGGCCCCTTCCTGGTAGAAGTCTATTTGTCAAGCACAGACACAAACCAACCAGAAAGGACCTATAATCCCTTCCTCAGGAATCACTGGTAAAGCTGGAGGGCAGAGGCTGGAGACTCCTTGAATTTCTATCTCAGAATTGGCCTACTTGCTCCTAGTTGCAGACAGAGGACAAAGACTTCTCAGACTCGGAGCAATCTGTTCCACTCCACTGAAGGGCACAGGATCTAGGACTACTGTACACACCCAGGTGTTGAGCAGTAAAAACAAAGGCAGAACACCAATCTGTGACTGGAATGTGAAAAGGAAAAGAGGGAAATCTATTCCCTCACACTGGCTGTCTCACTTTCCCATTGTTGGAACAAAAAACCCAACACCCACAACTTATTTTGACTAATGTTTTCAGTCCGGGAACTGCTGGCTCCAAGGTGAAATAGCATAGTAGAAGGTGGATGGAGAAAAGCTACTCATGTCATGGAGGCCAGGAAGCCAAGAGAGAAGGGAAGAACCAAGGCAGGAGATACAGACTTCCCGGCTACGCCCGCAGTGACCTGCCTCTAGCCAGGCCCCACCCCTCACGGCACACTCAGTTGCTGAGCTCATCAGTGGATGGATCCCTGGCAAGCAGAGCACCCACATGATGGAGTCACCTTCCAGAAATCCTACCTCCAAGCATATGAGAAATTGGGGGACACTCTAGATTTAAACCATAACATGGGCATTTTACATGTGTTACCTAATGTGATCTCCACACCCACCATGCAGTTGTATGATTAATCCTATTTAAGTGGAAAAGGAAATTGACATTGAGAGGTCATGTTACTGGGACCAGGTTAGGAGATAATAGTATTGCCCAGATCTGAACCCAGAGCTAATTCAGGATCCTCGTTTCTTGTTTGGGTTCATTTCTTCATGACTGGAGCTACCAGAAAAAAATTAACAGAAGTTCAGTGGTTCAAAACAAGAACTTATTATCCCATAGTTCTGGAGGCCAAAAGTCCCAAATTAAGGTGTTGAAAGGGTACTAACAGGTTAGTAAAGGCTTGCATAGAGTCTCCTTGCTTGTGCTGGCCTTGTGATCACATCATCACATTGCTCCAGTCTCTGTCCTCACCTACGTATGGCCACTTCTCTGTGCCTCTGTGTCCTATTCTCTTCCTAAGAGGACATCAAGGCACTGGATATAGGGCCATTTCTAGATTAGTATGCTCTCATCTAGTTACATCTCCAAAGAGTCTTTTTCAAAGGTCATATTTTGTGGTTCTGGGGACAACTCACCACAATGACATTCACAGTGTGATCTCCCCAGGGAACCTACTAAGTGTGTGTAGAGGATATGACATGGCATGCAGAACAGTATTTGCTCTGTCTGGACTTGAAAGACAGTAAGTTTAAGGCATAGTAAATATTGACTATATCTGACCATAGAACATTAGCAGTGACACAGGCAGTTGGATCAAGTATGTGGAGATGGTGAGAGGGGTGAAGAAGAGGAGGGAGAGCTGGCAGAGGCCATGCACTCATAGGTTGATCCTAGCAGCAACTGAGATGCAGTCCAGGATGGTTGGATCACAGGGTCATAAGCAACACCAGCTCGATTCTTGATTCTGTTCACAGAATAAGTTGCAGGCAGAGCAACTCAACATAAGAACAGAATGTTCAGCTCAGCCTAAGGCAGTCATGGCTGAGGAAAAAGAATGAGTAGAGAAATGTAAGGAAGTAATGTAAAAGAAAGAACAGTATTTGACAAGGGATGAACTGTGAGGGAATAACATGAAGAAGAGATAAATACAAATTTGAAGAAAGTTTTTGCTGCTCTCAGTGAAAAACAAAGTAAGATTTCCAACAGCAAGGCACTAGTCCAGCAAGAATTACAGTATAATACAAATCACATGAATGAGAGAGAACAAAATACAACCCTCACACAAGGTGGGATTTCTCACAGTCAGAAAACCACTCTGCCTACCACAGGGCAGAAGCCTACTGTGAAGGGGTTCGTCTCAGCAGCCAGAAGGTCACACTAACTGCACCTGCATATGCTGTACCTCCGTGAGCCCATGAGCAGCCTGAGCAATGATCCTGGGTCAGGTTGGGTGTCTATGCAAAGCTTTGTCTGCCCATTGTGATGAACCTAATATTCATCATACTTTCACCTTTTTTCAATTCTTTGTGCTCTTTGACCCAAAAGATCCACCCTTCCTCCGAATTTGGGCTATGGTGGGTAAAATGCCTATGATCATATGCAAGTCTGCACATTCTGTTAGAATGTTTCCAGCAGAGATGTATCATCTGATTTACTTTTTATATAGAGAGACTTTATTTTTAGGGCAGTTTTAGATTCATTGAAAAACTGAAAAGAAAGAACAGATAGTTTCCAGGTACCCTCTGTTCCCACACACATACAGCCATCTCCATTAACATACCTTACTGGACTGGTCCATTTGTTAAGACTACCTTGACACATCATTATTGCTCAAAGTCTATATGGAGCATTAGGGTTCACTTTTGGTGTTAAATATTTTGGGGATTTTTACAAACATATGATTGGTATGCAGCATTATAGTATCACACAATATAGTTTTGCCTTTTATAGAGTGACTTCTATTGGAAATCATACACTATGGAGCCTTCTGAGATTGGCTTCTTTCACTTAGTACAGTAATATGCATTTAAGTTTTCTCTACGGCTTTTCATGGCTAATTTTCTTGTAGTGTTGAATAATATTCTTTTGTCTGGATATGCACAGTATATTTACCCATTTATCTACTGAAGAACATTTTAGTTGCTTCCAAGTTTGGGCCATTATGGGAAAAGGCTGCTATAAATAACTATGTGCAAGGTATTATATGAAGATAATCTTCAATTCATTTGAATAACACCAAAAATACTACCTTACCATAGTGTTATAGTTTAGATATAAAACATCCCCCAAAAGTCTCATGTAGGGCATTCAGAAAGTGATTGGAGGGTATCCACTATCACCACCCCCGTTCAGTATAGTTCTTGAAACATTAGCCAGAGCAATTAGACAACAGAAAGAAATAAAAGGAATATGGATAGGAAATGATGAAGTTAAATTATCATTACTTGCAGATGACATGATACTCTACATAGAAGGCCCCAAAAACTCCACCAAAAGACTCCTAGGACTAATAACCAAACTTAGTAGCATAGAAGGGTACAAAGTCATATATATGATAATGAACTTTATGAGGACTTCTAAGATAAATAAATGCATTCGATGAAGGCAAAGTAAAAGGGGGATGGAAGAAATGAGGAAAATGAAGTGAGATGTGTTATGTACAGCACCAATTTCCTACAATGAGTGTAATCATTATGTACTGAAAACATGTACTGATAAAAAATTAAAAACTGAATAAAGATGATTGGATCATGGAGGTACTATATTCATCAGTGGATAAATCCATTGATGAGTTCCTAACTGAATTTGTTGTTAGGAGGTAGGGCCCAGTTGGAAGAAGAGGGTCAATGAGATTGTAACTGTCTTTCTCTGTTTCTGTCTCTGTCTCTGTCTCTGTCTCTGTCTCTGTCTCTGTCTCTCTCTCTCTCTCTCTCTTTCCTCTCTCTCTCTTTGGATCTCCAGTTCTTTTTGCCTCCAGCTATCATGAGACAAGCAGCTTTCCTCTACCAGCCACTTCTACCATGATGTTTCTGCCTTGGAGCCAGCTGACAATGGACTGAATCCTCTGAAACCATGAACTAAATATTCCTCTCCTCCTTTAAATTATAGGTGTCAGATACTTTGTCTCAGAAAGAGGAAAGCTGGCTAATACACATATGTTAATATTATGTTTAGCTTTGTAAGTAGTTGCCAAAATGTCTTCAAATTGGCTATGAATTGACCATCCCACTAGCAATGGAAGAAAGATCCAGTTACTCTACAGTCTCCTCATAATTTGGTGTTGTCTGTGTTTTGAATTTTGGCTATTCAAGTAGATGTGTAGTGGCACCTCATTGTTATTTTATTGTTTACTTCCTTCCTGACTCATGATGAGTATCACCTTATATGATCTTTTTCCATCTGTGTATCTTATTTAGTGGAGTGTCTAGATTTCTTTACCTATTTTTAAATTAAGGCGCTCATTTTTCTATTGTTAAGTTTTAAGAGATTTTAATATATTTTGTATAATAGTCCTTTACCAGGTGTGTCATTTGCAAATATTTATTTTCAGTTTGTGACTTATCTTCTCATTATTTTCACATTATCCTCTGCATAGCAAAAGTTTTAAAATTAAGTCTAGCTTATCAATTACTTTTCATGGATCATGCTTTTGGTATTATAGCTAAAAACTTATTACCGTAACCAAAATTACTCTAATTTCCCTCAAATTATCTTCTAGCAGTTTTATAGTTTTGTATTTATCATTTAGGTCTAGGATCTATTTTCAGTTAGTTTTTTTGTGACACGTAAAGTAATAGCACAGATTCATCTTTCTGCATGTGGATGTCTATTTTGTTCCAGCACCATTTGTTGGAAAGACATTTTGCTCATTGTATTGCTTTGCCACTTTATCAAAGATCAGTTGTATTATTTTGTCAATAGCACACACTCTTGATTACTAGGGACTTGCATAGAGTAAGGCTTGAAGTCGGATACTGTGAGTCCTCTGGCTTTTTTCTTCTCCTTCAATATTGAGTTGCCTACTCAGCATCTTTCTCTGCCTCTCCACATAAATTTTAAAATTAGTTTGTTGACATCTACAAAATAATCCCCTGGGGTTTAAGTTGGGATTTCAACTGTAGCCCAAGTTAGGAAGAACTGACATCTAAACAATATCAAGTCCTTGAATCCATGAACATAGATCTTTGCATTTTTTGGGGTTTTTAAAATTTCTTTTATCACTTTTGTGGTGTTTCTCATATGGATATTTCACATATTTTGTTACATTTATACATAATTGCTTCATTTTTGGGGTGCTAATGGAAATTATATTACTAATCTCAAATTTTACATGGTCCTGACTGGTATATAGGGAAGCGATTAACTTGTAGCTTAACCTTGTATCCTACAAATTTGCTAATCAGAAATTAGTTCCAGAAGGTTTTTGTTATTGTTTATTCTTTAAGACTTTCTCTTTTGATTTTCATGTATTCTGCAAATGAGGATAGTTTTTCTTTTTTCCTTCCTAATCATATATCTGTTATTTCCTCTTTGTCTTATATTACCTCAGCTTTCAAAAAGATATTGAAAATGAACAATGAAAGGAGAATCTTGTTCCTGATATTAGCAAGAAAGCTTCCAGTTTTGTACAAATTCATGAACCTCATTGCTGGCTTTCCTGTCCCAGCATGACACCTCAGTTTCAGTGAGCTGTGACTCTCTGTATTTTCCAATGTCAGCTCAGGGTTTTTCCCTGTGTCCTCCCTTCTCTGACAGTTCTTAGAAGACTTAATTTTTCAATTTGTTCAGTTTTTTATTTGGTATGTTAGAGCCACAGCTTCCAAGCTCCTTGTATGTCAAATTAGAATCCAGAAGTCTGATTTTTTAAATTCAAATTATTTTTCATAAAATCCTTTATAGTTTCCTATAATAACCTTATTAAATGCAATGTTTATTAATATTTGAGTTTACAATTACAGAAAATGTTTTAGTAACTAACCAATTTTTTTATGAGATCCAAAAGATAGTTCTCTATTTTATTTACTATTGAAAACTAAAATTTTGGGTTCAGAATTGTTAAATATAAACCAAAACAACTTTTCTTTCACTTTAGACCAGAATTGCCTGTTACAGTTTTGAAAAGAATAAAAACCCAACTGTTCACTTATCAAAGTGCAAGTTTGTATGGTGAGAACACACACATATATATATGCTATCTTTAATTTTATTCTCTTACAACACTATCAACAACTTCCCAAGACTAAAGTTTAAATAAAAACCAAAACTTGATACTTTCTTATTAAAAATATAATCATTTAAAAACCATGTTTTTGTATGTGCTTAAAAGTAATGCAATTCTATTTTTCTATGCAACCAAAATACTTAATGGTGAATAAAATATAAAAGTATGTTTATTGCCTATAAAGATTATTTAAAAAAGAAAAAAAGGTGATACTTCCATAGCATTACAGGAAATGCTAATGGGAACGTCTTCAAAGAGCTTGCTGTGGTTACCTGAGAAAGTAGTTTCTGGAATTCACTAACTATATGAGAAAAGGGAAGCAGCATACTCAGCAGTCACCACTTACCAGTACATGGTTGAAAGATGAAATCCACAGCAAGAGTCACGCACTTTTAGAAGGCTACTCAGTGAGAGAGGCCCACCAGTCAATCCATCTTTTTTCAAGAGAGCTAGGATCATCTTGATCCGCAAGCTAATATCTCACTGAGAATCACAGGCACTTCTTTCTGTCCATTCTTTTTTTCTTAAGATAAAAAAACTCACAAAACAACAACAATGAAGACAAAATCAAAACAACACAAAAACAATAAAAATAATACATGACCTCAAAACAAAATGATAGGCATTAACAATGGTTGCTGCATTACATACCGTTATCTTCAATGAAGTTTCTCAATCCACCAGACGTAAGAATGTAAGATTGATCAAACAATCAAAGACAGTAACAAGTAATAAAAAAAACATCGGAAATGATGCAGAGCTTCACCATACAAGATGGCAGGAGTTCAACAATGGCTCTTATATTGCCTATTGTTTTCAGCTCAGTCCTTCTGATTACCAGATATAAGCGTGCAAAATTGGTCAAGAAAAAACATTTTCAGCATTGACTGCTCCTTTCAATACATCACAGATATTAGCAATATTGTCCATTCCTTTTTGGGTCTGAACATCATCTTCTTTTAAAATATGCTCAAAGGAAAACTTCAGCAACAATTAAGTTTTCTCTGCTCCAAGGATAGTATTATTTTTAAAGGATTTCTCTCTGTTGGTTTTGGATACTGAATTCTTTCTAATATCAAAAATCCCTGGTTCTAGTTTCTTCCTAAAAAGTAATGAATTATGGTAATGCTCTGTAGAGAAATATCTTCAAATCATTATTAATGCTTTAAAAGTTATACCTCAGCTTAAACCAATGTTTTTCTTTTTCTTCCCCTCCCCCCCACTTCGTAAAGGTCATTTTTTGAGATAAAATCTTGCTAGGTAACCCAGGCTGGCCTCAAAATCATGAGGATCCTCCTGTCTCAGCCTACCAATGCTAAGATTATAGGTGTGTACCACCACACCTGGCTCAGATCAGTGTTTAACTGTTTTTCCATTACTGCCCCCATAAGAAGTCTTTCTGAGTCTTCCTTTTTTCCTAATTACAACCCCACCCACTCCATAACACTTTGGGCCTGGAGGAACATGATTGCTCTGTGTATGCACTGTGGCCCCCTGGAGCCAAGCTCATGCAACCCTGAACATCAATCATTCCTTGCCTACACTTAAGTCTGTCTTCTGCCTTGGAGGTTTAATATCTCAACTCTGCTGGGACACGTACTCTGAGTACACCTGCAGGTATTGTGAAGTGTGTTAATAGAGGGCTGCCTCCACATTCTTTCTTGCAGGAAGCCAACCTCAGGCTGACCTATGCCCTAGAAAGAACTATGGAGATGGAACAGAGCTGTGCTTAAGTCTTTGTCTGTACCTCTGCACAGTCAACTGCCCTCCTTTGTTAATTCTGCAAGGACTAGAATAACAGTTAAGGGAAACTAGTAGGTATCTGCCCATTCACTACCCAGGATTTTATGTTACATTTGAGAATTGTGCATAACTTGATCCTCAGAGGTTGTGGCCCCACTCAAAGCTGGATGCAAACCTATGGTAGAGGATGATTTGAGGATAGACCAATAGTCCAGACCCTGAACTCATGTATGCACTCCTAAGAGGGTAAAGCATATGACAAGGTAGTGGCAAATATTTCATCTCAGGTAGATGTGTAACTGCTGACCTAGTACACTGATTAAAATTGACAATTTTCAGGTGAACATATTTGTTTCTGACCTTCCCACCAGATACTAACTCTTGCTTCCCATGCTTTTCATTTACGGTTTGTCTCAAAATCATATAACCTTGTGGTTTTTTCTGTATAAGTAAAGATTTTCTCATGTTCAACACAGAAGGCTCTTACTTAGGTGACCTGAGGTCACCATGGCTTCTCCCATGCCCATAGCTCCAGAAGCAGCTATGATCTGAAATATGAAGGAGGATTTGACCCCACAACTCCTGGTTCTATCCCAGGGTGTCTGAAAACTATACCACCCCCATGTCTATGTTCTAAAATAAAAATGACCATACTCATCCCATAACTATGAATGTAAGAAAAGATGTACACAGTAAACCAACCTCTGCATTACTAGTTTCCCCAGCAAAGAAGAGAATTAGATTTTATCTGCAACCTCAATCAATGGTGTTGAGAAGAGTCACATTTTATACTTCACTTCCCCCTAGTTACCTCAGAACTAGATTGCAGTTATAAAATGTAGCTCTAACTTCTGCAAGTGCTGGTCAAAAGCCTCACACCCTTCCCGTCCTGTAGGTACAGACCCACCCACTGTGCTCCTTCTTCCTGCCCCACCACGCTCTTTTCAAACTTGAAAAATCAAAATAAACCACTCACAAGCCCACAACTATTCAGATTTATCCTTCTGCTGTGATCCTCCTCAATCTCTTCCACACCCACTCCCGCAGAAGTATTGCCCAATCATTTTTGTCAACTATCACCTTGTACAAATTAACTCAACAGATAGTGGAGCAGGAGAATTTGACTCCTTGAGACTCTATGCATTTCATTTATCAAGAGGTAATGGAAATGCTTTTGTTTCCTAAAAGAAGAAGAACTGAGTGGAATTCCCATCATAGTAGACTTTCACTACTCAATATTAATGCTCTACAGGCACAGTGTGAATTGACTGGTTTTATAATTTAACAATTATAATGTGAACACTCAAAACTATCCCGAGTTACTATACTGAGCTTAGTTCAGTGAGATGATGTGGCTGAGTTTTAATTGCAGTGAATTTGGAATGGGGACATGTATTTGTTAGACATAAAATTTCACTTATGGGCAAATTGCCTCTGTAATAGGATCCTGCCTTCCTTGTTCAAAATATCCCTCCTTTCTCTTTCAGCATTCTCTGACCCTCTGTTGCAGGGATCCCAATTAAACTGGGAAAGCTACTAAAATGAGCCAAAGGGTCAGGGGAAATGAAGGAGAGGTGAGACAAAAAGGGAGAGAGAATGAAAGAAAGAGGAGACTGGAAAGCATTTCCCATACTTCACCCAGAGGGGATCTTTTGCCAGACATTGAATTTCACTCCAAGTAGTTGTAGCAAGTATGGGTCCTCTTCGCAGGGTACCTCAAGGGATTTCTTTTGGAACTTTAAAATACTTTGCTAGTGTAGAATTTCACAGCTTTGCTACAAACAGGAATCTGATATTTATTATTAGCACTTTCACAGAAGCTCTGGGCCACAGACTGTCAGTGATCACAAGCAAAGAAACAACACTCACAGAGCTGCAAGTGTCTCGCGCTGCCCTTAAGCCATGCTTCCCTTCTCGACCATTCATTCGGGATGAGGAGTCTCAGTACAGGTACCTTGTTACAGGTATATTGCTTCTTTCCTTAAATCAGAAGTTTCTTGAAGGCAGGACCTGTATTTTATTCACTTACATATTCTTCATACAGCCTAGCAAATTTTATAGTAAGTACACAATAAATATTTTACAAGGTGACAGCTACTAGTATGTTTTATGGTAAAACATGGGGAGTCAAAGATACCCAAGTCATCTCAACCAAGGTACTTACTAGGCAATCCTTTGACAGGCTTCTGTGAAAGACAGAAAGACAGATAAAGACAGATTTTATTAAATAATAACTGCCCATACACAAAAGAATAAGATGATTTTGGGTAAAATGAGGTGGTGAGAAGAAAAGAAGAGAGACATAGATAATAACATAAGATTGTTGCTCGCCACTGACTTTTAGGCTCTCTGCCCCAAACATACACCAGGAAGTTGACATTTCCCTCAGGATCTCTGATCCCGGATGACACTGATATCTGCCTGAAACAGGGAAGGAGTGGAAACGCAAGCCACCCACTCACCCTTTGCTTGGTTACAGCTGACAGGAAATCTCTTTCACATCCTGTTTGATATGCCCTGCTTATCAAGGTTAAAGGAGAAAACATGGAGCTCTGAAAGTATTTGGCCTTCTCCAGATCTTGAATGAAGGCCTGGAAAATCTCTCACCCAAATGGACTCTGGGTTAGCTTAAAGATAGTGCTCGTGCCTTTGCTTATTTCTTCTTCTTTCCAACTTTGAATGCCTGGAAGAGGAACATCATGACTTACGTGGTAAACTTGTCAATGGCTTACTGAAGACTTGAAAGGCATTAGGATCCTGACATTGCAGGAATGCAGATGTAGCTGGAAACTCTCTCCTGGGGCTTCAGGTAATGTTCACTCAGGGTTTCGTGAAGGTTATCCCGTGCTGGAGGCAGAGTAGCAAAAAGATACCTGAAAATTGAAATGGTGTGTGTCCCATATCTTTAAAAGCCTGGTTATTTAAAAAGCCTTGTCTATAAGCTCAGAGGCTATAGGAAGAGATGATTCTCTTTTCTTTCCTTAAATGTGTCAACTGAAAAATATCCCTGTATATCTTTTGATAAAGCGCAAGGGAAAACTAGCTTTTCTTCCCTCTGCAAAAGCAAGTAAAAATCAAACAAAGCAAAAGCTCTGACACTCTTTGGTGTCACCCATTTGGTGTTGGTGGCAGGACAAGCGTAGGGCCCAAGGAGGCAGAAGCCTCCAGTCTGGAGTTAACAGGAACTCGGAGGGGCGTCTCGCAGGGCAGCTATGCACCCTCAAGGCTGGGTATCACAATGCTGTATACCCTCTTTACAGAACCTTAGAGATGCCAACTGTTGCAGTTCTATTCTGAGCAGCTCATGAGTCCCACAAACTCAGAAGGGGAACATTTATTGAGATCAGCCTCCAAGGTAAGAGTGAGGAGCAAGAATTTCTTGAGGTTTCTAGTTGCCTTTTCATCAAGGCCAGAAAAGATGGAGGGGGAATATCTAAGCTGAGCTTTAGGGGCCAGGGGAAAGGATTTGCATTTCTTTTAGAAATACAGAGCACCTAGTCTCCTCTCAAATGATCCCAAGGCTAATGTCAGAGATATCGTTGTGTGGATCAGACCAGGGAAAGGTAACAATGCATTCCCAGAACACTTCCAATCACTCAAGCAGGCAGCTTCCTGCTCTGCTCTTGCAAAGGACCAGTCGCCTCATCTCCTTGGTCCTGAAGCAACGTTCCTCAAGCACCTGCTAGCTGCTGAGGCTTTGCAACAGTGAGTGAAGCTCACAGAACTCTGCCCATGACCTCACCATGCAGCAGAGGAGGAAAATTAGCCCCGCACCACACCCAAAGTGGCAAGCAATTTCTAAAAGAGAAAGAAGCAAAGATGTATGAAAGCATTTAATAGGGTCCCTGGAAAAGTTTCAGTTGTAGAGAAATTAAGTGTGCACATAAAGCCAAAAAATAATGTATTTTAAGATGAGATAGTATGCTTTGAAAAGTTCTAGTAAAAGAAGTATTGGTGTTTTGCATTCAGTAGTCAATGCTTGCCAGGTACTTTGACACTCGTCCTTATGACACATTAAAATTACTCTACCCTGCCTATTTTAAATCTAATGTACCATAAATGTAATCAGCCCTAATGACTACCGTTTTAATAAACATTTGCTAATACAAAATTCCAAGATCACACCTCTGGTGTGCCTAAAACTAATTAACAAATTACCTTGAGTCGAGAACAAGTTCATTCCAGGCACTTTTAGAGTGAAGACAAAGTGCAAAGTTCTTCTGCATGTCTGAACTCATTCTTTTAAAAGGAATGTCTTGAAGGAAACTTAATGCCAGAAATGACTCTATACAGGTATAATTTAATTTTAATGTTCACTTTTTATACCTTGAAAACGCTTAACAAATTCTGATTGAGGTCAGTAGAATATCCAGGTATAGACATGGGCCACCTAAAAAAGAAACAATGAAAAATAGTATTTATTGGTTTCTGATGCCAGAGCGATCCTCAATGATTTCTGAGACTTGAGTTTTTATTACCTAGTGATAGCAGTAATACTGAGCATGTTGACTCTGGCCTCCCATCTGAGTATGCACAAGGTCACCTGGCAGCTGGCGAACTCCAGACTCATGAAGAGTCTTGAGCAAGAACAGCAGAGCCACTTACCTGCACCCAGACACACGAGGAACAGAAGCTTGTGACACAAGTGATTGAGGATGACAGTTATTTGTCTTTTTTTATTTTGTTTTGGCACTAGGAATTGAACCAGGGCCTCGTGGATATTCAGCTACACCCTTCATTCCTACGATCCGTGTTGTTATTCAGCTTTTTCTTTCTCTCTCTTTTTTTTGTGTGTGTGTCTTTTTGAGACAGGGTCTCACTATGCAGTTCAGGCTGACCTTGAGCTCACTTTGTGGCCCAGGCCGGTCTCGAACTCGTAACAATCCTCCTGCCTCAGCCTCCTAAGTGCTGGGATTACAGGAGTGTGCCACCACGCCTGGCTATTCAGCATTATTGTGGCAATAAAATAAGTAAAATAACTGAAATGACTCCCATTACCAAATAAATATTTCCTTTTTAGCACACTCAATTTTCTCGTCTCCATGCCCTACTCAGAAACTCCTTCCTGAAAAAAAGCCGTCCACTGACAGATGTAGCTCCCTGCTCCTCCACTTCTACACTTGTGTAGCTAAGTAATCCTGGAGGGGGGAAAGCTCAGACAACCATTCAGATAGGGGCTCCTGGAGACTGGTGGCACCGTATCTCCACCGCTCTCTCACATAGCTGAGGGGCCTCACTCCTTGTCTCCGGCACTATCTCAAACTTTTCTGGTCTCTTCAAGCTCCCAGCCACCTCCCTGGGGCCATCTTCATTCAGAGATGCCACTGGCTCCCTTTTTCCTTATTACTGCAATCCAACATCAAGGTGCATTTACCCACAGTCCAATTTGGAGAGATGGTTTCTTCAGGAAAACACAGTCTGCTCACAAGACATTGTAAAATAACTGTAATCCTTTCCTTGCATCTGAATGTAAGTAGGTTACCCAAACACATAACTTATTTCAGTTATTATCCTCCCTTAATTATCTATTTTCCATGAAAACAAAATAAAACAAAAGCAGAAATTTTCACTAATCCCCCCTCCCCAATTTCTTCTATCCATACTGGATAAACAACTTACTCCTGCAGTTCTTCCTGCCTATTTGTGAAAATTTTCTAATTTTGGGCCCAAACCAGACCTGCTGAATCCAAAGTTCTACGGAAGAGACCCCGCAATTTGTGTAGTTATCATAACCAAGTGAGTTTGCCAAGTAATGCTGACTTGAACTCTTGTTCTCAGCTTGGTTGCATATCGAGTCTCTTGGGAGGTTTTAAGAAGTCCCCACGCCTGTGCCTGCTCCCCGCTCTATGTTCCAATTTAATTGGAATGGAACAAGGCCGGGACAGCTGCACTATTAAGGGCTCCCTCGGTGATTCTAATGTGTAGCAGAGTTTGAAAGCCAGTGGTTTTGTGTATTACCAAACATGCATGGGCCAGGTGTGCAGGCAACACGGCAGGCCACCCTGGGGGGCAGTGATTACAAAAAACAAAGTAACGCATGCGCGAATATTTCCCCCATGGTGATCCACCTGCAAACAAATACAATGAAGGTCATTTCCTTCAAACATAAGAAATAAGTGAAGATTTTGAGTTTTCTTCTTGCATCTAGAATAATTCTCAAAATTGAGCGTGTTGGGGGAAGAAGGAAAAGAAAAGAGAACAGAGGAGATGGACAGTGCAATACATTATAAGAAATCTACCAGACACATGTAAGAGAGATTGAATTATTTTAATATTAACTAAAACACACGCCTCCAAGCTGCACGTTGCAGGCTACAGTGTACAAAGACAATGTAGCCTTTCTGCTCACTTGTACTCTAGAACACACCTAATCTTCCACATGAGCCTACTGGAGAGGCAGGTGGACTGAGCACACAGAATCTATTCAGACAAACCTTCCAGATGATTCCGTACACAAAGCACTCCTATGGATAACTAGTCTCTTTGTTAAGATCACTTTTTCAATATACAGCCCTTGGCTCACGACGTCCTTGGATGAAAGAGGAGAGGATGATGCAGAATCCACGCCTGCCCCTGGATCCTCATGGCTTTTGCTAACAGGGCCTGCTCTGGTCTGAGTCCTAACCTATTCATCTGGTCACTAAGGTAGGCAACCTTGTGCCATCTGCCCTTGAAGAGTGACATTCTGGCTTCTGTGGGTGGAGTCCATTTTCTCAACCTCCACCCTCGAAGTCCCTCCACACTTTAGGGACCTGCATTTGGGCTCCATCCTGCCTGTACCCTGAATACCGCCTCAGTGGGCACACAGAAATGCCTGAATCCCTGCATACCACATGGAGCACAGGCCCAGAACCCACAGTCCCCACTGCTCCATGCTTCTAAGGCACACCAGGCTATACCCAAAGGCTGAGATCTTCTCAGGTCTCATTGTCCTTTGACACCCATCCACTCACCTGCTATGTCAGGGCCCCTTCCTTCCTGCATGGATGTTTCCAAAAGGCTTCCTCTTTTTGTCCCCATAATCCACCACCTGCTGAAGCAATAGGGCTTCTTCTAACTCTCCCTCCCTGTTTCCTGTCTATCCAATCTCTGTCTTGTCTTTAATGCAGAAAATGTGCAAGGAGAGAAATTGGCTTAAGTATAAGAAAATATAAATCATGAACTATCTCAAATACCATTTTTACCATTCAAGCTTTCATCCTAGTTGTCTTGGGGAAAGACTGTGTGTAATAAATAGAGTGGATATTTTCTACATGTTGATTGTTACCTAGCTAAATAATTTGCTAGCCCCGGTGCAAAATGAATGGGGGAACTCTTGTCAAATCATTTAAAACAGTGAAAGAAAGCATTCAGCTAAGTACAGAGCCCTACATAGGTGTAGCTCTTCCAAACAGCCCTGAACACCACCACGCCACAAGACCACCTCCACCCTGGTGCTCATCAGACCTGCCAAAGCTAGTGGAGGAGGACAAAAAAAAACAAAAGAGCCAACCTATGGGATTTTGCATATGATTAATTCCTAGGTGCTAGAGAAAATGTTCTCCATGCTGTATAACACAATTATGTTTTTTTTTTTTTTTGAAGATTTCTTTCAAAAATTGTCATTTGGACTCTAAGTACTCCAACTTTCCTGCAATATCCTTCTTCTAACTAAAGGGAGGCCCTCCAAGCTGATCAAAATGCAAAGCAGAATTGTTCACTTCTTTTCCTTTCCTCCTTCCCTCCTTCTCTTGAGCAGTGGGAATAAAGGATATGAATCTTAACCCACCTTTACTCTATCACCCAGCTAATTATAAGGCTGATAGAGATTCTCCTTCATGGTGAAAGGTGTTGAACTCCCCAGATTTACTCTGAATATAACAAGTCCTCAGATTACAGACAAAATGGCAGCTAATAAAAATGAGAATCTTTTACTGGGGATCAAACTCACAACCTTGCATTTGCCAGGCAGATGCTTATGCCACTGAGCTATATCCCCAGCCCAAGAATCTTTTCTAACAATAACTTGCATTAGTTTCTCAATGGCCATTGGGGGTGAGGTGTAAAACCACAATCGGTTCAAACTGTGCTGTCTTAAAAAACCACTTACTTCCTCCAAAGCAGACTGGAGTATGTTTTCTACGTTGTTATCATTACTATTCGGCTAAGAGCGTCTTCCAATCAGAACATATTATCATAAGATAAATTCACTTCATAGTACAAAAAAATTTAAGCTATTGAAATAATGTAACTTTTCTTATTATGTCAACAGTATATTTTAGGGAGTATCTAACAGTATTGGGTATGTACAAATGATTGAAATATGGAGTTTATAGGAATAGTTTGGGGTCTTTAGCTATCATAAATCCACCCACAGTTGCTTCATTTGGATACAAATTTTAATACAGTCCAGTTTTATAAGTGTCTGGATTAACTAAAATGAGACTGGACAAATTATTGTCAGAACAGCAAAGTGCTTATCTGTTATTTGATCAGCAAATTGCACATGCAGACTAGCACATGGTGATGAGCACATGAGAAGATGGGATTAGGTGTCACCACCATATAAATGGCAAATACCACAGCAATAAGCAGTAATGCTGACAGCAGGGATCAGTGTGTACTGAATCACAAGAGTTTTATGTATTCATGGACAGCATCTTCCCAACCACCCTGCAAAGGAGGCACTGTTACTGAATTTGTTGTACAAGTAAGGAAAGCAAGGTGTAGAAAAGTTGATCACACACCCAGAATTCAAAGAGCTTGGTTCAAAAGTTTTCATTCTCATCCCCATGTTATCAGTCTCTCATAATACAGCAAAAACAAAGCTAAATGCCACTCTAATATAGCATGAAAGGATTCATAGGAGGAAATGAGATAGATCTTTTGCAAAGGAAAAGGGGTCCAGGAGGAGGATGAGGGGAGGAGGAAAAAAGTAAGGGGAAGTAAGAAGACTTAAAATGTATCACTTACAAGTATCAAAAACCCACAATGAATGTAAACATTATATGTCATACACATGAATTAATAATAATAATAACAATAAGAATTGAAATGGGGAAAGTGGATTTAGAGAGGGAGGGAGAGTGGTAGATAGGAATGGGAAAGAAATTAAAAAAGAATCGAGCTGTGCTATACGTTTATATACTTACTCCCTAAAATAAATGTAAACTTCATGTACTATAAGTGTGTTCTAATGAAATTAATAAAAATTTAACATACCTCCTTAAAATTCACTTGGTTTAACATCTTTATTATTTTACTTGGAGCCAGCAGGATGACATTGAAATATCAGTCAGATGTATCAGCAGTCATAGCCAAGAGGACTATGTCATTAATAACCTGTTTCTTTGTATTATGTTCTAATGATAAACACCAATAAATTTGTAAATGCTTACTGCATAACTTCTTTTTATAAGCATGTCTCCTCCAAAACAATTTGAACCATTCTAAGATAATTTAAATAAATTAATAAAAACAATTGACTAGAAGTTTTAATTAGCTATTTTTACATGCAGTGACCAATGATCTGTTCCCTACAGCGACTTACCAACTTGCACATTTTCAACCAGGTGCTAAAATGCACAGGCAAACTCCTACGCTGCTCTCATTTTCCAAGTTGGGGATCAATCAAGTCACCCTGAGAATTGGGGTCAGCTGCTTTGCTAGGGATTTAAGTCATGACAGGGAAAAACCCAGTGTAAAGCAATTAAGCCTGACCAGTCATGATGGCCATTTAATGAGCTTCCATGTGGCAGAAGGGAGTTCACTCTACCTGTCTCAAATAGGTTGTGATATGCCGTAAAGCCTGCGTGATAAATAATTTAAACACTGAATGCTGCGGCAGGAAGGCCTTCTTGCGGACTGTGTAGTACCTGACTGTTCTGTCATGAGCAGAGACAGTGCTCAAGAGCTGGCCCGCTGATTGGGTAGCCAAAGGTTGGAAACACTGTACCTCTTTTTATGGGAAAGAGTTAAAACAGCGGTTTGAGGATATTAGTGCTTGTACTTAACACCCATTTATCGGGCACAATGGACAGCCCCTGTCTCCCGTGTCAGGCACCTAGAAGGCATGGCCCTGAGATTGAATTAATGGTGAGAAAGGAGGATGTCCTATAATTACACAAGAAATCACACGCTCTGCCATTTAGCCAGCAAAGCCAAGCGGTTTCTGTAGATGGTAAATTAACCCAGTGGGGATTGAGAGAATATTTCTGCACAAAAAGATTTCTTTATTCATGAGAATAATTGGATATTGAAAAACCATCATGTATTGTATCTTGATTTGAAACTGTCAAGTGATATGTGCAGCCCCCTCCCTCACCCCCCTCCCAGTCTTATGTGTGTTTGCTCAGCCAATTATGGAGGCCCCTCCTTGTAGTGGGGCCCGAGCCAGGGCCCACGACAACTCCCAAACCACAGAGGTTGGGCACAAACCCTCTGGCTTGAGAAGCTTGTCCCGATCTGCATTGTCCACTCAGGTCATTAAAGTGACCCCAGGAAAAAAAAAGGAGTAATAATGCTTGGAGAACAATTTTAAAAGATCCAAAGATAAAAGCACAGGTCCACATTGAAGGCAGAAACACGAGTACCAGCCAAGGTGGCATCCTCTAGGAATGAAGGAGAGGGCCTATTTTCACAGTGTCGACGTTCATTTCTCACACACTCTCATTCCACATCCACATTCCAAATATATCATGTAGAGAGAAAACACCAGACAAATGCGGTGGAAGTTCACAAGTTATGAGGTAATTGCATTAGCACATAGAGAAAAGGGAAAGTATGCACAAAATCCTGATTGGCGTTTCTCTCTTTAAAGGCATTATTTTCCGATACCTGAGCATGCCCAGAGGAGCTGTCTCTGAGCAGCTGGGAAACAGAACCTTTTTACTTCAGGGTTAGTGCAGGGAGCTCATTAGCACCGCTCTACCCTCAGCTAACCAGCCTTGTTTGCATATTGAAGCAGCAGAACATGAAGGTGTTAAAAAGGAAGAATTGCTGCCGCTACTCCTGACTGACATGTCTATCTGGGCTCTTGTGTTTACAAGAGAATAACGAAGCTGCCCCAAAGCCCCTACTGGGCCTGATTATTATGCAGAGGCTTCTTAGATTATGTATAATTGATATCCTTTTTCCCTCCAGCTAACCAATGGCAGCTCTCAAGAGTAATGCTAATTCTCCTGCATCTTACCATCCCAGCAAACACTGGCAATTGCTATCTTTCTTTCTGCTTCATAATTTTTAAAGACCAAAAAAGTGACATTTACATTTTTTAGAAGCACAATAGCTGCACGGTTGGTGTAGATTTTACTGCTTAATAACAATCATTGAATCAAACAGCTGAGAGATGGTATTCAAGACTTGCTTAGCCTCTGTGAGTGTGAGCGTGCACGTGCGCACGAGTGTGTGTGTGTGTGTGTGTTATGTGCCTGATAGAAATACACTGAACAACAGTCACTCTTTCCTAAAGGCTCAGTATTGCCTCTAATAACGCCCTTTCATTTGGGCCAGGGGAGGGAAGCCCATATATTCTGATCTGGTTTACATGTGAAACACTTCATAGGGAGCTGCAATCACTGCCATTTTGAAACAGACCCATGTCTTCTTATCTCTCATGAGGTGGTTCTGTGGTGCTGTCAGTCAGTCTTAGAAATTAATTTCTGAGGGGGAACAGTACAGATGGGTGACAAAAGTTAGGGAAAGAAGAGACAGTTGGGCTGCAATGCATTTCTCATCCTGGCCCACAGGCTGCCTGGGAGGGAGAGATGGGTGCGTGAAGTCCTCCGGCTCCTGAGCCCGTTCCATCGCCGGTGTGATCAAGTTTCCTTCAAGTGTGACAGTGAAGATCACTGTGCTACTTGGGTACCGGAGCATGACGACCTAAGCATGCCCACCAAGGGCAACAGGACCAGCAGTGCACGGGAGGGTGCCCAGGAAACTGCCCTGGCAGCATAAAGTCTTCAGCCCAGTATGAAATTCAAGCACAGCCCTGCAAGGCAACCAGGAGGGTTTGGAGCCAAATTAGAAAGAGTCATTCATTTCACAAATTTTGTTGCACAGCTATTAGGTGCCAGAAGTGTCCAGAAGCTACTTATGAGTGAGGAAGATCAGACTTCTGCCTCATGGAGCTCACTGTCCAGCGAAGGAAAGAGACCACAGAGCAGGCCATTGAGGTAAACGGAGATGGATACCAAAAGAGAGGAGGCACAGGATGCTTCAGAGGTCCGGCCGACCAAGTCACCGACTTCTTCTCCAAGCCAATAGACCCTGGCGCCCCCTAGAACGACTTGCTCTCAAAGCCTGGCCTGTAGGAAATAGGATAAGGCCTAGGGAACAATGAGGCTGCTCCACAGGCAGACTGGGGTCAGCCTGTCTCTGCTCTGTGTAAAGGTTTAGGTGAAGCATGGTTCTCTTTAGCAACTAACATGTATCCCCAAAGAGTTTCCCTGCCCCTTTACTTACTCTTTGTGGGTGATCCATGAATTTTACTTACTGTGAATTTCACAAATAACACTGTTGTGTGAGGTGAGGCTGCTACACGGAGAGTGTGGAAGTGAGGGCAAGGTAGAGAGTGATTCTCATTTCCTTTTTGTCCTCCTCACTGTTATTTCCTAGGTGATCCATAAAGGATAAGAGAGGTCAGATAAAGACCGGGATGGCTCAATTTAGCTGGATGATCAAGTGGACAAAGAGCTAAATTATGAGGGCAAGTAGTTGTATTTTCATGCAGAATAACTCAGAGTACAATTTTTGTCCTGGGTCAAAATTCCTTGTGCTTACTCACCCCCTGAAGTTAAGAGCTGGCTCATTAATCTAAACCTGACGCTCACCAAGAGGCATGCACATTGAGGGGCTTTTGTGCTTTGAGTAGGAATTGAGGAAAGCAGCCATGCCTTGTGGTGTGACAGCTCCATGCCGGATACAGGGACATCTGCAGGAAACTAGAGCCGAGGCTGACCTTTGCCTGAGCCTGGATGAGCAAAGACCTCTTTGAAGGAGAAGCAGGTCAGACAGGCGGAGGATTTCCCAAGCACAGCACATTCCTTTTGCAGGACTCCCTTCAGGGAAGGAAGAATAAAGGAGAAGCCTGAAGCTTGAAGGCAGCTTAGTTGCCAGTTTTACCCAGTTCTTCACTATTCCCCGAAGTTCTCTTCTCCCTATCAGTCAGGAGCCGAAGCGACAGAGCAAGTGAAATCTCAGTGGAGCCACAAAGTTAAACCCTTGGAGACAACAACTCTGCTACATGTTTCAGTACCTGTCACACTGTCTTCTTTAGGGTTTTGGTCAATGGCTGTAACTCTGTATTTCCTGAACAGAAAAGTCTGGATTTCTTTCTTTAGTTTAGATACTCCTTTGTTTGAATGAACTTATTTAAGGCTAAGGTCAATGGACATCTTACTTTGTGGCTTTTATTGTTGTCATGTTTTTTCTAGGTATGTTTTCTGTCACTATCATCAAAAACAAGACAGACTGTCCCTGATAAATTACAAAAAGAATCAATCAAATAGACATATGTGAGCTTCTGTCTGCCCCCTGTCTTCCCTGAGTGGCACCAACAAGATCATCAAAGCCTTTCTCTTTCCATTACTAGGGCAGGTCTGCCTCTGACTATTCCCTGAAAGCAGTGCTTGCACTTACTTCAGAGTCTCTTCATGGCATCTCTTCTACAGAAAGTCTCTGAGAAGAAATGGAAGGAGAAGGCTGCTTCTGTTTTAATACAACAGTGAAAAACTGGTTGTTGCAAGCATTGTGCAATTTTCCCAACATGGAGATTTTTCTTCGAGAGTAACAAAATAAAGCAGTAATCAATATGAAGACATTGCTCTGCTTGGTCTTGCTTTGTCATAGTAAATACAAGCCAATCTGGCAAGAAATCAAAGCCAGCTGTGTATACAGGTTCCAGAGAGTTCCACAGAGCAAGCATCTACACATTAGAGCTACCCAATTTGAAAAGGACTAAATCCCTGCCCTCTAGGAGTGTCACCCTGCTGAAGGGGAGAAATTTGCAGAGATACCATGGGTAAATAAAATGTGTAAAGGAACTCAAAGGCTGTACACAGCCAGAAGAAGAAGAGGTTGGCATTTCCTAAAGGCCTATTAGGAACATTTTACAGAGAAGGTGAGAAATGAGTTAAGCTTTGAAATATGAGTAGGAATTTGTTATGAAAAGCAGTAGGAGAGCAGCCCTGGCAGAGAGAACAGTCCCTCAAAAGGTGAAGCTCTAAGTGTATTAGGGCCCAAACAATTTCACAGTTATGGAAGGTGAAGTCTAAAGGAAGCACGAGGCCTGGGCCTGACGGGTGCAGGAGACATGGGCTGCCACTCTGTCAGCTGCTCCTCATGAAAACACCTTCCTGAAAATAAGTAGATATCCCAACATTAGGAGGTTGTTGGAGCTTTGTCGTAAAGAAAATCTTCATGTTTCAGAACCCGGTCAGGTCTGATCACTCAGTTTTCCTGACTTACACATTCCTGACCCAGGGATCCCAACTATTCCCAATCTATGCAAGATCTAGGAAGACTTCTACACAGTTGATGGCTTTTCCCACAGTACCTTCCTCGATCTTACTCATGGTCTTCATCAGACAGAGCCCAGACACTGACTGACTCTGTTTGTGCTACTGGTTAAGATAATTCCAATGCACAAAACTATCTTCAGGGATATGAAGTCCCTATCTGAGGGGTAGGAAAGGCATTAAACTAACTTCAACAACATTAGTAAATGATATCTCAAATTGAAGAAAGCAGAAATGAAGGCTGGCGACTTGATACAAGGAGTCTCCCCTTTCTGGGCTAACAAACACCGATGTTTGGAGTCTTAGAACAGTAGGGTAGTAGCTTCAGTGGCAAAATCTGGATAAATATTTAAAAGTAATACTTGGCTTTCATGGTGCTGATGAAAACGTGGCACATGTTTTTAAAATAGTTCTCTAAGCACTACGAAGTCTGTGTTGCTGTAATTTGAGAATTGAGTTTCTAAGAAATTGCATGCTTTCCAATGGTATGATTCAAACATCTTCATTCATATTAGAGGTCCTCAGAGGTGACTTTGCCCCCCCAGGGACCACTGGCAATGCTTAGAGAAATCTCTGGTTGTTGAAATTCCTGGTACCATGTGGGCAGAGGCCAGGGCTACTGCTAACTACGCTCTGTGCATGACTCAGGGCTTCTCCCAACATCAGCTATCTGGATCCAATGATTAAGAGTGCCACTGTTGAGAAATCCTGATTTAAATGAAGGAAAATGTGTAAGGGCCCAAACATTTTCATAGTAGAATACCAAATTTATTTTTTCCTGCATTTTCAACAATAAAAAGGATTAATGATTATGTATAGTTTTGTATACCTTTTAACTATAAGCTAAAATACATTATTTACTAAATGTGAAAAAAAATTTAGACATCACTAAGTAAAGAGCCATAAGAAGCAGCAATTAGACCAAACCAAAACCCATGAGCCCATCCAAATGGGGTGCACCATGGTAGACCCAGTCAGTGTCCAGAGGAAAGGCAGTGGTGTGCTCTTGGCTACAGAAGTTACTACACTTGATCTTAGCCAAAAGGCCAAGAAATGATACAACGTGCGATAGCTTCTTGGCGTACATGAAATAGGCGAACAACTCTATTATGGTTTGTGTCTAGATGTTCCCCCAAAGCCTCATGTGGTCATCAGTATAGATTTCTAGAGTTTGTCATTGATTCATGGTGCAATGCTGGGATTATGGGTGTGAGTGCTACACCCACCCTGGGGTGAGCACCCTGCATACAGTATAAGGGAGGGAAAGAGGCTTGCTCTCTGCTCTTGCCCCTTTTTACTTTTGTTGCTTTCACTGTCTTCTGT
Source organism: Chinchilla lanigera (assembly GCF_000276665.1). NCBI lineage: Eukaryota > Metazoa > Chordata > Mammalia > Rodentia > Chinchillidae > Chinchilla > Chinchilla lanigera. The sequence goes on from NW_004955462.1 coordinate 5,633,706, forward strand.
AGCCATGAGCTGTTGCCCTCTGCCATGTGCCACTCTGCCTTGGAGCATGCCAAGTATGGACTGAAACCTCCACAAACTGTGAGTTAAATAAATCTTTCCTTCTTTAGCTTTGGGTGTCAGTATTTTGTCTTGGCAATGAGAGAAAAGTAACCAAGACAAACCCCAATAATTAAAAATCTCTCCAATCAGTAAGTCTGTCTAAAGTGTGTAAACCATGTCAGTAATTAATCCAAATCCCTTTAACTATAAAAATTTGTGAAAGTAAAAGAAACAGCCCTACCATTGAGTATTTTCAAATTATTCTATTGCTTAATGAAAAACAGAGATCATCTATTATGAATTTATGTGAAAATCACATAAACTAATTCCATAGTCAACTATTACCAGCTGTTAAAGAAAAACAATTGAGATTGAAAACAATCCTCAGAAAAAAAGAATAATTCTGAGAACTATTTCAGTTAAAATATTTTAAGATTTATTGACTAAGATTTTTTTGACTGGATAATATTATTTACTATTTTGGATTAAGTTTAGTATTTTATAAGGAAAAACTAGAAGCATTTTTACAGATTTACACACTATGTTATTATAATTTTAGTATGTGAATTCCTTAATATTTAACACTTGCAGATCATAGAACATGGTGTGATTTTATCTACTTGGTTTTACAAGATCATTCCTAGTGTTGCTTCTAGAAAGCTGCCTGCCACATTCAGGAATCAAACCAACAAGTAAAATATGTACCTTTTTACTAAAAGTTTGTTGTTTTGTGGTTTTTTTTTTTTTTACTCTATACGTCATATAAATCTCATGCAGATCTTTGCAGCTCTGTTTAGAAAGTCACAGCATAGAAATAATAGGTACAATGAGATAATGAGTTTTAAGATTTTTAATGAAAGTCTTGGAGAGTATATCAACTGTTAATAATATGTTTTTTCATAGGAATTATGCATGCCTCCCCAGCAATCTCCTCTAACTAGAAGTCCTGGTTACTTCTGTACTAATCACAGTATTATACACCATATTTCATTGGAAACCTAAAGATACAATCTTACAAATATACCAAATGAATGAACACACCTGTTACTATATTCGCTGTCAACTCAATACTGCAAGAAGAGGTAGCCACAAGAGCAGGCTGAGTCATTCTCCTGGGATAGATCCAGCATTGTACAGTATTGGGTGAAAAGTGTCCCTGGGGTGAAGGAAAGCAGTTTATGAGCCCCTCTGAATTATAATGTGTCCCTGAAGCAGATGCAATGGTCCCAGAAGAGATCTGTGATATTTCAGCACCCTGGCAGGGCACAAGCAGGCATGGCACAGCTGGCCTCGGGGCGGCTTCATAACATAGGAGCCATCCTCTTTGGTGGGCCTGGGCCAGTTAGTGTCTGGTACCAGCAGAAGGTACTGGCAGGAACCATCTCCCTCTGTGCTGATAAACACCAGTTCCATGGAGTTCATTCATTTTTATGGATCTAACATTTTGCTATTCATCCGCTCAAAAAGCTTTTAAACCATGGACCGCTACATCTTCCACAGCTGGGAAAATTTAGGCTTCAGCCTTTCCTCTAATGATTAATATGAAGACTTATCTTTCCCCACTTTCCTAATATGTGCTAAAAAACATAACATTAGATGTTCCTATCCATACTTAGGTTAATATACCCTTGTCCTGGTCAAAATTCCCAATAACATGTGACAATTAAAGTCAAGGGGTAACTTATTTGAATTTTTCCAAATCTCTCTGATCAGTCAAGAATTCTTGGGAGCATTGGGTTTTTATCACATATTGCTATGATACATCCTCTTCTAAGATAAGACAATGATTCAAACTAAAATTTGAGTTTACTGTTTTTTGCCATGTGTTATTATTTATTTGTATTTATTTTTGTATTGATATATGTTTTCAGTACCCAGTAATCACATTCATCTTGAGGAAGTGATACATCTACATGTTGTATCTTAATCATTTTTACTTCCTCTCACCCTCCCCTCTCCCTCCATCCTTTAAAAATTAATCAAGAAATGTACCGCCCTATTTAACATCCAAGCAAAAGAATGGTATGATTTTTCTGGGCATGTGCACTACTACCATTTAGAGTCATCTTTTGTTTGCACTTAGATGTTTTGCTCCCCACTCCCAGATGGAAGAAGTCAAGCTCCTATCAAAAGCTGCTATGGCTTTGGATTTCCCACCACTCTCTCTCACTGCCGATTATCAGAAGGCCTTCGTGCACTTTTGCCAAGGTGCAGACGGTTTAGTGAGGGATAGGAAGCAAAGCCAAAGGAACCACGCAGCATTCAGCCTCTTCCCTTCTTGTTTTTAGTATTGCAACTCAGCCGCTTGGAAGGAGCACTTCTGGATGCAAAGCTCAAAAGTACACAGAGACAGGAAGTTCCAGGGAGATTACACTTATTCAAAATCTGTAATATTTTCCTGATCACAACAAGGACCTGGGGTCTGGCGAGGTTTAATAGGCAGCTCGTGGAAGAAGCCACAGCTCACAGCAGCACTGTTGCAGTTCTCCTACTGGCCCCAAACCCTGGCCTTCCAGCCAGGATGCCATACAGGGCCCACTCCTTTGCTTATATGCCTGGCCATCTCTTAAAGGAAGGACTCCCCAGGTTAAGCCCCTTGGATGCAGGCCCTGGGCATCAGGGTGCAGGGCAGGCCCGATGCACAGATGGTGGAACTGCTGACTGAGTAAGGTGGGAAAGGAGCTTCCCACCTCTGCTGGATGGTAAGGAAGAGGACTGGGTCCGCCTGCAAGGCTGGTGACAGATCTACGCTTGGCTCTTGGGGACACTGCCAGACCCGTCTGAATGAGTGTCAGCTGTGACAGGTGAAAATTCCCCTGAGTTGTGAAGGTCACGAATGCAGTACACCTGGGTCATCTGCTCACCACCACCACTACCAACACCCCACCCAGCCTCTGTGTGCTCCTCCTCAACACCCTGCTGCTGTGGAAGCACAAGGCGAATCCAAGTGCAGCAGGGAAGGGAAGAGAGGCTGGGTGCTAGCTGCGCTGTTGAAGCAGTGACTGTGCTGCAGTGACTGCTTGGGTAGGTTTTTGTTCTGTATTGTTTTGTTTGTTTTTGTGAGATGATATCTCACTGTGTTCCCAGGCTAGCCTCAAATACCTGGGCTCAAGTGATTCTCCTGTCTCAGCCTCTGGAGTAGCTAAGATTATAGGTGGGTGCCACCATAGCTGGCTCTCTGCATGTTTTTTTTTAAATATCAATTCAGTACTCTTCTGAATTATTCTAAAATTTAGAAAGTATCCTTGCATTACCAATGAGGGCCCAACAAGCTTGAATCACTTGCTGGATGTCCTGAGCCAATCTGCAGCTGGCCTCTGATTTAAGCCCGGGTCTGTTGACTCGAATCTTGAGACTTTTATTACTGTACTAAAACATTTTTAGCCTTTGTTTCCTCTGTCTGCTCCAAGAAGCAGTAACGAGGGTTCATTAAAGTAAGCAAAAAGCAGTGATTTGTAAACACTCGGCCCTCGAAAGTCAAAGCAGAACATGTTCTAGCCTTTTAGAGGCTGCTGTGGGGCCGGACGCAGCAGTGAAACAGCTGGGAGAGTTGCTTCAATGACTCACCACAGCTGCACACCCACTCTCTGGCTTTTTCTTTTTTTCTTTCTCTTTGGCTTTGGCTGTTTAGATTAAAACATGGAAAATGTAATGGAAGCTTGTAAAGAGAAGAGTGAATAAATTACAACAGAAGCTGGATTCCTAAATGCCCTGAGATATGGTGACAGACAAAGGCCGCCAGGAACTGGGCATAGTGGGGGCTCCCACGAGTGCCTCATGCCACACATAGCCTCTCTGATGTCACTGTGTGGCTGTGGAGCCATGGACCTGACATCTTGCTGACACTTTTCCAGCAAGAGGCTATGCCTGGACAGTGTTCCTCCATACAAGTTAGCATTGGTGTGGCATTCAGAAGCTGTTTAAAACAATACACAGCACCTAACAGGCAAGGACAACTTTGTAGCCAGGCACGGTGGCTCACATCTGCAATCCCAGCATCCTGGAAGTCTGAGGCAAGAGGATCACAAGTTTGAGCCCAGTCCGAGAAACTTACTGACTTGGCAAGACCCTGTCTCAAACTAAAAAATGAAAAAGGGCTGGAGCTATCACTGAGTGCAAAGGCTCTGCCTTCAATCCCAGGACTGCTACCTCCTGTGCCCCTGATTCAGAAAAGACAACTTTAAAAGGTGTCTGGCTTTTAAGGAAATTTCCAGAAAAGTCACATTTTTAAGAAGCTATTGTACCCCCAGCTACATGTTACAGGTCTAACGCTGTTTCTGTGTACCACGTGTCCAGGTCCAGGTGATGGCTGGAGACCTGGTTGTAGAACAACAATGCTTACTACTTACACCCCTTTTGCTAGCCCCCTACCCTCATATATCTGGGCTGCCAAGAAAAATGTCTGGCTGTCACTTGCAGGCTTGCCTCAACCTGGTCTCTAAGCCTGTCCTTCCAAGTCTAATAGAATGTCAGAGCCTGCTCTATCTCATGGAGATTTAAGGAAATATCTTCCTAGTTTGGTAACCAAAGTTCTAAAATACCACAACTGTGCCTATCTGCCCATCTATCTATTGCTACTTAGCAAACACTCGAAGACTCTGGAGTACAAAATAACTACCTGTTTGTCTGGTCACTGCTCTTACATCCACACGGAGGGAAGAAGGCAGGGGGGAGCTGGTCTCTGCTCAAGTGGCATTGGTCAGAGTGAGACTGGCCTCCCTCACATGCATGGAAGTGCCTGGGGCTGTCAGTGGCTAACATAGCCTTCATTTTCCAGGAGGTTGGGGGTACTCTTTTCATGATGTCAGGAGCATCCCAAGTGGCAGAGCAGTAGCCATGGTGTTCTTGCTTCAAATTCATGCAGTATAATATCTAATGTTCTACCCAGCCAAACAATTCACAAGGTCAGTCTAGATTCAAGGGTGAGGAAATACTCTTAACTCTTAGTGGAAGGCTTCCAAGGTGCATTGACATTTTAAATCCGCCACAAATGTGCTTGTAGTGCCAGGAAATGCCCTCTGCTGTGCATCTCCACAGAAGAATTGGTGTCTGTCTGCAGCTAGAATCCAGCTTCTAAGTGTCCCAGACTTGGCTATGCCTCAGAGTCATGGGGAGGTCAGCCTAATCCGATGAATCATGAAGGCCTTGGAGCCTGTTCCTCCAGACCAGCCACAATAGGAAGTGGTGCCATCATCCACCCAGCCGGCCCAAAGTGGGGAATAGCAAGGGATTACACTTAGACCTTGAAAGTGAGCCTGCCATAGTATGGAGTTTAGAATGGTGTGGAGAAAGCCAGGGAAGCTGGTCAGAACTCAAAAAGAGAACAGGGACAGGGTGTGATCCAGGAATATGGGTCTGCTAGGGTCTGCTAGGAAAAAAAGGGATGGAGCCAAGGGGTATTTCTACAGAAAAATCATCTGGATTTTCTAGGGAGGAAGTCCAGGTAAATAGAGCAAAAAGACAAAATCAAGAATACTGACATTTCTATATCTGAAGTGAGTAGGCATGAATGCCTTTAGCCAAGGTCCAGCACTGAGAAGAGAGTACTTCTGGGGAGAATAAGAGACATGGGACTTGAGATGTCAGGAATATCCCAGCATGGACACATCTATGTGATGGTTAGAAATGTGGATCTGAAGCTTCAGAAGCAGGTAAAGAGCCCGAAACTAAAGAAATCAACAAGGAGGTAGGAGCAGAAGCCAGAGCAGTAACTAAATTTGCCTGAGATCATGCAGAGTAATAGTTCTCCAACTTTAAAGTAGAATCACCAGGAAGGCTGTCAGAAGATGTATTCACAGGCCTCTTCCCCAGGGACTCTGATTCAGGAAGCCTGGGATGAGGCTAAGGGATGAATATCTACAACCACAAGTCCAGGACCATGTCCTGAGAATCACTGATGCAGACAGAGCACAAGGATAATTCCTGAGAGTACCAGCAGATAAAAGAAACAAAGATGGAGAAACCAACGATCAAAAGATATATGAGCTGATTTATGTTCTTCCCAGATTTGTTTGTTGAAGTCCTTACCCCAAATTCAGAATGTGCCTATATTCAGAGAGACAGGACCTTTAAAGAGGTAATTAGAGGAAAATGAGACCATATGCATAGGCCATATGACTGATGTGCCTGTGAGTAGAGGAAATTTGAACGTAAATAATCTACACAGAGAAGGACAGCCAAGTGAAGACAGCAGAGGAAAGCAGCTTTCTACAACCCAAGGAGAGCAGTCTTAGGAGAAATCAACCCAGTTTACACTTTGATCTGGGACTTCTAGCCTATGGAACTCTGAGAATATAATTTTCTGTTGTTAAGTCACACAGTCTGTGTACTAAGATCTAAAATGTTCCCCAAAGTCTCATGTGTTCAGACATGGAGCTTTCAGAAAGTGGTTATATCAAAAGGGCTCTAATTTTACCAGTGGGTTAAACCATCAACAAATTCATAATTTGATGGCATTATTGGGAGTAATGGAAATTTAAGAGGTGGGACTTGGTTAAAGGAAATGGGTCATGGCCATGTGACCTTGGGGACTACACCTTGTTTCTAACTCCCTTCTTCTCTGGCTCTTTCCCTTTTGCTCTACTTCTTGGTTGCTGTGAGGTGAATAGTTCTCTTCTGTCACCCCTTCCACCATGATGTTTCTGCCTTGACACAAGCCTAGAAGTAATGGAGCAACAGACAATGGACTGAACCCTCTAAAACTATAAAGTCAAAATAAACCTTTCCCTCCTAAATTGGCTTTCTTGGGTATTTGGTAATACCCAATAATAAAAATCTGACTAACACACTATGGAAACCTTAGAAAACTAGTACATAAACTAAGATGAAAAGTCAGAAAGCTCAGAAAAAAATAAAAAAGTATGGGGCTGGTGTATAACTTAGAAGTGGAGCACACGCTTAATATAGACAAGGGTTTCGATTCCATTTCAAGCATCAAAAATAAAAAAGCAAAAGTAAATAAAAGGAAAGTATAGCAAAAAGACACGGGAAGGAGTAGTCCACAGAATCTGATTCTACAGAAATATCAAAGATAATGAGACCAGGAAAGAGAGAAACTAATAAATTCTTAATGGGATCAGTGGCAGCTGGATGAGGAGGCAGAGCACAGACTACCACAGGTCACAGATGGGCTTGACCTTGAGGAAACATGTAAGTTAGACTCCACTTTCTAAAAGTGCAACAGTTACAATGTTAACTTTAGAATAATGCCTTAAGACTAACGCCTATTTGAAGGGAAATATTTTTAAGTTGGAGAAATTCAATGTATTTGTGACCAAGAAAAAGAAACCAGCAGATAAGATTATTTTGAAGATTTTAAGCCATTTTAAGGCAACCAGAAAGTTAGGAAGAAGCAGGAGTGCCAATTTAGATAAAAAAAGAAAAGAAGAGGGTAAAAACAGGGAAGAGAGAAATGAGGAGGAGTAGAAAGAGTGTGTTATACTTTTTTAAACACAGAAGGGAAAAAAGATGGAGAATATAATAAATTTGAAGTGGAATATTGGGCAGGGTGGGAGAAAATACTATTTCTAAAACTGTTAGTATTTTCCTAATAAAGGTACCATTATCAATGGAAAGAATAGGGTGTTGCAGGTAAGAGGATTTTGTTAGATTGACTGATACCTAAGATATGTTGAATGAGAACTTACATGCATCTAATTATGAGGTATGGGGCAGAGACAATCTACTTTTATCCAATTCACAAAATAAACAGAGACGACACATCATTCTCTCTTCATCTGAAATTAGCCATCAAGCTTCACAAATAATTACTCAGGTAACATAATATGTACTTAAAATCTGAGGGTGTAAGACTTGAGGGAAAGAAGCCGGGGCCACTGAGACCTTACAGCCATTTCATGTAGGTGAGATGGGCTTTCATACTTTTGAGTCACAACTATCCAGTGAGTTTCTTGTACATGTCACAGTGGTCACTGGTAGTAACAGAGTACACAAAATGGCTAAGATACAATCTTTGATATTATACAGTCATCACCTCATAGCAAAAACACAAGCCATATTCATCATCCCTGTTACTCTAGAGGTGAGCATGCAGTGGAGACAACTCCATTCAATCGAGGTCAAAGGAGGGGGTCCTCAGGTAGCAAAGACCTGATAGGAGAGCAGAAGGGCATAAAGGCAGGAAGGAGGTGACTCCCACATGGAACACACACAGAGACACACAGCAGCTTGATCTGTGCCCAGGACCGCCGACCTGCGAGATCCAGGTCACTTGAGGCCAGAGGAGGGATAGATCAAGCTGACAGACAAAGTTGGGAGGTAAAACTGGGAGCTTTCCTTACTCTACTTCAGTTCTGCAGAGAAGGTAGGAGAGGCCACATTCACGCCATGCAGGGTTGCCTGGGGCCATGGAGAAGGAAAGGGATAGACCAGGACGGGAGTTTCTGGGAGTGCCACATGCAGCGGCACAGGAAGGGAGCCTGAGAAGCAGCCTGAATGGCAGAAGGAGTGGAAGGAGAGCTGGGAAAAGGAGCATGGGGGGGGGGGGAGGAAGAAATTTAAGAAGGTCAAAGGTCAATGAAAACCAGCACTGGACTGTTTCAGTTGATTTAGTAAATACAGACAGTAGATCCCTAAGTGAGGGCACCTTCAGGGATCTGGTGACACCTGAGCGGTGGGTTCTCGTGCAGGCTGCTACATGTTCCCTGAGGCTCTCATGCCACAGTCACCACAAGGAGCCTCCAAGTGAACTCAGCCACTTCATTATCTGAGCAGGTCACTCACTCCCCATAAAGATGTGTCATTTGACTCACAAAACACAGGAAATGATCCTATCACCAATGAAGACTATTGAATATTCCATTAAGAATCTCCACTTAGACAAAAACTTGAAGAGCACTCAGGTACAATCAGAATTCTTATTAATCTAAAAAGTGCTGACATTTCCATTTTGGTCGGGATTTACTCTGGTTTTCCCAGGTGCTGATTCAACTAAGAACCTTTCCATGGAATGGAATGGATACTGGTGAGAAGTATTGTTTGTTTGTTTGTTTGTTTTGATTTTTCCTTCAAAGAGCATCTGCTTACATCCTGTTTTTCCTCTAGGACTAGGATTTGAACCCAGAGTTCTCTACGAGGGAGCCACATGCCCAGCCTTAAGTGCTGCTGCCTGAGGTAAAGCCCACTCCTTTTCTGAGCACTCCATGTGTCTCCAGTGCTGATTTCTCTTGCCTTATGGCAAAGCAGGAAGGGCAGACTTGAGGAGACAGTGCAAATCAAGCTGGGGAAGCATTTGATTATATCCTCCCAACCAGTCATTTCGTCCTGCTAGTTCCTAAGTGTCTTCCCGGAGCCCAGAAATTTCCTACAGTCATGATCTTGATTACAAAAAACCCTAGAGAGTAATCGGTCCTGCTTTTTTAAGGTTAAAGGTTCCATGTATGGTCTTACATTTATAAATAAAACATATAAAGTTCACAGCAGAATAGAACAAGATCCCCCATTAGCTCAGGAACAAAATGCTTACACTCTATTCATTTTGATGAGGTTACAAGCAAATTAGAAAGAGATTGAGTTTCTCTTCCATTGTCCAATCCTTCTGGGGCTTCTCATATACCAGATCTCCACTCACCCATCCACAAGAGCTTTCCTTCCCTGAGTCACTACTTATGAAGTCAGCTGTTTTAATACAGTTCCCTGAAATTTTTGCAAAAGCCTTCAAGACCCAAATACTGAAGTCCTAATAATGGAATTTCAGACCCTGTGACAACTGAGCGAATGCTGGAGGAAACAGGTGTTGCTTCTTGCCCGTTAATCAACCTCTGTGTGTGCACTGATGGACAGGGAAACGGAGTTTGGCCCATCTGTCACCTGATCTGACAGCCAGTGCCCACAATGGGACCACCCAAGCAAACCGACGATGCCTTGGTGTCTGTCCCTGTCAGGGTGGCCACAGTTTCTCTGCCTTGCCAAAGGCAGCCGGCCACATGGACCAACCCCATTTGTACCCAGCCCTTCTCCTCCTTGGCAATCCAAAGGCAAGCTGTTGAGTCTGCCAGCCCGACCCACCTGTCATGTGTCTCGCTCCCCAAACAGCTGGTGAAACCAATACCTCACTGAGCGCCAGCTCCTGCTGCGGAGCCAGGCTTGGCGAGGGAATTAAACGCACACATGTTCCTTCGAGCTCCTTCTGACAATGCAAACACATCATGACAAGTAGCACACCATTCTGAGTCCAGCCACAAAGGCTTTGGTTTTGATTACATGAAACGCCTCTGGTAAAAAGGAGCTATACTTTTTTCTAAAGCAATATGTGGTATCTGACTCCAGATTTTGGGTAGAGCCCAAAGACCCCGTCTTGTACAGTGCATGCACCCCACTCCCACAGATTTGAGCTGAATTCTGTCCTGGGTTAGGCCAGCCCTCCCAGCAGCAGGGAGCCAGAATGGGAATCTTTTCCCAGACATGTTCCTGCAGGGCTAAGATTTTCCCAGGCAGAGGAAAAAAAGATGATTTTTCCCTCGTCACTGGCTCCATTTATCTGTAAGGCAACTACTTGACATTTTGCATTCCTCCATTGTAAATAGATCCAGGGATGGGAGGCTTCCAGGTTATAGCTTTACTGCCAAGTATCAGGTGTCACGATCCTTATCTCAGAACAATAAATTGAAGACTGCAGATCCAGTGAGGCCATCTGTCAAAAGCCAGGCTATTCCAGATGAACAGCGTGGTAGAATGATGCTGTGGCCATGAAGAGAGAAGTGTAAAAGTCAACAAGAGAGTTTCTGTGTCACCATCATGATTCTGGGGTGGCTGACAGAGAGGTAGGGAGATGGCAAAGGGCAGACATGTGGAAGGCCTTTTCGTCTCTTCCTAACTTTACATGGACCACTATACTTACCTAAGTGTGATCTCATTTCTCCTGGCCTCCCCTTCCTGCACTCACCACCAACCCAAGAACAATAAATGTGCAGTGAAGTCAGCATGATCCTTGTTTTTACTCCGTTTAAATCCAATCTTTAAAAGGAAGCAGGACAGGAAGGTTTTGATCTTCTCTCATTAAGTTTGACCACTCTCCTTTGTCTACAAGATAAAGCCTAAATTCCTTAGCCTTTAACCAGCGAAAATATGAGTCCCTATCGTTTTTATAATATAATCCTAATAAATCATATAGTCTTATAAAAAAAGAATCTTATCAGCAGAGATGATGGTGAACAACCCACACATATTCACCGAAAGAATAAGAGAATGAGCCAAGAAATGAACAAAACATACGTCGTCATCTCTATTTGCCTGTGGTCTCCTTGCAGAAGTGACAAGAGTTCAGTTCCAGGACTCTAGACACTAAAACCTATATAAATACAACACCTAAGATGGCATAGTATTTGTGTATAAAATACAGCTATCCTTTATACACATACACTTTGAATGTTTTCCAGATTGCTTGTAATATCCAGTGCAATGTTAATTCTCTGATCATAGTTGTTACACAGCATTGTTCAGAGACTAATGACAACAAGGCAAAGGGAGAACAAGACAGAGAATGATCTGACCTGACTTCCCCTCCTCACTCCTGTTCTTGTAGTGGTCCGGCACATTGCCCGTCACTCATCATACTCATCCAGACTGGCTAGTTGCCCCCAGCCCATCTCTGCAAATGTATCCTTTGCCCTTCTGGTAACCACCTCCAGGCAGCCTCCACTTCGGAGTGCCTCTCAGGCCTCCTGCCCAGCCTCTCCCAAGTGGAAGTGTACTCCTGAGTCTCTCCAGCACCCAGTGCAACTATGTCAGCTCTCCGTCCACTTAAATACAAGTTGGGGAACTTGTTAGTTCCCCAACAAGTTCTACAGTCCAACAGGACATGGGACCTGAATTTATCCCTCAAAAGTCAGAGATAGCAAATTCTCAGTGGATGTAGTTTTAGCTCTAGAAATCTCAAGCATGATGAGTATTATTTCTTTGCATAAAATTAATCTTAGGCTCCTAAAAGTCCTCCATAACTATCCTGGGTAACACACATCTCAGAAGAAGGTCAGCGCCATTAATTTATAACTAACAAAGAGCAAGTAGGCCCTTTTAAAAAGCTGCTATTATGTTCCCAAAATGGTTAATGCTGTCATTATTGCTGGTTCAAATGATAAAATTAATTTAGGTAACCTTGAGGCATGAGGAAGATTATAGTTACTTTGGACTTTAAAACTAATATGACCTAGGAAAGTAACTCAGCCAGCTGTGATGGCTTATACCTATAATCCCAGCACTAAGGAGGATGAGGTGGGAGGACTACCATGAGTTCGAGGCCAGTCTGAACTGTATGGCAAGGCCCTGTCTCAAAAATCCAAAAGAAATATAAAAAGAATAGTTATTCAAGTCTCTCAGCTTTTAAGTTTAATTTATAACTGTGTGAAGAGTTTAAGACATTCATTTTCTTATATCTCTTAATTATTTGTATCAGGTTATTTATAACCTGATAAATTTAATAATCAAAGTTTTGTAAGCTTAGTCAATTTCCTTCATTGCTTTAAACTGTATGCATAAATTTAATAGATTTGATTGTTGTAAATTACTTCTAAGAACTACTTAGAATTACTTCTAAGGACTATAACCTTTCTAAAATATGTCTTTTTTAACTTGAGGTTTTTGTTTTGTTTTGTTTTCATGTTTTTGAGACAAGATCTCACTCTGTAGCCCAGGCTTGCCTCAAACTTGCTGCAGTCCTCCTGCCTCAGCTTCCCAAGTGTTGGAATTATAGCCATGCACCACCATTCCCAGCCTAAAAGTCTTTTTATAAATTAAATAATTTCCTAAATTTGGTAAATCTGAAGTTTCTTCAACGTTTTAATACTCTTGCCACACTTGAAAAATTCTCAAAACTTTTTCATTTCAAAGCACGGATAATATATTAAATTAAACTATCTCTTAAATTTAGATATCCTGATTTTACAACTTTTTAAATTTCTCAAATATATACATATGATTCCCAAATAGGATATTGTGGGTCAGATTCACTTCATCATTTCTCTATTTCTCTCATCATTCCCAGGGTGAAGAGATGTTTTTGTTACCCCAACTCCCATCAGTGATAAAGATAAAATATTATTCACCAAAGAAAGCTGGGACTGAGGCACAGGATCTGATTCATACCCAAACTATGACGGACACACTGACCTGTTTGGACACTGACATCAGCCACTGTGACAGTGACCTTCCAACCGGCAGCTCAAGCTAACATCCATGTCTCCTAGTTCTCCCCTCTGGCTCCCCTCCTCTGGCACAGCAAACTTCTTTCCCTGCTTGTTTGTTCAGAGCTTGGTTTGTTTGTTTTGATTCATTGCCCTCCCATAACATTTTAATGTCCTTCACCTGACTATAAGAGCTCTTCCATGGCATTTTATTTGTTCCTGCAGACTCTAATGTACTTCTTTCATGTGCCTTATCCTCTGGTTTGGATAGTTTAGATTCAATAATAATTTTTCCCCAAAAGACAGAAATCTCTTTATATCCACAAAATAATCTAAATCATTTAATTAAATGATTAACCAATGAGGAATTTGACAGAAATCCACGAAGATAGGAAACACTGGATGAAGCCGAGCTATGCTATTCCCTGGGTAGGAAAGAGAAATGTCTTGCATCACCAGGGCTAGTCTGGGTGAGGGGGAGGTCACCACTCGGTGAGTGGAAATAGACTTGAGACACAAACATCAAGGCAGGAAAGGCAGTGCTGCTGGGGAAACAGACACACAGAACGTAACTCACGCCTCTGTAAATGTCCAACCTTCTCAGCCTCTGTAGGGATATAAATCAGCTTTGCAGTCAACCATTTGACTGTTTCCCTGAGGCCAGTGAGTGTCAGAGAACAGCACGTCCACACACCCCTCCTCTGTGGTCAGTTCTCAGCTCTTCTCTCTTCTGTTCTCTAAAAAGGTATCTGCCTGACACCTGAGCAGCCATCGAGGGGAAGAACACCTAGGTCTTGAGAAGGAAGTCTGTACCACCAGTCTGTCCCTGGGACAGCATTCCCCACGAGGAATGCAGAGCACAGCAGGTGTGATGCCATTCTTAGAAGCATCTCCAGGGGAAACAAGAAGCCAGAGGGAGCTTGAGAGCCTCTCAGAACATGATCACACATCTCTGGGGTGCTGTGCCCATTTCTGCTGTAACCAGGCAGGACCAATAGACCCAGCATTGCTGTGAAGAAAAAGTGGAAAGGATCCTGCAAAAGTCATGAAAAAGCAAAGAAAACCACTGCCAAAGGAGTGTAAGACTGGGCCATGCTGGGAGAGAGACACATGGCCCGGCTCCACTTTCCAGTACCAAGAACAAGGTGCAGGAACCTACCTCCACCTCCTTACCTGCAAGATGGACTGGAGCGCTATGATCCCCACTTACTTAGTAATCATGAAAAACTGGGGTTTTCTTTCTTCTTTTTTTGAGATAAATGTCATGCTATACAGTCCAGGCTGGCCTCGAGCTCATGGACCTCCTGTTTCAGCCTCCAAAATGAACTACCATACTCAGCTTAAACATAATAATTTAACCAGAATTATAGTAAATTTATAGAATTATAGTAAATTTATAGAATTATAGTAAAAAGTATACTTTTTCCTTTTAAAAAAGTGTTTTTCTAAAACCCACATACAATAAAATGCATAGATTGATGAATACTGCATTAAATAATTTGCAAATATAAAATAAGAGAAGACTACTTTCTAAAATATATTACAAAATAAAATGGAAAAAACATACAAAAAGAATTTAGCTCACAAAGTTGAGCAAGACTTGGGGGATGGAATCAAAGACAATGTAATATAGCAACTCAGAGAAATTTTTTGGCAAGCAAAAGGAAATGTGGAAGTACTTTGTCTCTCTTACAATCCAGCCCTAGGCTAGACATGAAAATCCAGTAATGATAAATTAGGCTAACCCAATAAGTGGGTGTGTGTACACCTGACATTTGTATCAATAGGATACACACAAGACACAAATTATCCAGGCTGTAGCTCTGCAAAGACTAGTTAGAGAAAAGATCAAAGTCCATTTGAAGTGAAAGAATTATAATTTTAAAATTAAGGGAAAGGACAACAGATTAAATTGAGTAGTTCCTGTTACCCACTATGACAAACTCTTCAAAGTCTTCATTACTCTTTCTTCTAAAATCAGCAGCCAGTACAACAAAAGAAGGCACTGGATGGTGGAGTGGCGGGGGGAGCCTAATGGGAGCTTCAGAGGAAGCAAGGTCTGCCTGTTCAGGCCCTTTAAGAATGCAAATCATTCAACAGGTTACCCATGATTAATTTAGTTAACTTGCCCTGAATAAGAGATTTCCATGCTGCCACAGCAGCGAGCCAACTTACCTACAAAACACTGCTGCCGTGTTCCACTCGTAAGCAATTGTGTGGTTCAAGAAGAAAATCTCCATTGTCCCCCAGTTCTGGCACCCTTGGAGTTTCTCCCTTCATTCTCTGTAACATCCTCAGTGGACATCAGTGTGGTGTGTTCCCATTGCTAAAGTAAGCGTTTGTTGACTGAACAAAGAAATAAATGAACCAAAGAAGAAATGAATATTGAGCCAGAGGAACTCTTTGATGACTGTGGTCCCAAGAATGGTGAGTTTCAACTCCGTTTCCCTCCATTGGTCCAGGTTCCCAATTGTCTTTTCCATCCCACTAGAATTTCTGGGCTCTTTGGTTTCCTTATTAAGGAGAGATGGCCACAAAGAATGATGCTTAGACCCCTCAGTTTTATGGTGTTTAAGAAAACTTGTCAAAATAGAAAGTAAGTTGTGTTTAATCTGAGGCCTAATAAGGAATTAAGGTCTTCTTTATTCTTTCACTTCTTTCTCAGCTTCATGTTATAAAAATAGCAAAGACATGGCTGCAGCACTATGCCTGCCATTCTCAAATTATCATGGCATTTTGGCAAAACATAAGGAATCATATGCCACTATAATTTTTATCCTGCCTCCTCTGTTATTTAGTTTATATTATTTCCCCAGAGCATGTCCTTTATTTTTTTTTTTTTAGGTAACTACTAGATTTATTTTTTTAATTTTAAAAATTAAAAAAACTAACAAAACAACAATGATGAAAAATTAAAACAACACAAAAACAGCAAAAATAATACATGACCTCAAAACAAAATGATAGGCATTAACAATGGTTGCTACGTTACATACTGTTATCTTCAATGAAGTTGCTCAGTCCACCAGACATAAGAATGTAAGATGGGTCAAACAGTCAAAGACAATACTAAGCAATAAAAAAAGCAACATTAGAAATGATGCAGAGCTTCACCATGCAAGATGGTAGGAGTTCAACAATGGTTCTTATACTGCATATTGTTGTTTTCAGATCAGTCATTCTGATTACCAGATTCAAGCGTGCAAAATTGGTCAAGAAAAAAGAAAAATTTTAAGCATTGACTGTTCCTTTCAATAAACCACAGACATCAGCAATACACCTACCCCAGCTATCCTTGTATATACAAATAAATTTTGTTTAAGTGTCACATACTAGCAGATTCTGCCACTGGAGCTGTGTGTCTTCTTTAGTTTCATCCCTGCTGTGACCCTCAATTTTTTTCTCATATTCACAGCTCATCCTTTGACTCCTGAATCCTCCACTCAGAGTCTACCTGTGATTCAGTGATGCCACATTCCTTTCTCTAGCTCTATTGAAGCAATGCCTTCAATCCATACCGTACACTTGTGGCTCAGTATTTTTACCTGATTACGTAGGATATTTTGCTTTGTCAGGGTTTAAGTGCAAAGCACATGTGTATTTCCTAGTCTATTGAAACTATAGATTCATTCCCATTCTTTAAGAGGAATATTCTTGTTGCTATAATTTGTCCTATGTCATGTTGGTTCTCTCAAGCAAAAATAACACCAAAAGTCATAGCACTCCAAGTATCTGCACACCTGAAGCTCTGTATATAGCACTTCAGCATTAAAAGGAGCAGTTACATATCTAACCAAGGTAGAAACCCCTCTTAGACCACAATTATACAATATTTTGCATGAGGTATTTCATTTGTGTTGTTTCTCAGTCATTTATTTATATATTCAACACACTAAATACCTCTGTCAAAGGCACTTTTAAAAGTCATTTTTTAAACTCTAGAGGATGTCAATACACTGAAAATAATTGCATCTCATATATAACCACTGCAAAAAACCAAAGGGACAAAGTACAGAGAAGTGAATGAAAAGGACAACACTGGGTTTCTGGTGTTGCTCTCAGAACCAGCTCTTCACTTGGAGCTTCTAGGTTCTGAGCTCATGGCTGCACTGGCTCAGTCCATGGTGCTGCCTGACAACGCTGGTGTCTACAGGAAAGGGTCTCACAACTGCATGTTGACAAAATATGTTCAAGGAGGTCGGTGAGGTCCACCTGGTGCTGGTTTCCATGTATGTCTCTCTTTTGATGTTTAGTGGAGTGCCATTTGTTAACCACATTCCCCGTTTGAAAGCAACTCCTCTGATTTGGAGCCTTGCATGGCCAGACTTGCCCGCTCTCCTTTGAGTCAGATCTGGTTTAACTTCAAGGCTGCAGACTTCAAGGGGCTTGGCAGGAGAGGGAAGGAGAGCACGGAAGCTGGTCTAGGAGCCTCTCCTCTTTGCTCTTGATGCTGCCCAGTGGCTTCTTGGCCCATTGAATGTTTATTTTCTGTTTTAATTAGTGTTTTGCCTTCTCTCTCACTCTTTCACCAACCAGTCCATGGATTATTTGAGACTAGAGTTGCAGTGTTTAAAAGCGATAATCTCACTGGGTACTTTTTATGATTATTGAGAATTCAGCTCTCTGGGATGGTGAGGTGCATTGGTTCCAGTCCTGGTTCTGATCAGCAACAGAACAACAGCTAAGGTAAATCCTGCTAGTATACAAGTTGAATAATACGTGTTCAAAATGCTTGAAACCAGAAATGCTCCCAATTTTGAATTTACTCTTTAGATTTTGGAATATTTACATATACATAATGAGATGTCTTTGATGGGACAAAGTCTATAAATTCGTTCATGTTGCATTTATAATTCTGTACACAAATTTGTACAATACTTTTAGTATGGCTGCCTTTTATTTCAATTCACCCCACAAGGTCAGATGTGGGACCTGAATGTGGGGTAGGATACTTGTGGTACCCTATCAGTGGCCAAGTTTCCAATTTTGGAGCATCCCATATTTTATGTTTCAGACTAGGTACTCCCAAACTCTGTATCATTTAATCATTAATTAGATTTTTTCCTCTAAAAGCAAAATAAAAAACAAAGAACTTCAGTGATTTTCAGAGATATACACAATAGGTTAAAAAATAGTGTACACAAGGAAAATGTAAGAAAAGATGAACAAAATATACAACTGTGGAACCAATTGGGGTTTTCAATGAAGTGCCGAGATTCTTAGCAGTCAAAGCAAGCAACATCAATTAGATTTCATTTTCTCAACCTTCTTACTTGTAAAATTGAACGAAAAATATAACTAAATAACAACCTTGGGAGTAAACATGTCTCACCTAGCATATCGCACTAACTACTCAAAAATTGATTATATTTTTAATCTAAATATCTCTTTAGCACCTGCTATATATAGCAGGGCCACTTGGAAAGTTTAAAATTTTAGATGACTTTAAGATTGCATTTTATTAACTTGTGTCAGAACTATAAAGGGCTAAAAAGGTTTACTGCCTCCAATTACCTCATCACCAACTGTGGCTACCAAGAAAATCTCAGTATGATTTTCATTTTTTGTAAAGAATTTGAGATTTTATGCTTTCAATATTTCTATGAATCTAAGAAAAAAATGTTTCCAATGAGCGTTGTTCAGCAAAAATATATTGGCCATGTGATCAATGGTGGCACATATTTCTGTCTGTATTTTACAAGAGTTGCAATTTGCTATGCTTTGCTAATAGCTTTTATTTAATAAATAATTATTGTGGCTTGTATCTAGATGTCCCCCTTAAAGCCTCATGTGCTCATAGGTTGGGGGCTTTTTGGAGCTGGCTGAATCTAGGGCATATGATACTAAGATTAAGGGTATATGGTACTAAATTAGTCCAGTGACTGGAATAAGCATATTTCTGGGTGTGGATAATGGGAAGCTCCACCCTAGGTGTGGGTGGCACCAATCAATAGGCTTATAGCCTGGGTGAAATATAAAGGGAGAGAGAGAGAAGGCAGGTTTGCTGTTGCCGCTTGCTGCTTCACTGTCTCCTACCTGCTTTGCCATGGACTGTTTCTCCTCTGTGATGCCCCTCTGATGTCCCACCCTCCCCTTAAAGCCAGCTGACTATGGACTGAAACTTCTACAAACTGTGAGCTGAAATAAACCTTTCCCAATTTAACTTTGGGTATCAAGTATTTTGTCCTTGCAACAAGAAAAGTAACAAAAACAATAATTAATAATTTATTTAGTTAGTTAATACTTTTGCACACAAAAGCACATGTAAATAATAAGTATGTATACTTATGTACATGTATACACATATACATTCATACATATGCACAACAAATACACGATAATGGCTAGAATCAATGACAAGGTGTTCACAGATGGAAAATTACAAGTCTGAGGTTACTGAATTTATTTCCAGTGTCTCTGACTCATGCAAACAGAGGAGACTGACTCCTAGGTTAGCCTTAGCTTGCGGTTTAATCCCTACCCTACAAACATATTCTTTACTTCCCTAAACTTTCACATGTACTGAAATTAGACAGCTGGACATTGCCCCATCAGATCTATAATATAATACTTTGAAAAAAACTTTCGCAGTCCATAAAGAAAGATTAAACTACTTCTCACTGCATTATGTAATTTTTCATATTTTGGAAAAGACCACAACTTCAGAGAAGCCTGAAAGGGCTGATTGTTAGGGCTAGAAATTATACCTCTGCAGCAGAGAAGCAAGGGATGAGGCCTAATCTTCCTTTCAACAAGCTCTGGGACTGTCGTAAAGGCTCTTTGGCAATATGCTTGGGCTCATTGTTCCTCTCTGCCTGGCCCAAGGGCTGTGCAACTCTGTTTAATAAGCATGAGATAGTAACAATCACAGCACACTTTACATCTGTAACCTTAGATTCCTGGAAGGAAAGCAACACACAGTAGCTTATGTTTGACTTAAATAGTTGACTTTCAGTGAGGTGGTGATGGGAGGCTACTTCTCATGGCCTTTCCCTACTGTATGTCAAAGGAGCTCAGCAAGTATAACTGCTCAAATCCCAAGACTGTGACAGCTCTTGTTAATGGTGACAATTTGAACAAACCCTACAAATCTTAACCTGCATTTAAAAAATAAGGATAACACTACATACCTCATAGGATGTATTTGAAAGTGATTGGCTCATAATAGACACTAAAAATACTAACTTTACTTGTTATCTGATTTCTCATGGCATCAACAGTTATTTCAAGTAACATAGACTTCCGTGTATGCAACCACATTATTTGACCGTCCTTTACTTTTCAACTGTTTACTTTAGTAAATTATACCGGGTCTTAGAAAAGATTACAAAAAAGTAGTTTTTAAGAAAAAAGTATTTTTAATCATAATATTGTTAATAAAAGTTTCTTGGTCAGTTTTTCACTTTTACCTATGAGAACTTCATTAGTTATTTATTATACAAAATGTTAAAGAGAGAATGTAACTCCTTATCAATGTTTGAGCATTTTTATGCTGATTTAGAAGGAACATCACAGAACTTGTAACCCTGCTATTTGTATATATATGTAGTATATTATATGTAATTATTATGTATAATATTATATATTAAAATATATATTAAAAACATTGGCAATATAATATTGGCAATGTTTGGGAACTGTGTCCAAGTCACAGTTTTGGCATGGATTTTGTTTCCATTGGATCTTCTCCTATATAAAAGGTATGTGAGATCACCTGAATGATTCTGACTATCTTTCAGGAACCAAAGAGCTGGTAACACCAGCAGCTTTCCAGTACCCAAGAGGACCCCTGCCCTCTGCACAGTGGTGTTATCTCCTCCTTTACCTGGAGTTTAATGGTTATGTTTTATCTCCCAAACTTGGACCAACAGCTTGGTCAGTAGACTTAAATAATTATACTGCAACAGATTCATAAAAACTGTGACAAGGATATTCTTCTATTCAAACTGTTATTCACTCATCTCATAAGTGGCTGATGGATATTAGACTTGATTTTGCTAAAAATCAATTCCACTGTTGTGATCTATCATATTTTGTCTGGATACTGGCATTTGTACAGTGTCAAGTACCAGGAGAAAGCTGAAAACTCTGGGCCTGTAACTGCTTTGCATTCCACTAAATACTCAAAAACTTAGTCATGATGCTTTCAGCTGAAAGTTTAACCAGCATGTGGAATTAGTTCTCAAGACCACCAGGATGGGAAGTATGCCAGACACCTAGGAGCTGCCCCCTCAACAGTCTTCCCCTACATCCTTTCCATCAGGAGCCCAGCTGGCTCTGTATCCACTATCCATAAGCTGCAGGAAGACAGGCCTTCAGCAAGCCAGTGGTGGATCATGCAGAGCACAGGTTGCAACACTGACCTGTGAGACTCAGGAGTCCCAGTAGTCCTTCCGTGACATTGTCCTCTGTCTTAGACATAGAAAGCAGTGTGATTTTTTTCCTCCCCCGACCTTTGGATACTGTGTAAGAACAAGACACTAGATGCTGCCAGTGTTAATCTGCAGCCATGAAGGAGTGAGTCTGAGAGTGGAGGACCCATGCTGAGGACAGCCTACAGGAAAGATGTGTGCAAGTTGGCCTGGGATGAAGCTGCAGGGCCACTGAGTCAGCTTCTCCTGGACTTGCTCTTCCTCCAAACTGCTCATGAGAGATGGTAAGTATTGTTCTATAAGTCATTTGAGTTGGGTTTCCTGTTGCTCACATCACAGTACTTCCATTCCCAGGTATTTCTAATATTCTGTTCTCTTTCTCTCATGAGACCAATGAATGAACCATGTGCCCAATTTTGACATTAAAAATGCGTGTGTGTTCTTTATAACCATGATACAAGATGGGGTGTTGTGGAGGTGCTGAGATGAGAAGGAGGATGAATAGTGACAGAGTTTAAAGAGGCAACATTCTAGTCCTCACCTTGGGACACTGAAATTACGGAGCTGTACACAAGCCCCACCACCAGTAGTGGGACCTGCGATA
The DNA here is from genome assembly GCF_000276665.1 of Chinchilla lanigera. Classification (NCBI taxonomy): domain Eukaryota; kingdom Metazoa; phylum Chordata; class Mammalia; order Rodentia; family Chinchillidae; genus Chinchilla; species Chinchilla lanigera. Next base: position 5,655,860 of record NW_004955462.1, read on the forward strand.
ATAAACACATTTACCATGTACTCTCATGTCCTCTTTGTAAAGAATAAGAACATTTCCTATGATTGTTTATCATATCAATGTGAGTGCACAAACTCAAGTGCTCTGTCACAGGCTCATCTGACAAAGGAGAACCTAGGAGAACCTAGGAAACAGAATCTTAGTCTCTTTCCTATTGCTGGATGGAATATCCGATACCCTCAATTTACATGAGAGGACAGTTTCAGTCCATGGTCAGCTGGCTCCAAGGCAGAAACAGGATGGCAGAGGGATGCGGCAGAGGAAAAGATGTTCAACCCACTGTGGCCAGGAAGCAGAGAAGAGAGGAACTGGGAGAAGACTGCACCTGCCAGGTCATAGCCCCAGTGACCCACCTCCAACCAGCCCCCACCTCCATCAGCACACTCAGCCACTGAAATCATCAGCGGATTCGTCACCCCATGACCCAATCACCTTCCACATGCATGAGAATTGAGGGGGGGGGGCTTTAGATCTAAATCACACCAGGCGGGATGTGATATTATGGCCTCTATCTCTGGTTCCTGGGACACAGAGCTCCCAAAAGCCTGTGGACAGGGGTGGTAGAATTTTTTGTCCTAATATTTGGTTTCTGTCCTATGGTTCCTGGCACAAAGCTCCTAAAACCTGTGGAATCTCTGAAGTGATGAGTGTCTTTGGTACATAAATAAAATGGCAGGTGGCCATCATCCCTAGACAGCTTCATGATGGGGCTGGTCACCAGGAAGACCAAGGCTGGGATTAGAGGGCTGGGACTTTTAACCCATTTCCTCAACCTCCAAAGAGGAAACAGGAGCTGAAAGTTGAGTTGCTCACCAGTGGCCAATGATTTAATCAATCAATCATGCTTACATAATGAAGCCTGCATAGAAATCCAAAAGGAAGCCAGGTATAGTGTCCCAGGCCCATAATCCCAGCATGCTAGAAGGCTACAGAGGAGGTCACAAGTTTGAGCCCAGTCTAGTGAGACCTTGTTTCAAAATAAAAAGATAAAAGGGGCTGGAAATGTACCCCTGGATTCATTCCTCAGTACCATGTCTCCAAAAAGTCTGGGTTTCAGGAGACTCTATGCTGGCGAGCATAGCCACAGGCCAGGAGAGTGGGGCCCCCCAGCTCCACAGGGACAGAAGCATGTGGACTCAAGACCTTGCAGGCCTCGTCCCATCATCTCTTTACCTGGCTATTCACTGATATCCTTTACTCTGCCCTTTAATCTGAAATCTAGCTAATGTGAGAAGGTATCTCCCAAGTTGTGTGAGCTGCTTAATCCAACCTGAGGAGAGCTCATGGGCACCTCCAATTGCAGCCCATTGACAGGTCTGGAGGCTCAGTCCTGCGACTGACATCTGCAGTAGAAGTGGTTCTTTGGGACTGAGACCTTAAACTGCAGAATCTGACACTCTCTGGACAGAGTCAGAATTTAACTGAGTCTGGGGACACCTGGATGGTGTCTCCAGGAGAATCACTGAGTTGCTGTGTGGAAACAAGCCCCATAAACCTGGCAACAGAAGTGCATTGAGCATGTGTCCATATCCAGGTGACATTTATATTCTGCTGGCTTCTCAAAGGCCGCCTTAGCTCCCACCACCTCCTGTGAAACCACCTCCTATGGTTGCTCTCATCGGTACAGCACTGCCTTCCTTTTCTCTGAGAAAGGTATGAACTACTATTGAGTCCATTAGGTTCTGTTAAGTTTGACACACAAACAGTGCTTCCTGGGAACAGGAGGAGATTTGGGAACTGGGACCCGCCCAGCACTGCCTTCCTCCAGTCATCTCAGTAACAACTAACTGCCTCTAGGTCCTCGGAACAGTGGACCCTGGGAACACTGTGCACTGCCCCGTATGACCTTGGCCAAAAGGGAGAAGCTCCAGGAACATGTCTGTGACCATGCTCTGGGCCTTCTTTCTTGGGCTGTGTAATACACAAACATGATGAAATCAGTTACTATCTGAGTGACTTTCTAAGATTCCCTACGTGAACAATCAAATGGTTTGATCCACTTGCAAATAATCAAGTCAGCCATGTCATCAGTTTACTCAGTAAATTTAATATGTACTACTAGTGAAAAAGTTCATAGGTATTTTTAGTAAATATGAAATATTTCAACCACCAGAGAAATAAATACATTTTCCAGTAGAAAAGTGCCTCACCTCTTTGTCTGTCCCTACCCTGCCAACTGAGACAGGATCCCAAAGGAAATTAAATATGGCTGTTGAACAAGATAAGTTTTCTATGTAAACAATGCAAATATCATATAGAATTTTTTAAAATTCCTGACTGCAGATGTATTGTCACAGTCCTAGCAAAGCAAAACACTCCTAGGTGCTCCTCCATGGCTGAGTAATATCATACAGAGTTCCAGCTGGAGGCTGTACATTTCAGGATTGTGGATATGAAATATGAGATAAAATCCTGGATTCTCATTAAAATCCTATGGCCCCAGACAGAGCTGGAAGATTTGCCTAAAAACATTCTCATCCACCTCCAGATTCCCTATGGGTCTTAAATGTGTTCTGTAAATGAGGGGAGTAGAATTTTTCTTTCCCCTTTGTCAGAGGATTTTCCCAAACCTGCACTCAACCCAAGTACTTAATGTTACAAACTCAAATTTTATTCAGGTACAAAGAACAAGGTTATGAGGCAGTTGGTTCAGTGGAAAGATTCTGCTCTGAGTGGAGCCAGATTGAGGTTCTACCTGAAGTACTATCACTAATAAGCTAGAGTTACAGGGACATCACATTAGCCCTTTGGGCTGCAGGTCCCTTGACCTTAAAATGAGCAGATGCCCTCTTCACTGCTGCCCACATAGTCGTGCTGGAATTATACTCAGTGGTCTCGGTGTAAATGTAGAGAACTCATATAAAATTCTGTAAAGTGCTTCAAAATACCTTCAGGTCAAGTCTAGAATTTTTTCGGAAACTACATAAATTTTCAAGAAAATCTTAAATGTCTCATTATCATGACCTTCTGTATCCCCTCCATAATCTGATCCCCCCCAGGTTTTAGACCCAGAGAAAACATAGCCCCATCATTTGTCCACTGGGTCAAGAAGAAATAAGAAGGAATCCTTGGCATGTCTTTTCCTCACCATCCCTGGTGCATCCTCAGGCCTCCTGAAGATCCTAACACCATTGTCTGGGCTTGTATGTCTACTTCAGCACCCTTGAGGCTCTAATCTGCCCTGGGTTTTCCAAGCTATTCACCCTGTTATAGTGGAAAGGATTCTGTAGATTATTTGTAAAGTCAGTTCTGATCATGTCTCTTACACACACACACACACACACACACACACACACACACACACACACCCCGAACCCTTCAGTGACTTATCTTCATTCTCAACATGAGCAAGCATGGAAGAGGTGCCTCCCTCTGTCCACCTCATCAGTGCTTCCTCCTCCCCAACATCTCATGCACAGCCTTCCTCTTCCTCTGGCCTCCCTGTCCAGTCACATCCCTCCATCCCTGGCCCTCAGACACAGCTCTTTTACTTCATAGCACTTGACACATTATAACTTCCCTTGTACTTTTGTGACTCTTCTGTAACACCACTGAGACTCCAAGCTCCATGAAGACTGATGCTGGGTCACTTTTATCCAGAGCTGCAGCCACTGAGCACATGTGTGACCTGAATCCGAAGATCTACAAGCACCTTGGCAGCTGTATTACAAAGGTGAGTTTACTAAGTCATGAACCTTTTTGGCAAGATCTGTGGATCATTTTGAGGGTTAGTTGTCTCACAAAGTTTTATGCAATAACTCTAACATGCTAAACAATGTTCTAGGCAATAGGGCTAGGTAAAAACCATAACATGTACACTCTGTCTCCCGTCCAGTATACATGAATCACTGGATTTTGCACAATTTCCCCTAGTCAAGGATCCAGTATTGATGGATGCCACCATTTCAGCAGCTTTGGTTTGTTCAGTTATAACACAAGGAGATTGTAATAGATGATCTCTAAACTCTGTTCTACCAATTATTTATCATTCATTTCTAGGTGTTCCTTTCTAAAGTAACAGCTTATCAAATGGGTTTCATCTCACTTAAATTCTTTAGAAATTGCCATTTTCTGACTCATATTTAGTGAATTGGGGATGAGTCTTTAGGAGCAGTAGTATGGCCCTGGAACCCAAAAATCTTTAAAATCTACTGACCTAAAAACTCCTAAGGGAAATGAGGCTCCTTGTTTCTTCTAACAGGAACACTTGTTAACTACTAAATGATAAGAATGCAAATCCATAATGTAAAAAATAAAAGTACATGTATTTTTGTCTGTCCACCACAGGACAAAATTATATATATTTTAATTGAGGGGAGTAAGTCATAAAAAGTATTTCATCAAAAATTTAGAAAAGCTGTCAAAGATAAAGACAAAAATAGCATTCACCCAAAGCTATCTTTTATCCATCATTAAATTTAGGCATGGTATACAAAACAATGGCTATGTTGTTTTAATGTGGAAATAATTTTAGAAACTTATAAATTTCAACGTTTTAATTTTTCATCACAGAGAAACAAGAGCTGAGAGGTAAAATAATTTGTCCAGGGTCAGGGGGACAATGAGAGAGCCTGATGTGAATCCATCTTGTTGTGGGGCAGGGAGTAGTAAAGACATGAACTCTGAGCTAAAACATGAGTCTACTTTATACGTTCCACCAGCTGGCCACTCCTTTATATGATATACTCTGTTCTGAAAATGCAAAATTATACCAAAAAGACTGAAGTTAATGATCAGTTTTTCAGCCCCGGTTGTTGGACAGCAGAATGGGAAAAGGGAGCTCCCCAAGGGGGAAACCGGATTGAAGCCGGCAGTGGGAGGGGATGGATGGGACCTTGGAAAGCTGGAGGCCAACACCGGTTTCATATATGACAGGGAATGTAACAGTCATACTGAGCTACAGCCCCAGCCCTGGGTCATTTTTCTTTTAAAGACAAGCTCTTCCCAGGTCACTAAATTGCCCAGACTGGGCTCAAACTTGTGTGTGATCCTCCTACCTCAGCCTCCCAGTACATTTCTTCTTAAAAGTAGAAGAGGTTTTCTCAAGTATTGTTTTCATTTATTCCCATATCTTTTTAAAATTTGAAAAATGCTCAAAAAAGGAAAGAAAAAAATTTCTCTTATATGTCACAGGAAACTAATCCTCTCTCTATTATTATGGTGATATATTTTCCAAGTCCTATGCCTGAATATTCAGGAGAAGAATCTAACTTTCTCCTAACTTTTGAGCAGCAACATGATACACACATTCTCTGGCTCTTTAGCACAAGATTTCTCGGGACTTTTGTCTGTGTGTCACTGCTGAGAGTCACAATGGAGAAGGGGGGCTGGGGAAAAAATGTGCTTTATTTGCATAGATGCAGAACTTGAAAATAAATACTGCCATTAGCCCTGAATGCAACTGACTTCAGCTAACATATTTCTACTTTCTGACCATTCTTGAGGAAGAGTGCTTCACAGACAAGTGTGGCAACCCGCACTTGAATAAATGTAAGTGTAACCAAGGACAAATATTCTCCCTCAAGTGTAATCTTGAGGATGGAAGAGTTAATCTCAGTTGAGGAAAATATTTAGTTAAGCAGCACAACATGTCAGTAGACCATGCCAACTTAGATTATTTTTTAACCCAAATGTGATTTCAATTTCTTTAAAAAGTAAACTAAGCTTCTAGATCTTAGAGTCTAATACTTTCTCCAATAAAAGGAACCAGAGCACCCTGGAGAAATAACTAATTCTAGGACGAAACAGAAATTAGACAAGATGAGCCTGCAGCATCTTGTAAGCGCTAGAAAAGAGACACAAAAAAAGAAAGAAGTATTTTTTTAAATTTCACAATCATAGGGGTATGTCAAAGGGATAGGAGGAAACTGCAAGAACTCCCAGCGGCCAGAGCTGGAACAGTTTGAACAACAAATAAATGAAGTAATATTGAGTTTTAGCTCGATATTAAATATCTATAAAATAAATATCCATAAGCCCATCATGATATAAATAAATAATTTAATAAATTAATAAAGAGAAATAAAGACAAATCTCTTGTACATAAAAATTCCTAATAAATTATATAGGTAGCTTGCTCTGAACATAGGGGAATATAACTCTCCACTTCTTAAATGTGGGCTGCCCTCAGAACTGCCTTTCAAAAGCTATCAAACAGACAGGGGAAAGGGTTACGGTTAGGGAGAATAACTTTAACAGGAAATACTCAAGAAAGGCTCCCTCAGCCTGGTGATCAAGGTAAAGACCAACAATTGATACTGTGCTCCATTGATATGATGCAATGTGCTCTTTCTCCCCTAAGTCCCTATCCCCCGTCTAATCATAAAAAAAAAAACCAGACAGATTCTAGTAGAGGGGCACCCTGCAATACCTTCTGCCGGTCTTTCTCAAAACTGTCAAGATTACCACATACAAGGAAAGTTTGAATACTGTCAGGGCTAAGACGAGCCCAAGGATCTGCAGGTAACATGGTATTCTGGATGGGATTCCAAAAGAAAAACGGGCAATAGGTAAAAATTCAGGAAATCTGAATAAACTAAGGACCTGGGTTCATGTTGAAATATTGGTGTATTAGCTGTAGTAATTGTGCCATGTTAATACATTTAATTTTAATACAATGTGTTAATAATAGCGGAAGCTGTGTGTGGAGGAATTAGATGGGAGTTCTCCATATATCTGCTCAATTTTTGTGTATCTAAAATTATTCCATTAATTAAAACATAAAATATGAGTCGTAATAATTTTGAGAGAATAGGTGTCCAACTCCTGGGCCCAAGCAACTCTCCGGCCTCAGCGTCTCAGGTATCTGAGACTACACGTACGTGCCACTGTGCTGGGCTACAGCCATATTAAATTTTTAATTATCAAACTGTCCTATTTATCCTACTTCTCAAAACAGAACGTAAGAAAAATGAGGAGTTTCAGGTTGGGGATGATCCTGGCATCTATGCCCCTTACTGTCATTCTAATTACAATAAATCAAAGTTTCTGTCCATGGGCACCAGTAACTTTTTAAAACCCTGTCATAGGGCCAGGGATATGGCCCAGTGGCACAGCACCTGCCTGGCAAGTACAAGGTCCTGAGTTCGAGTCCCAGTACCATACAAAAAATAAATAAATGAAAAAGTATATAAAACCCTATAATAATGTAAAAATTTTTTTAAAATTTATCAACAGAAAAATTGCACATAACCAAGCCATATAGTTGCATTTTTTGCCACTGGTATCAAATGTCCCTCTTTCATAATAGAAAGCAAAGTTGTTACCTTTTTCTCTCACTTCTGAGATATTTGGATGACTTGGACAATACAAAATTAAGTAAACAGTGATTATAACTGACTTAACAAATTTGGGAAACAATGCAATAAATTATAGAATTTCTCTTGTTTTATTTTTGTTATGCTTCCCTGGTTAATCCCAGTATCTTTAGGATACTGAAAATGAATATGGTTTTAAAAAGAGATATAAACTTGAACTAAGGGAAGGAAAATGAAATCTTTTGATGTCAAAAAAATTAAAAATACATTCAAAGCTTCTACAATTCTGATGATCACTGACAGGACTCCTGCTTGGCCAGGGAAAGTGTTATCAAAACCATCCTCAGCCAGATGTGGAGGTGCATACCTGTAATCCTAGTAGCCCAGGAAGCTGAGGCCCAAGGATTGCAATTTTAAGGCTAACCTAGGCAACTGTAGGAGATCCTCCTCAAAATAAAAGTTTAGAAGGGCTGGGGCTGTTCAGTGATAGAGCATGCCTGCTGAGCATGTGTAAGACCCTGGGTTCAATTTCTAGCACTGCAACTAAATAAATGGGCCATCCCTGGTAGACCAGGAGACCAGCATAAAGGCTCCCGGACAAGCCCTGCCTGATGAGGGGTGCTTCTTAGCTGCTGGGATAGACTTGCCAGAGGCAAAGGTCAACCTTGACTGTTTTTGTTTTTAATGCTGTTTTCAGGAGAGTAGTCCATCTTGTCCACTCAACTCAAAACAGGCCCATTACATGCTACCTGATTGAACTCCTCGGCCATGGAACCAGCAGGCCCAGGGTACAGGAACACAAGTGTGAAGACAGGAACCCCTGGCTTGCTTTTCCTCTGCTATGCTCCACACTCACTGTGATTTAGAGTCTGAAAAGCCCTGGGGATGGCAGGGTCTCTGGCAAACACAGGTATCAACTGAAATTTTAAAACTCAAGGGCAGTAGGTAATTCTTCCTTAATCAAGAGGGCTTCTGCCAGAGCACTAGATACTACAGACAGCCAGAGAAACCCATGAGGATTAAGACTTCATTGTAAAGTGCAGAAATAGGATGTAGAAATAGACACTTTCAGCTAGCTCGCCTCATCACAGAGACTCTGGATCTGCTGTGGGGGTGAGGTGGAGCCATGCTTGGCTGTTGGAGCTGCTGTGCCTCAGTTTCTTCATGTGTGAAACAAAGCTACAGATACTTGACATGCATGAGGATAGATTCTCTCCCCGCTTCTAACCCCAAAAGATGGGGTTCCTAAGATAAAATGGATATAACTTCGTTATATTGTATAAGTAGGCAAATAGCACTTGTTATTAGTAACAGTAGCATCGTTATTAATTAAGGTCTACTGACACTGTCACTGACCATCAGCCAGAACAGTTCACCTTCCATGCTGACATATGTACTTGCGTTTCTTTGCCATTCCCCCAGCCTCACACATCCTTCGATAGCCCGCATCCCTCCCTCCTAGGAGGACACACCCACAGGTCCTCTTGCATGTACTCAAGGAGCTCTATTTCTAGACTATTATTTCTAGGTTCTATTTCTAGTCTATTCCATTGCACCAATTGTGCAATGGAACAAAATGGAGAATCTAAAACTAAACCCAAATTCCTATCAAAAGTGAGGCATGATATCACACAAAAAGCATAGAAGAGAGACAGATTATTTAAATAATGGTAATGGGAAAATAAGTTCATCATAATGAGAAGATCCAGTGACATCCCTACCTCACTTTATAAACAAAAATAAATCAAAATGGATTTAAAACCTTAGTTGAAAATGAGCTATTGGGTTGGGGTAGGGAAATAGCAGAATCAATCATGATTCTGGGATCAGGAAGGATTTCTTGAGTACATTAGAAAAAGCAATACCTGTAATGGCAGAAATTTCAGTGATTACACCAAAATTAAGGATCCCTACACCACAAAGTACACTGCAGACTGATCTACAGGTGACAGGTGGACAGAAGGTATTTCCAATGTATGTAATCTAGAAAGGATTACTAACCTAAAGGATAATATAAATCATATAAAATGCATATAAATCAGTAAAAACAAGACAGGGAATCCAACAGGAAAACACACAGCGGGCAGGATACTCAAATTGCCAAAGAGGAACCTGGACAGTTGATGTAAAGTGCTATGTATCCTTATGATGGGTAATCAGAGAATTCCAAATCACAGGTATCAGTTCACAGCTAAACCCATGTAAATAAATAAGTAAATAATAAGTAAATGCCATCATTAGCAAGCATGTGGGGAAATAGGAACTCTCAAGACAGCTGAGACTGCAAGTATTGTATTTGTTTTTTTTTTTTTTTTTTTTTTGGTTTTT
>NW_004955462.1:5665561-5670344 GCF_000276665.1 Chinchilla lanigera
TTTTTTTGGTTTTTCTCCGGTACCGGGAACCGAACTCACGACCTTGCGCTTGCCAGGCAGGCGCTTTTGCCGCTGAGCTAAATCCCCAGCCCAAGTATTGTATTTGTATAGGCATTTTGGTGAGCAGTCTGTACAGTACAATCACATAAGTACATGCCTTACAGCACACAGGTTTCTGGATATGCACCCTGGAGAACTGAGTAAACACACACATGCAAAGATGTTGTAATAGCAGAGTCAGAGGAAAGTAGTTGTAAAGCACCATTAATGCATATAGTGGTTTCTTATTCAGGGGTCAAAAGATGATTAATTATGAAAGACAAACAATGAAAACACAAATTGCTGAGGAAAATATAAGGAGTTCAGCCTTTTAGACTATGCAGTGATATTTAGATTAAGTTCAGAGCATGCAGAAACAATATTTTCTATTTCTCATAGATACTCTGAGGCAGAAGGCTGATACCCACTAAGCTCCTGGGAATGCACACCCTATGGGGAGTTAGACAATTGGTAATGAGGCTGAGAGACAAAGGGAAGTGAAATAAAAGGATCTGAGGCTGGAATTATTCTTTCAATGTGGCACAAACCAAGGAGCTGCTTTGGTCATATTAATGCAATTTTCTGTCCTTAAAAGCCAAGGCAGTTCAAATGATACAGAACATTTTAAATTGGGGTGAGGGGGAGAAAAAAATAAATGACCTAGTTTATACACAGTTATCATCTAAAGGGGGGTTTAACCTACAACACATTCAAGTCAGAAATTTCTTTGGAAGAGTGGGAAGCCCCTCTGCCAGCCCTTTCATAGCAAGGGTAATTGAGTGTTAATTCTGCTGACCTTATTTGCAGTAGCTCCTCTATCCCCCGAGCATCCCCAGCTGTCAGGCAGCATGCTTTACATAGCTGTCGACTTAATGTTTTTCTTTTGACTGAATTTTTTACCTGAGGCATTTCAGTCCTGTAACTTCAGCAATCAATTTAGGCCCAAAGCAGCACTGGGCCTCAGTTCCCTGGAAGCAGGTATTTGCATGCGAGCTAACAGCTTAAGCACCAGGGACATGAGCTCAGTCCAAACAGATGTGAGGAGCACGGTTGTCTGCTAAATCACGATGCAGCTAATTTGCCTGTCACCGAATCACACTTTGTGCGTGAGGGTGGAAGTGGGAGACTGTGTGTGAGCTCGTGTGACGTGGCAACACGATCGCTTACATTTTTACACTCTCTTTGTAAAGTTCTAAGCTATTTTTTAATGTTATTTGTTTTAATGATCCTAATCCAATGTTCTAAGAAGCAATCATGAAAATCTAATAGCTAGATCTGCCATAAAAGGAGAAATACTTTGAAACGTAATTTGAAGTGAATTATACTGAGCATATTAGAATCTAGTTTTTTAATTTTTTAGACAGCCCAATTTCTTCCCAAGACAGACATGTGTTAAGAAGCAGAATATAACTTGCACAGGGAATATAGATAGATAGATAGATAGATAGATAGATAGATAGATGATAGAATTTTTAACTTCTAAAAGTGGCATGGAAGCTATTTTTTGATCCTCGCAAGGGTAAAGGATAAAATGCTTGTTTGGATGATGGGAGCAAATCAATAATACAATTTATTATATCCAGATCTTTTAACTAAGGGAGAAATTATCACACTCAGTTCTATTATTTATTAAAAGAAGTGTCCAGGAATCTAATCAGAAGTGTCCTGTATCCTCCTAGATGTATTATGGAATAAAAATCATCAAGCCTAAATGTGACTGGCATAGAAAGAATCTCAGATCCAGATACTTACGGGTATAGGAATGAGAAGCAACAGTCCACCTCCTGGCCGTAACCAGAGAGGAGCCCAGAGGTCACCTTCTCAGCAGCCCTCAGGATGGTATTCAGTATTCCTAGTCCACCGAGCAGATGCAGCAGGTGATCCTCTACCTCACAGTCAAAATAAGATCACTTTTCTTTCCCCACTGGCCTGCAAACAATACTGTGAAAGAAGAAATTTCTTAATAAAAAGCAATGTATCCGTTTATGGAAGACAAGAAGATCCTTTGAGTCTTTAAAAACCAACATGCATAAAAGAATAATATTGTCTGGAAACTGAACCTAGCAGATTTCAGCCCACCCTGCTGAGCGTGAGCACAGAAGATACAGAGAAAGAAGACAGGCTTTCTGCCAGCTGCAGAACTAAGGGAAATGACGGGCATTCTTAGCAGTAGGAATGCTGTACCAAGATTCATGGGAAGAGATTCATTTAAGAACAAATGTGTGCAATGGACTGAAGATCACCTATGAGTGAGTGGGGACTCCAGCCCAGGCTTCGCTCGGCAAGTGACATCACACAGGAGACGTGCCTGCTGGCTGGTGTCCCCATAGAACTTCCCCCTTCTCTGACCCCCTGAGAACACTGCAGGGAGTAGGTGCCCATTGTGGCCACTCAGAATGCTTTTCTAAGGCTGAACATTTTCACAGAGAGCAAGTAGACCATTTTACACAGGCTACTGAGCTACTAAGTTGTGGACACCCAGAAACTGGAGTTCAGCGAGACCAAGGAGTGCGGCGGGACTCCTCCACCTATAAAGTGCATGAGGTACCTGGGGTGGGCTAACATGCAGGAGGGGATAAAGACTGAAATTCTAACCACCTCCCAGGTGGGGCCTTACTGATGGTCTCTGTTAGTCAGCTTTTCATTTCTGTGACACAATACCTGAGGATAAAAACTATGCCGTGTGGTCAGCTGGCTACATCCTTTCTAGGACTGTGCCGAGGCAGAACATCATGGCGGAAGGAAGTAGCAGGGGAAAGCTGCTTACCTCACAGGAGAGAGAGAGGGCACCAAGGAGAGAGGGGCCAGAAAGAAGATACAGTTCCTGAGCGTCACACTCCAGACCCACTCCCTTCTACCAGCCCTGCTGCCTGTTTCTATCATCTCCAAATAATGCCATCAAATTAAGAATCCATCAAATTATGAATCCAAATTGTTACTCACTGCTGAAGTTAAAGGCCCCATAATCCAGTCAGGGCTTTCAAAACCCCACCTCTGAACACTTGCAGCCTTTGGGGAATATTTCAGATCCAATCCAATAATATGTGTTAACGACACTTTGAGTAGCGAGTCTGAGAAAACAGACTGAGCAGGAAAAGTGAGAAATAGATGGTAAAGTGCTCCTGTGACTTACAGGAAATCACTAGGGACTGAACAACTGCCCCCAACCCTGACTCGGAGAAATGTTTCCTCCAGGTACTGAGAGCACATCCCACACAGCCTGCACACTCCATGCCCACCCGACCCTGCACCTTCAAATCCGGGAGATTTATTCTCACCTCTGCCTCCTCCCTCAGCCTCCACAGCAGACACCACACCCTGCAAGTCAGCCTTCCCAACCTCCCTTCCATCTCCTGTCTGTATTCTCACATGGCATCAAGGCCTGGGTACTACCTTGCCCCCTGACGGATATCTCTCACTCTCTCTCCTTTGAAAATGGGCTCCCGTCTGCTGTTGCTAACTTTGTTATAATTCTCAACATTAGATATGATCTCTATCATTTCCCTGTTAAAGTTTCTCCTACATGACATGGCTTCCTATTCCCTAAAGAACAGAGCAGAAAACCCTTAGTGAGAAAGCCTAGCAGAATCTCACCCCAGCATCTTCCTCTCGCTTCATTCGCTGTATTACCCTCTCGTTACTAGCTCCTCGGCACGCCTTTTCTTCACAGGGACTCAGACTTTTTCGCCCTCTCATGGATTCAGCCCCTCCTTGTCCTGAGTAACATCATCCCAGCTGTCAATCTCTACTCTGTTAAGGCCAGAAACCACTTTGTCCCACGAAATCTACTGAAGTGTGTGCTCTTCTATGGAAATTTCTGGGCATGATACTTCTTGGATAAAAGAAGTAAGAAAGGGCTGTTGTCTGAGCAGAACAGTTTGCTCTAAGTTGCTTCAGCTACGCAGCTGGGATACTAGCTTGGTTTTAGAGACAGGAAGAAAGAATCTGACAGAAATTCTCATATCCTATGGATTCCCAGCCCAGCCATCAAATCAGAGATGTCGTAGTGCTGAAGCTCTGTAAATAAGAGCGCAGGACGCTTTCACTTGGTCATCAAGAGCAATGTCTGAAGCTAAACCGTTCTGTAGAGACAATCGCTTCTGCGCCAAATGTAGGGACTGAAGGTGACATGGAGAGGAAAGGGGCTTTTTACATCACCTCAACATCAAAGTTGTCATTTTTTTCTTGGGACTTCAGAACAATTTAGAAACTTAAGATAAAATTTCAAAACCTTGCTTCACTTGCCCCAGCAAGTGGTCATGAGCACGAGGTGGCAACAAGTAAGAGGTGCAGCGGTGCTAGGCTTTACCATAGCTGCTCTTCCTCATAGCAGCCAGCGTCCTCCAGAGCTCATGCAAGTAGACACACCTGGGCAACCAGGAAGGAAAATAACTTCTGAAGAAGTGAAGTTTTCACCTACTGATTCCAGCCAATAATAAAATGTGGTTTTATGAGAAGAATGAAAGAAAGATGTACTTTCCCATAAGTCGTAAACATGTTAAAACATAAACAAATATCTTTTGTATGTTGAAGAAAGCAGTAAGATTTTTAGTTCACTATTAGATTGCCTTCCGCTCATCTCGGAAATAGCAAAAATGAAACAAAACAAGCAGCTGTTCATTTATTTACCCACTCAATCAGTCACCAAGTATGCACTGAGTACTGTGGTGCTTTTAAGCCATGTTTACAGATTCTTTTTTTTTTTTTTTGGTTTTTCTCCGGTACCGGGAACCGAACTCACGAC
>NW_004955462.1:5670444-5736015 GCF_000276665.1 Chinchilla lanigera
TCCGGTACCGGGAACCGAACTCACGACCTTGCACTTGCCAGGCAGGCGCTTTTGCCGCTGAGCTAAATCCCCAGCCCCTCATGTTTACAGATTCTTGCCACTTCCTGCCATAGTGGAAGTTAATTTTCCTCCCCTGGAATGTAGGCTGCAACACAACACTGCAAAGGAATACAAGCCGTAGACTTGCCACAACAGAAAGTACCATGTATCTGACAATGGGAGCCATACAGACTGATGTACTGAAATCACGCAAGAGGCAGGGAAGCCAATCAGGCCATCTTTGAAATAACTTGCAAACACGGTACAGATGGGTTTTTGCTCAGCTACTTTTTCTTTCCTCTGATATGTCCTGCCCCCTCAATTCTTCCAAAATGTCCTGTGTGCCTCTCCCATTAATAGCAGCCTTTGTCATCGATGGAGCTGTGACACTCTGCTAATGACCCACATTCCCTCATGGGAGATTCCAGTAATTGAGGGTGCTACTTGGCAGCTCTCAGCTAAATGGGTGGGCTTACTCCGTCACCAAGCCCCCTGCAGCTGCTTCCTGGTGATCCTAGGTGTTCTTAGTGGCCGCTGTTTGTTTTGACTGTTTGATCCTTGGTACTCTACACAGTATCATTAGTTCACCAGGGCCTGACACGTTTCATCCTAGAGTGAATGATACAAGTGAAGGCATGTTCAACTTGTCCCTGAAGTTGAAGGATTCCTGGTTTCTGAAGAGATGCTATGTAATAACAATTATACGGTGCTTTCATCTTCAAAGCCCTATGCAAACATTATCTAATTAACCCTCACTGCATATCTAGAAGGCAGGGAAGCATCATTAAGCCTGCATTTCAGGAGAAGAGATTGGAAACCATGAGTTAGATGACAAGCCCTCCACCAGAAAGGCTCCACGTAGGTGCCAAAACTAGCAAAGAAGAGCTCCCGACCCTTACTCCTACGCTGGGGCCATGCAGGAAAATCAACACTGAAATTTTAAAATTGATTGCAAAGGTCACATGCAGTATCTCCTCTTAAAGTTCATCAGAGGATAGGAAAATAAATCATACTCGTGCAGTGAGGCAGGATTCTGGGTGCTGGTGCTGAATTTGCCTGGTCTGGCCGAGTGACCTCTCCATACTTTGAATTCCTCATCTGTTGAAGGGGCCCTATTAGTCTATGATTCCCGACACATCACAGCACTAAAACAATTCATGAAAAGAGTACTCAGAAAATGAACTCTAATGAGGTCCTACCATACGAATCATTTCAGCAGTCGGGGAAAATTGAAAGACAGATGAATCTTCATCCTCTCTTTTTACAAAATACCTACCTCATTCTGCCACCACCCCCCAGGAGCAGTGTCCTTCATCACCTCTGCAGGCGATGTCCTCAGGAGTCCCTCCTGTCCTCCAGTGGCCACAGAAACAGTCTCCCACGTCCCTGACACCATGGCTTACAAGCCAGGAAAGAGTTAATGGAAACAAAGGGGGTTTTCTATTCTAACAGAGGCTAAAAATCCTCTTCGGCCAAGCTACAGTCCTGACTGTGTTGCTTCAGACTTGCAGGGAAGGGAACCAGGCTGGTGAAGTCCCAGCCTTGCGCCGACCATGCACGTAGCAGCAGCAGCATCTGCTGACTAACTGCCTGGGGTCAAGCTCTGCTTTGGAAAATAGTCTACTAATAAGAAATCATTTCATCTCTGTTTGCCTCGGGTTCTTCATCTTTAAAATGGGACTGTGTGCACCCCCTTAGGTTACTGTGATGATTAAATGAATTAATGCCCGATAAGTGCACCGCACAGTGCCAGTTACAGAATAAGCACCAAACACAGTTGCTGCTGCTGTACGCACCAACCTGTCCTAATGGCATGTGGCAAGGTGGTGCTCAGCAGGGTGCTCCCAACTCATGCACAGATAGAGAGGTAGAGGCACAGAAGCAGACCCTCGGCCAGAGGACAGTGAGCTGACAGTGCACGCTGCAGATAGGGGCTTCGCTCTTAAACTCCGGGTCCTTCATGCCTGGAGGCAGCAGCAAGGGACTCCCAGGTCCCAGCTCCCACCTGGGAGCAAGTCCAGACTTGTCTCCACCAAACAAAGTCCTCTGCCCCTCCCTGTTTTGGAATCCTCACCTCTGAAACAGACACACTGGCCATGAAGATCACATAACGGGCACCACAGAGATTTTCAGAATTCTGAAATGTGAGGAATGGTAGGCACTCACTGTGGGTTGCACTGGGGCGGGAGAGCTCTAAGCAAGACACTGAAACAAGCCCCTCCAAAGGCCTTGGAAGGTCACCTGTGCTGTGCTGGTTCCTCAGTTCACAGAGACTACCAGCACGTCAAGAAACCAGGACAGAGCTGTGCTCAAGGGTTTGTAACCAGGTACGGGTCCAGGGTGCCCCACATTATACAGCTCTGCAAGCCCACATCCTGTTTCCTAGGTGCCACGGCCCCTGCCCTCCCAGGAATGCCTTGAGCTGCAGAACTTGGACTCTTCTCACTAACAGAGCCCCGTTTTGCAGGGTCTGCAGGATAGCAGGCTCTGCCCATCTGCTCTGTTTTCCATGTGATGGCAGGGCTATCCTGAAGTCCCCAAGGTGCTGAGGGCCACTCCTGGCCAGCACCCGGCTGCGGACTGGGGAGACCACACAACAGGCCGTGGGAGACCCTCCCCCACCCCAACTTGCTGGGGTCCTGCTGTCCTCAGTGTGTCACCTTTTAAATTCCCGAGGACAGACAACCCAGACAGTGTTGCAGAAGATGTGGACATGCATTTTCAAGCTACTGACTAGGTTTGAATGGCAACCAGTCTCCTTTCACAGCCAATCAGAATGATCTCTTTGAAAAATCAACACTTTCCTACCTTGTGATTTGGTTAGCAAGAACCACCACCCTCTGTCCCAGGTAAAAACACACACCAAACAAGGGACACCCCTGGTAAGACAGCATCCGGCATCAACCCCTCTGCTGTCCACCTGCAGCATGGCCAGGCGCTGAGTCGGCTGAGAGGATGAGGTCCAGGGATAATTATGCTGGCAGCTTCTGAGCCGCCCCTGGGGTCTGTCACACTTCAGGCTGCTGGGATGAACACTGCTTCCTGTCCTCCCAGCTTGATTTCGTTACAATTTACACATACCTTACAGCTCATGAATAATGCCCCTATTCAAATCTGCCACAGGATACAGTAGATTTGGGAGCCACTTCATGGCAAAGGTAAGTGATTTTCAGACTCCTACTTCCCGCTGGTTTCCCAAATGCTGCCCCTGCTTCCCAGTCTTTACCTCATTGTCAGTGGTACCATTTAACATGTAGCAAAGATGTTCCAGTGTGCCCCACACTCCAGCGAGTGAATAGAAACATAATGTTCCTGCCAAGTTGATTTATCATTTAGCAGAGTGAGCAAGAGAAGAAACAAACAGTAGGAGAAGATGCGCGCCTCACACTGAGGTTAGACCATGGCGAAACTGGGCCAGATGTCTTTGTTGAGCAGCCTTCTGATGCCTCCCACGGTCAGCCGCTTCTCCGAGGGGGACTATTGTGGGTAAGCTTTAAGGATTTTTTTTTCCCAAAATAAAGCTCCCACTCTATGTGGGACATCCCCCAAAACAGGGTTCTGGTCCTACCCCAGGCAGCCTTGCCCATTCCCGTGACCCTAACCACAACCCCTGCTCCCCTCATCTGTCACCCCATCCTATC
Organism: Chinchilla lanigera; assembly: GCF_000276665.1. Lineage (NCBI taxonomy): Eukaryota > Metazoa > Chordata > Mammalia > Rodentia > Chinchillidae > Chinchilla > Chinchilla lanigera. The sequence goes on from NW_004955462.1 coordinate 5,674,125, forward strand.
ATTTAATCAGGAAAGAAGGAGGTTTCAGAGCTTATCCCCCTCAGGGGAATACCTAGCTCATCCTTTTTGTGAGCACAGACTTTTTGTGTGTCTGGGTCCCTACATCCAAAAGTAAGCCAATGCCACCTTCTGGCATTTTTCTCCCTAATTGGCAGCTAGGTGACATTAGTACCCTCAGCTGTCCTGATTTTTATTTTAAAGTAAGTATTGATAACAATTATTAAGCAAGTCTAAGATTAAAGGGTGGAAGGAGAGAAAGAAGATTTTGCCAAAAAAAGGTCTCAGACCAGGTGAGTCTTACAATCAGCATAGGGTGGGAGCTACCAGGTACACGAGGTCTCAGGGAAGAGGGGGCTGCTGAGCCACCAGAAGTGGGAAATCTGAGCATTTCTACTAGGGCAGAGCCAAATATCAGGAAAGGCTTACTTTTGGATGTAGGGACCCAGACACACAAAAAGTCTGTGCTCACAAAAAGGATGAGCTAGGTATTCCCCTGAGGGGGATAAGCTCTGAAACCTCCTTCTTTCCTGATATTTGTGCTCAGATATCAAAGCACAATCCTCGGGACCACACCTCCTGGAGCCTGCTTGGAGTCTGAAACCCCAGTTTGCCCTTCACCAACCGACTCAGGATTCTCAGGCTGCTCCCTAACAGGCTTCCATGGTGTTTCCTGCTCAGGGGGTCAAACACCTTAGCAGAGCCCAAGGAGTGAGCACTCACAGGTGAGAGGCACGCTGGGTGGCAGCCAAGAAGTCAGCAGATTTTCTCTGGTGTCTCCCCTTAGGGTATCTCAGCAGACAATTCCCTGCTGCTTTCTAGCCTCCAGGGGCTCAGGCCTGGCAGAACCCCTTTCCTTCAGCAGCTTGTCCTCTGTCTTCTTAGCTGGTGGACAGTAACTGGTCCACCTGCTCTCCCAGGGTCTGGCCCTTTGAGCCTGCACACGGTTCCACTGCCAGGCATTCACACTTGACCCTCCTGGACACTTTAACTCCCTCTGCCCAGAACTGGTCCCCACCAAGTCCCAAGGGACAAGGACACATATCCTGTGCATGTAGCCTTGTGGTCTGCAAATGCCTATTACAACCTGTGAAAGAGAGACCCTTGTTTTGGGGTCCATTTAAAAGATTAAAAACCAAAAAATCTAAGTCTTAGAAAGTCTAGAAATTTCTCCCAAGTTCACCCTAGCAAGAAATGAGAACCAGATTAGTGGCCAGTCTGCCTGGCTCTCAGGTCCAAACTCAACTACCTTTTACAGCCACAGTGGTTGCAGAATACTCCCTGAACCAGAACAAGAAGTGAGTCTTTTTATATTGAAAAAAATCAGGATAACACTTTGGGTCTCATTAAATATACTTTTATTTATTGACATTGTTGATCATGTTCTTTGTCATCATCTCATTAGACTCCAAAGATTCTCAAGGACAAGGACTACCTGTCCTGTGAAATCATTTTCCTCCTTGCTTAGCTTCAGAAAGGTAATCTTCACCTTGATTTAAAAATATTCCTAATCAGCCAATCTGGCAGGGCAGGGCTTGAGATTCACTTGCTGAAAGTTTGTTCCTTATTTTCTCACAACGTTCCTATCAACCCAACTGAAGTTTCAACAGGAAATGCATCATTTCTGAGGTCAGAATTTATTCCTAGTGCTGACTTGGGGACAAAAGTGCTTCAGAAAAAAGAGGGATGAGTGAGGACCCTGAAGCCAGTTATCAGCATCAGAGCCCATGCATTCCATACTGGATCAGTAAAGGACACAGGCTGTGCTATGGCCAGGACCCCATCATGAACATGTTCCCCCTTTTTCCCTGACTAATCCTTCACAGTACTCAGCATTGCCAGCATTCCCAACATACATGTATGTGCATGCCCATGTCTGACCGTCAACCAGGTCCATTTGATAGTCTTGGTCTCAGAACAAGAAACACCAATATGTTAGATCAAGAACTTTAGCAAAGACACATTAAATATCCTCCAAAAATTTAAAATGCAGATTTAGAACACAAACTTGAATCACTTCCTATCATAAGGAAGAAATGAAACAGTAGCCATGTCACCCTAATGTCAAGGCAGGGCATTTTTCAATATACATACAATATAGCCATCAAACTTCAAAATTCAGCAATCCCATACGTATTGGTCAAAATTTTCATCACCTTACTTCACCAAAGAATTCGATTCACAGTGATTACTTGGGTCTTGACTGACTTCTCACTCTCTCAGAAGTAGAACTTTTTGCAAGATACTGGTTTAGTTGAGCAAAAAGAGCAAGACAATGTTTTTAAGAAAAGAAAAAGTGCATGTGAAACTAAAAGATCATTGCCCCAATTTGAAGTAGACTTAGTGAATCTGCACTGTTAAGGACCTTCCAATAAAAAGAAAAATTTCCCTGAATGAGCCCAAATAAATTCTAACATGAGAATACCACATAAAATGCAATTTGACCATGTGTTTCTGAAAACCATCTGCAGGGGAAAATTGAGAAAATTTGCACACCATCTAAATATGAAAGAGTAGGAAGATCAGCAATCCCAGACAAATAAATCAGCTCTGCCTTCCACAGACACAGAAAACACTGCAACAGCAGGTCTATCAAATGGATAACTGATTAAACATCTCCCTTCTGTGTAGCCATAGCAATAATTTCTTTTCCTCACCTGAGTCTTCCAATTTAATTCAAATTCATTGGAAAACATAAGAATTTTTTTAAAATGTGAATTTAAAAATTAAATTCTCAAATCACAGTTCTTTTTAATAACTCAAAAGTCCTTTGAGTATGATGACATGTCAATTTTTTTAATGTGTACTTGTTGGTTCCTTCCTTTATCTTGCTGGGTACAGGTGTCCTACAGGAAAGTCCAGTGACAATGTTTCACTCTTCCTCACACATCACATACTAGAGATGGAAAGAAAACAAGTCCAACCCTGATGCTGGAGCCATTAGTTGCACATGAACAACTCTCATGCAGAATGGACAGGAGGGAAAGGCAATAAAACTTCTTTTATGTGCTTCTAGAATATTCTAGAAATAGCTCCCCTGTTTCTTTCAGCAGAGGCTGGCTAATGAGTTAGTGTGCAGTTTGAGCATAACATTTGCCACCTACGTCATTTTTCATTTTTAAAAAACAAGCAAGAAGAAGACAGTGTTTGGACCATTTGGATGTAGTCTTGATTTCCTTCTCTAGCCTATATATACTATTTAAAGTACTGTTTCTTGGTTGTGCCATAAGTGCTCATTATTTTTATTATCAGAGAACATCATTAACCTCTAATTGTGCCCAGTGCTTTGAATAGTGATGGAGCCCTGAAATTCTAAGAGATAGAAAGTTTTTCACTGCACTCATAATGGAAAGATACTTGTGTCTATGAAGGGTTTAACTTCACATATTTGAAGTATGTTCAATCTCAAGGGATTTGCTTAGTGTGAGTCTCTGGATAGCAAAATGTAAGATGGGAGCAAGGATGGGGGATGGTCTATGTGCCTGCTTGCAAAAAGGCACTGGTGTCTATCACTAAAATATGGATATACACCTATCGGTATTCCCCTGAAATGAGTCCCTATAATGAAGGCATCTCCCCCTAGAGAGAAGCATATTTAATTAAAATGCATTTATGTGCAGCATAGCTCACCTTGATAGCCTCAAGAGATGTACATCTTGTTATGGGAAAGCCCAAGAGGTACTGCCGCCAATCTTCCTCCAGTACAGTGGGCTCAGAGCAAACAGTGACACACAGGACATTCTGCCCACAGTACAGACACTGAGCCAGAGGCACTGTTTCTGCCCATGTTTCAAGAATAATCCTTAGGACCCAAGAGTCCTACCTTTTTCTGCAGTAAGTAAACTTGCTTCTGTGTTCAGAATTGGAACCCCAGAACCTATTCTTGGTGTCTTTGCAGCACAATTTGACAAGAAGGAACTCTCTTCTACTCAAATTGATGTTATGCTGGATTTCTAAACAGAAAGTACTCAGATCCTCTAAAGACAAATACATCTTTGCTCTGTAACCAAAAGGTACTCCTGGTAATGCCTCAGCTATGCCCAATTTTTTATTAATTCCTCCTAGAAAATAACTTTAAATTAAAGTATTTATAGAGTAGCACTTCACATAAAGTGAAAACATAATCACTTTAAAAGGGTAGAATTTTAAATATTTTGAATGTTTAAAACAAAAAAAATGGTTAAGATGCTTTATATTATTAAAACATTAAATAATGGAATTTCCAGATATCTTATGTGTACAGTTTTTGGTTGACAAAAATATTATAAAACTTTATGGTCCTTTGAGCGAGGCAAGGAAGGTACTACTCCTATCTCTCACATCCAATGAACAAATTTGATTGTCTTCTGATGAGTTAAACAAACTATGAAATAATTAGAGAGTACAGATCCATTAAGAATTTTAACATGAACTGAGGTTGTGTCAAACTAAAATGAGACTGAAACTACCACTTATATAGTCATCTATCATCCTAACTGCTCTGGTCATTTTTATTAGCTGGCTAGAAATTTCTAATCAAAATATATCTAATCATGACTAATGTTCATTTAAAAGTGACCACATGGCCATGTGAGCAGTAATGGCCTGAGTCCTTGGGCCGCCTCTTTTGTTCAGCATGTGGAATCCATATATTGGTTGGCACTTCATCATAAAACCTGACAGAATGGGGGTTGGGGATTTAGCTCAGCGGCAAAAGCGCCTGCCTGGCATGCGCAAGGTCGTGAGTTCGGTTCCCGGTACCGGAGAAAAACCAAAAAAACAAAAAAAAAAAAAACCTGACAGAATGAACTTAATGAAGGTTTATTGTGGCTCCATTTCAGGGGTTTAAGTCCACAGTCCTTTGGCCCTGTTCCTTTGGGCCTGTGGCAGCATAGTATATTGCAACCGGAGTGTGTTCACTTCACAGCAAACAGAAAGCAGAGAGAGAAGAGAAGGAGAGAATAAGAGGAGGACCCAGCCACAACATCATCTTCAAGGGCTCGCCCCAATGACCTAACTTCCTCCCTCTAAGTCCCAAAGGTTCCACTACCTCTTGATAGTGCCACAGCCTGGAGACCAAACCCTTAATACATGGGCTTCTGAGGGACATTTAAGATTCAAACTGTTGTAACTCATAAGAACCCTTTGGTGATGGAGCATCTTAATTAAAACATTTCAAATCCAAGAAAGTTTACCAGAATAATTCCAGTTTCCTATAGTTCACATACATAGGCTTATCTTGTTGGCCGTTAGCAGTTCCAAGAAGGATTTAGAAAATAGTTTTATCAAGGGACTTACAAATAAACCAAAGATTATTTAGCAAAACTGAACCAGAAAAAAAACTTTGCAGGGCTTAGCAAAAAAGACACAGGCAAAGAACACTGGCTAAAATAATGACTAGGCAGCTCAGAAGAAGAGGGAGAAAGAGTAGTAAATGCCATCCTTGGGTTCATTATGCCTCTTGAGCTGCTGGGAGCAAAGTTAATTTTTAAATGCTTTGAGGTGATTAAGAAGCAGGCATCACTCTAAATGTAAATAAGTCCTGTTTCATTTCCTGGAAGCTGACTCAGATTGGGGCAGTCACCAGCTACTTAGCCTGCTGATAAATTTAAGATCTGTAGTCTAGTTTATAATTAACCCTGTCTTCTTGGGAAGCACAAGCTTAGCAAACTCATTTGTGAATACAAGCACACCCAGAGACCTTGTTCTCCACACATTCACTGGGGAAACGCGTTTTGTCTCAGAAAGCTGTGTTACTGCCTGAAAGCCTTGTTGTGTTTATGATGGATTGCTGACCACATGCTTGGCTGAAGGTAATGTTATTTCCTTCAAACAGCAAATCTGAGAGGTAATTCGAGAGAACATCCTAGCAGTTGAATTTGGGGTCTTTTTTTCTGATAACATGATTTCTGTCCCTTCAACTTACAGTTTCTGGAAAGAGCCTGATGAATTATTTATTTCCCATTCTCACTCTCTCCCTGTATAAGCTCTGTTCGTGCCTCTATCTGATCGTAATAAGCCAGGTCACCACTGAACTGATCCAAACTCACGCCTGCTTGGTGCCGCCTGCTTCGTGGGTCTGGATGGCCTACTTTACACTGTTTGTACTTTACTGAAGTTGCTGTGCTGGTGTAAGATTGTATAACTGCCTTACCCCGGGAACCCTCATAAAAATGAGAGGGTTGGCTCATAAAACCATCCCACTGTGCAAAACTGCAAATAGCTTCCTTAGAGGCAGGACAAATCCAAGGCCACCAAAGTGCATTCCCTGGGTGCCTGAGAACAGGACCCCTACAGTGTGTGCCTCCAGATCCCCTGGGACCCTGTGTGTCCTGGGAATAGCAATGCCAATTGTTTTAGCTGTGTTTTGCAACTCAGCAACACTTCCTCGCTCCTGCTTCCCTCCTGTTTCCGCTTTGCCACTGTTTGCAGACACAGGAAAGGCCAGAGGGCGCAGATGAGGACAAGGCCCCTGCCGAGCACAGTCATGTTGATAGGTTGGGTGACAATCCTCGGCGCTGTCACTGTGTTTGCTCGAAGGATTAAATAAATAAACAGGCTCTGCACAGCTGCTGTTTTGCTGTCTGTTTTCAAGAGTTAGGGTGTTGTTCTAGCACAACTAACTCTGGCCCTGATATATGGGGCAGAAGTGAATTCAAGGATTATTTAAGAGGTTTGTATTGTTTGCGATACTTCCATGTCCAGCACAGAGACATATTGTTTATCTTCTTCAGCCAATCACAAATAGCAGCGAACACCTCAATTTGGAGCAGTTTTCCTCCCAGACTATTTTCTGGAGAAGCAATAGGGGAACAGATGGCCCCATGGCAACCTTACTGAGGACAGGAGAAAGGTACCTGAAGACTCCTGGCTGGGAAAGCCACTCTTCCAGTGATAGGTAGGGTGGATTTGACCTGCAAAGTAATTACAACATGCATTTCACCTTTCCTAGTGCAAACAGAGCTGGAGAGGTTATGCGACAGGTAGGCTATCCCAGAACCATGGTCTTAAGGTGATGTCCCCACTAACATTGTTTGGAACTTGTCAGTAGTGCAAATTCTCAGACTCTTGAATTAGATAGTCCGGAATAGGGACTGCAAATGCATGTTTTTAAATTTTTCCCAGAAAATTTCAATGCAGCTAAAACTTGAGAGCCACTCCTAGAGAGGATAAGCAGGCAGTAAGTCTAGAGTCTCTCCTGGGACTGCTGCAAACAACCCTGCTCTGTTCCAGATAGAAACTTTGCTGACTTCTATTCTTTCCTTTTTAAATCACTTTCACGCTTACCTCCATCTCTCCCATTTCTGGTGTTTTCTCTAGAATCATCAGGCCTATATTACACAGAAAGTCCCCCCTTGCCCACCCACAGAAACAATCAGGCATAGAGAAAGAACAATGTGATCAGAAGGAAGGGCTATTCTCTATTCTAGTAATTATAACCAAACAGCATCAAAGTGAGCATGCCACCCAGAAAAGACAGGCTTAGTTCCCAGCACTTCCAAAAGTAAAGCCAGAGAGAAAGAATGAATAAATACATATCTAAATAAGTACCAATATTCCACTTTGAAATTCAGCCCTCTATGACAAAAAAAAAAAATAACTGTGTAATATATGTCCTTCCTTGCTTTCTTCCTGCCATTTCAAATGACCAATCGCAGCAGAAAGTAAGCACCATCTATCACTGCCCACAGGTGGGAAGCTTGGAAGTGATCAATTCATTTCCCAAAGGCCCCAGCTTAGACTCAGAGGACACAGACTCTTATTCACGTATCTCACAAGGATGAATCAGTAATTTTTGTCACGCAATAGGGATAATTTATTAGAAGGTGGGATCCTTCTGATGAAGGATCCTTCCAATGAATCCTTCTCCAGGCCTTTTGAGGAGTCATTCTTTAATATCTTTAATAGGTGCAATCATAATAGAAATGCAGTGTTACCAAATCAATCATTAATACTCTCTCTCTCAGAAAATAGCACTCTTCATGGCTCCATTATGTCCTTGTCATTTGCTGAAACAATAAAGCTAAAGACGGGAGTCCACAGCTATGTAGACAGTGATCAGAAATGGGTCTGAAGTCAAATAAATGTGTTGTGACATCAGCTGTATTTACTAATGTGTGGCTCCACATCTTGGAGCCTTGGTTTCCTGCCTGGAAAATGGGATGAGGGATCAGTGAACATATTGTCCTCTTGAGGGAATTCCTGCCACCCATCCAGTACCCTTCCATGATGTAATTACTAAGTTGGCAAATTTATAAAGAACTTGTACTTAGCCTGTCCCATTTGACCCTGACAACATCAGTATGAGACGGATGAGGCAAATATTACTGTCACCCTCATCATACAGGTTAAAATAAAAATTGAATCATACTGATGAACTGACATGCATTTTATCACTTAGCATGGGGCTGGGCCAGCACTTGAATCCAGGGTCCCTTACTGAAATATATATTCTCCTTACTATACTATTGCCTACATTTGTTTTCATATCACATTTTTATCACTAACAAAAAAGTTGTCTTAATTGATTACAGCAGCAGTCACCTGAAATATTAATGCATTAATGTTGGTGGGGCAGACACTGTATTTTCACAATTTGACAAAGAGGAAAAAAAGTTAGGGAGCAAAGGCTCGATCACAGGGACACAACAGATTAGTGGGAGGGCAGCAACTAAAACTAAGTCTACCTTAAACTAGTGATCTTTCCATGAAACCATCCAACACTTCAGAAAAAAGAGCTGAACTCTTGTTGAACGGAAGAGTTACAATTAGCTACCCCTGCTGGGAAGACCTTCAAAAAATTCAGTGTTTTCAATCTGCAGAAGTGTTTCTAGCAAATCACTGTAGAGCAGCTAACCTCACAGAACCATTTAAAGGACAATCTCTAACAAAGGAAGGGAAAGATTAGCTATTTAATAAAAACCCTGCCCACCCCCCAAGATTGCCCTCATCTCTGGCTCTTGCTTTGCAGCCCTGAGGTTGAGACAGAAGACTGGGGAGGCTACCGGAGCGGGGACGGGGTCCTATGCACACTCCCTGGGGCCCTAGGGCTGGGACAGCAGGACAGCAGAGCCCTGGAAAAGCTCCCAGACCAGGTGTCTCCTGATAACCACTTCCAGACAGGAGAGGACTGCTGCTCACTGCACAAGGCTCAACCACAGGACCCATCGCCACACTGCAGGAACACTCAGGATTCTGTAACTGGCAAGTGAAAGGGCAGAGAAAATCACCAGGAAACCTTTCATTTCGAGGTATCTCCAATTTGTGCAATTATGTAAACATATTATGCAGCTCTCCTTAGATTTAGCACCTTGTGGGACAAGCGATACGAAAATGGCCTGACAGTGCTCACTTGAACTATTTGTGTTGGAGAAAAGAGGGATTGAGAAAGGAATTTATTCCATTTAAATATTTCATAGTTCAGAATGTTTTAATTCTGTTCCATTTTTTGACTCTTAGCCCAAAGTAGAATGTCCCATTCTGTACTACCATCTCATTTTATTTGTTTTTTTTTTTTTTTGGTTTTTCTCCAGTACCAGGAACCGAACTCACGACCTTGCGCTTGCCAGGCAGGCGCTTTGCCGCTGAGCTAAATCCCCAGCCCCTACCATCTCATTTTAAATGAGTATTTCACAGACTAATATTCTGTGCAACAAGCAAGATCAGAAAAGGCAAGTGGTTGACTTGACAATACTGGGGAGAGAGGAGGAGACATGCTACAGAAGGAAAAATGCCAGGGTGAGAATTGGGTAGTGCACCACAGGTTGTAATCAGATCTACTGGCTCTTGGCTACTGTAAACATCAATAACTGATTCCTTACTCTGCGCTATGGTAGTTTTGATAAGCATCCCCTAAAGGCCCTTGTAGTAAAGGTGTGGTTCCCCAACCCATAGAGCCACTGGGAGACGGGACTTTTAGGTGCCAGAACCTAATGGAGGTTCATTGCAGGGGCCTTAAAAGGGGAGACTGGCGTCCGGATGCCACTTCTCTCTTTTTCTCTCTCTCCTGGCTGCCCTCAGGTGAGTGTTTCCCTCCAGCCCATGCTTCCGTCATGATGTTCTGCTTACCCACAGGCCCAAAAGAACAGAGAGCCAAACAACCATGCACCGAAATCTCTGAAATTATGAGAAAAAATAAACCTTTTCTTCTTATAAGTTGCTTATCTTAAGTATTTTATCACAGTGATGGAAAGCTAACCTGCTCTTTCACTTCTGAAAGGATTTTGTAAAATGTCAAATTGAAACGAATACAGACAATAACAACAGTCTTTGCAATCATTTTGTAATGGCAGTTACTGGCTTTCTAAAAGTTCTTGGCTTGACTGAGCTTCATTTTTCTTTGTTCTCCAAAAATATGACAAGTAAGTAGAGCTGATGTTCAAGTAATATCTGGGCCAGATTCCTCGAGGAGGGAGGGCTCTCTAGGGGCAGCAAAGGGCAGGTGAAGTCAGAACGCTGAGGCCACAGTCAAGGTATCTTTCCAGGGAAGATGGTCTATGGTAAGAGGGTAGGGATGGTTGTTGGATTGGAAGATTTGGAAACTGGATGGCAAAGAGCACCAGGAAGTAAGTATGAAAAGGTTTGCAGTTTCTGTCTCTGTGTCAGCAAACATCCCTGCTAAGTGTTGTTTTGTTTTGTTTTGCTTTGCTTTGCTTTGTTTGTTATCACCATTCTCTAAGTGAGGAAACAAGCTCAAAAAGGTAAGGGATTTTCTACAGATCATAAAGCCACTGAAGAGTAGAATCAGGACTTGATCCTAGTCCTAAATTATGTGACCTTTGGGATATTTGACAAAGGCTGTTGGGTGGAAGGAAACCAATATTCATCTACATGAAATCATCTTGCCAAAAGATCCTCATTAATATGGAACAGAAAACCTGAATGTCTACTCAGGAAGGTACAGGAGTGACTGTCACACTGGTGTGGGTAGCTGAAAACCAAGGAACATCCCAGAGGAAAACCCCAGACCCATAGGGGTGCACAGGAAGAGTCCCCACCTGGGGGTCAGGGTCAGGGCCAGGAAGGGTTCCAGAATAGTGCCCATGGTGTGTGAACAACAGGTGCAGACCATTCTACCCTCAACCCAGATGGAGCCCAATGGTAGGTAGAAGTTGTCACCCTGTCCATGTTCCCTGACAGTGTTGCTTGTGGCTATTTCAGAGATCAGATGTGAACATCCTATGAATAACATAAGAATCATCTTTCCAGCGGTTTTATGCTTGTCTTCTCATTCTAAAATGCTCCTTCAGATTTGTCAGCTATGTTATGGTCAGAATTTAGTGGCATGCGGGCTCCTCTCAGTTCTAATTACTGCCAAATATTTTAATACCATTTAGTACTTTATGTACAGATACTACTCACCACCCACGTGGTGTGATTTTCTGGAAGTAAAGTCACAGTTTACATTTTAGGGTTTAAGGTGAATTTGTTTCAGTGGAACCTGTGCTTTACACTTACTTCTTTGAATTTCTGTTACAGTGAAGAATTTTCTTATAAACCAAATAATCACATTCTTGATACGTGTTGTAGTTTGGGGTTTTGCAAGGGGGAACAATATAATACAGGACACATATTTTATAGAATTATTTATAATAGTCACCCAAAGAATCATATACAAAAAGAGATTGCAGGAAATCTGTCCACATACTAAAGACCAAAGAATCTAGCTGAGGGCCTGGATCCCACAATAATGTCCTGTGTGAGCCCAGATGAAGACCTAGAGCCCATAACAGTGTCTCCCAAGAGTCCAACTAGAGGCCTAGAGCCTATGACTATGTCTCATGCAGCCTGTTTCATGGATCCGCACTGGGAGGCTCAAAGGTCAGTGGTGGAAACTAGAAAGTCTGTGCCAGCGGGATGAAGGATCTGTGCTAGCAGGCTGAGGAACCTGCACTGGAGCCAGGAAGTGACACTCAAAGTAAGAGCCAGAGCTTCCCTGAGAAGTACCCCAGCCATCCTCAGCAACAGTGAGGTACTGAGCTCTTTCGACAATGAGGAAAGCCAAGTTCCCACCAGGAAAGCCAATGTGACAAGCTTCTCCCAGAGACTGAGCAGTGTACCATCTTCCCCTCTGAAGCCAGGATGCGATGCTCAAAGTGAAGACCAGGGCTTCCCCAAAGTGAACCATACCCATTCTCAGTAACAACAAGGTCCCAAGTTCCTCTGACAATGAGAACAGCAGAGTTCATCAGGAAAGCCAGCATGCCAAGCTCCTCCAAGGGAACCAACAGCTCCTTACAGCTTCTAACAGCACCCAACAGCTTCTACCAGCGCCCAACAGCCTCGCTTCTTCTTCTCCAGTTCTGTCTCTTACGCTGCTGGCAACAATCTTCAGGTGGATCTCCCACACCCAGAACCACACCCATTCAGTTCAGCTGGGAGTTACAAGTTGACCACCAGTTGGACTCATAGGGGGCATTGTCATGGGCTCTAGGTCTTCAGCTGAACTCATGTAGGACACTGAGTTGTGAACAGTGAACAGCTTGTGGGATCTAGGCCCTCAGCTGGATTCTTTGGTCTTCAGTATGTGGACAGATTTCCTGCACTCTCTTTTTTTATGTGATTCTTTGGGTGACTATTATAAATAATCTCCTAAATACGTGTCCTGTATTATATTGTTTCTCTAGTAAAACCCCAAACTACAACACAATATGTGTGTCCAGATTTACAAATTTCTGGTTTTACATACAAATTGCATTAAAATAGAATTTTATAAACACAATCTCTTGAAATTATGTTATTCAGCCAACAAATATTTGTTGTCTAAGTGGTATTTTAAGATACTTTTCCAAGTACACTAAGGTCAGAAAGTCATCAAATACCATCAACAGTCCAGTTGAAAGGTACAGAAAATGTTTTAAAAACACGATATAAGCAAAAAAAAAAGCATTAAAAATGTTCCAAGACACAAGATGCCAAGGAGATAACTCATCACAGGCAGAGACTGCCCAGAGTAGTCAAATGTGGTGGACAATATGGATGGTCTTGCCCAGCTCTCTTTCCAAACACCTTCAAAAATATGAGTGTAATAATAAACTGCATTTCTCCAACTCTCGTGCATCTTTGAGCTCTGTGTAAGGCCTGGGTGCTGCCTGATGACACCCCCAACATGAGAAGTCAGCCCAATATGCAGGGTCAAGCCACGTGTGCCCACACATGTTGCAGGTGGCAGTCTCTAGGAGAACACGGGGCAAAATTCTGGTGTCTGTACCCCAAGGACAGGAAGCTGAAGCAGGGCTCTTACTACATTCCCCATCTCCAGAGAGCTGGGGTTAGTAGCAATGTGACTCCCACAGTTGTTTTCCTAACCTCCTCAGAGGGATTCTGTAAGCTACCTAAATACTAATAAATCTTTTATTCTGCTTACAATAAATAAAGAGATTGCAAGAACCCTGAAATGTAAAGTCAAGAGAGACTTACAAAGAGAAGGAATTTGGATAGAGCATTTGAAATCTGGGTAGAATCTGAAAATTGAAAAAAGAGAGAGGAGGAAATTCTAGGTGACAAAGCAAAATGAAACAAAACAAAACAAAATAAAAAAACAGCAGGAAAGAAAAAGGTGGAAAATAAAAGCAGTCAGTGGGAGCAGAGCAGGGGTTTCAAACTGAACTAGTGTTAAAATGGAGACAGAAGACAAGCTCAGAGTGGTTGCCGAATCAATCCTTCCTCAACTGAAACCACGGGGATGGTTGGTTCCCATCAGTACCCACCACTAAAACGATCAAAGATGAGGCTGTGTGAGGTACTGACAATTGAACTAGAGAACAAAATTCATCGAAGACTGGAAAGCACTAAAAGAAAAATAGATGGTAAAGTAAAACATACGAATAAGAGAAATGAATCCTAACTGAATCCTAATTATAACCCAGAGGTATTGTTGAGGCAGAACCAGAACTGGGAAAAGAGTGACACCCTGGCAGGTTTGGAGGCAGTGAACAGCTTGATTTACACCCGTGAACTTGACTGGAATCACTCCCCAAAGTCAGGCCTTGAAGACTCAGGGAGGGAGGTCCGTATGGAGTTGCAAGCGGAAGTCCAGAGGCAAAGTCGCTTGTCAACTGGGGCGTGGTTCTTACAAAGTGCATCATAGACCACTATGCATCATAGTGAGCAGCCGATTCTGGGAAACAGGAGTAACGGGAACTGTAACAGGAACTGAAGTAACCTGGAGGTTACCTGGGCAACTAACAGAAACTGAAGTATACTGGCTGGGGGAGGGGCACTTTCTGCTATAGTATCACAACATAATAGTTCCAAATGTGACTCCCAGTGCTCTGGGAGGCTGATACAGGAGGATCAGGAGTTCAAGCCAAGCCTGGGCAATCCAGTGAGACTCTGTCTCAAAAATAAAAGAAATAAGGAAAAATGGGTTTGGAGATGTAGTCCACTGTGAAAGCCCTGGGTTCAACCCCCAGTACTGGAAAAAAAGATAGTGATTCCAGAGCAGGGTTGCCTGAGCTTGTTCCCTGCCTTTAGGGAATGTTCCCACCATTTGCTTATTGCATAACCTTCAGCAAGTTGTTTAGACTTTGTGCCTCGGTTTCCTCCTTTACAACAAGAAGATAATTTCATTTACCTCAAAAGTTACTGCAGAGACTCAGTGTGTTACCATATCTAGGGGCCAGGAACTGTGCCTGGCATGCAGTAAGCATTAATATTGTAACACAAATTTATCCAGTTCAGTAATAAAAGAGCATGCTACTCAGTCTGGATTGAGAGATAAATTCATCATGTTCTCTACTTAAATTTTGAAAATACAAAGGGTGGAAAACGTACAGAGAAGGGTCAGGGATATAGCTCGGTGGCACAAGTGTCTATCTGGCAAACGCAAGGTCCTGAGTTTGATTCCTGGTACCAAAAAAAAAAAATGTACAGAGGAAAAAGAGTTCAGGTTTCCAGGCATGATGGCACACACCTGTAATCCCAGCACTCAGAAGACTGACAGGAGGATCCCTGTGAGTTCGAGGTCAGCCTGGGCTATATAAACGAGTTCAAGGCCAGGCTGAACTGCAGTGAGAGTCTGTCTCAAAAAAAAAAAAAAAAAAAAAAAGAAAGTTCAGGTTAATATGTAAAAAACTGTGTGACAAATTTTAATATTAGATAAAAACACTTAAAGGTGAAAAAAATCATGAAAGAAAACCAAAACAAACAGAGAAAGAATGGCTTATACTCTTTCATGGGAAAAATAGATAAAAATAATTTAATAATCATGAACATTTGACAATGTGGCCTAGATATTCTGAGATTTGACATACTCCTCTCAGAAACGGATGAATGAAGCTGTCACACATTAGCCTACAAAGAAGGCCCAAATCACATGACTAATAAACATGAAATGTTACATAAATATAGAATGTAATACCCAACAAACAAAAATGCAATATTTTTCAAGCACACATGTAATATTTATACAAACTGACAAGGTACAGACCATGTAGCAGTCCTCAATAAATGATAGGAAAAATAGTATCCTACAGACTAGGTTCATTCATCATAATGAAGCAGCTGTGAAAGTTATTAATAAAAATGTTAAGTCTAAAAATATATCCAGAAGTAAAAACACATGCCATTAAATATATCTTAATTAAAGAAGAAATTACAAGAAATTTTAAGTGCTTAAAAAGGAACAACAGCAGAAATGCTTCATGTTAATATGCATGAGATAAAACAAATGTAGTACTCAAAACAAAATTGATGATTCCAAACACATTTATGAGAAAACAAGAGAGATCAGAACAAATCACTATTTGTAGAGCTTGTTTGTACTGAAAGCTTTTCTCAGACTTTGATTCAGGGCAGGAAGATTTAAGGAGGCATCCACCCCCCTAACTTTTTGTTATCAAAGATCTCAATTGATATTCTTCCAGGGACTGGCAGAGCCGTGCTTCTAGGAGTACTCGTTTTCCAGCATACATTAAGGCTCAGGGATGCAGCCGATTTGGGCACCCTACTCCCAGTGGCCACAGAGCACCAGCTGGCATCTTCAGGAGCATCTCAGCAGCTTTCCATCTGCCAAACTCCTTGGGATTCTCACATATGGGGATCAGAGCCAGACACCATCACAGAATCACCTGACTCCTTGCTCCCTAGGAAGTTCCAGGCTAGCAAGACTTCCAAAGCCTCTAATCTTCCAGCCCTAAGTTTTTTCATTTCCTTTCATCCACTCTTTTCCAAATTTGATTTGGAAATATTAATAATTAGTATGATAAATCACCCAGTTACCACTTGCATGAATTTCCCATCTTTCTTTTTAAAATTTAAAAAAGTCAAATATAAATATAAAATAGGACTAAGGGGTCTGGATATATATATATAGTCAGTGATCAGTGATATAGATAGATAGATAGGTAGATAGAATAATAGAAATCACTTTCTTGTTACAGGAATTTAAAGGAGGTTTATTTTGGCATGTATTTCAGAGAGCTCAGTCCATGGCTGGCTGGCTCCAAGGCATCATGGTGGAAGGCCATGATGGATATAAGCTGCTCAACCTACGGCAGCGAAGAAGTAGAGACTGAAAAGAGGGGCCAAGAATACCCATGGAGGGAAAAAGAAAGGAAGAGAAAGGGGAGGGAAAAAGGAATTAAAATGTGTTATGTATATGTACCAACTTCCCACAAAGAATGCAAGCATTATGTATTATACACATGACCTAACCAACTTTTTTTTTAAATAGAAAAAAAAAAACAAAAACAGAATACACCCTTCTAGATCAAGTGACTCATGTCTTCTAAGCAGGCCCCACCTCCAAACACATGAGACTACGAGAGACATTTTAGAACTAACTCAGCATTCCACAGGTGTAGCTAGAGTACGAAGGCAAATCTCAATTATTATTAACATCTAAAGGCTGAGCCTTTCTCCGTATCAAAATACATGGGTGGTAGGACAAAAGAATGACAATCTTGTGCGAGTCTAGATGTGAAGACCTAGGGCAGTGGGATATGTGCAGAGCCCCAAAGTGTGCAGTTTGACCATGTAGCCCAGCACTTCATTGTAAGATGGGAATGGAGGAGCCCTGAACCTAGCAATCATGGGACAAACTTGTGAGCGTCGGCAGTCTGGAAGCATGCACTTCCACCTTTGGTGGCCCCTAGGGAATCCCTGCTCCACATAAGATAACAATGATAAATGAACAACTTAAAACATAAATGCTGTCCAACCCAGAACTTCTGCAGCTAGGTTTCTCAGCATAAGTGAGTATGCAGTTCAACCCCAGCCTCAGTGTGACTCTGGGGAGCTGAGCCTGCTGTGCCTGCTGCTGGTGGGGCCAGCACCCGATGGAACCCCGGGGACTGCAGCCACAAGTCCAGTCTCAGCCTGAGCACAAGTCGTTTTACAAGATGATTGGATGCATTTAAAATGTGGTAACCAGCATGGTCTTGTCTCCCTGCTCCAAATCCTTGCCCTTTCTTGTACCATGTTTCCCAGGACCCCACAGTGCTGCAAATATGACCTGGCTTTCATCACCCAGACTACTTGAATCTAGCTGAGTACCAGAGCATCTCTGTCACTTCTAGATGGGCCTCTGAGGGAGGAGAATCTCCTGGGGTCTTCACCTCTTCAGCTTTAGAGTCAGGCAGGGGACTGAGACTGGACAATGCAATCTCCTGGTTGAACAGAGGGAAGGCAAATATCAATAACAATGGCCAATAAAGAAATCAGTTCATTAATTAATTCAAACAAAAAAGCTCGAGGAAGTCCTGCGACTGATGTCCTATCACTGGTAGAAAGGACACTGCTTTTATGGATGTTTCCACCACTCAGTAAGCTTTTCCTCAAAAATGTCTGATGGGAAACGTGAGATGGTAAATTTCTTCAAGCTAAGAGGGAGGTTTAGTGATGCTAATTAACATGGGCTCTGGATTGACAATGCAGGGACCCTGGTGTGAGCAATTTAGCCCTCAGTAAAGCTGCCAATGAGGAAGCTGATCCTGAGGCAGAAAGTGAGTGGGATTATTTGATAAATGGGCAAGGAAAGCCAATGGTTAGTAAAGAAAAAAAATTAAGGAAGACCACCTGAATGATAGAATATCTTGGATTGAGCAGATTTCCTGATGACTATAACAAGCACCAGGCAGCCAGGCCTTGTAATTCTCAACTGCAGCGAAATCTTGCACCTGTTCCTACTCATTAATCCTTAATGTCTGGGAGTATTTCTATAATTTCTATGGACAGGTCATTTTTTTTCCTCACCTCGGTAATTAACTGTGCACTGTCTGCTGTGGAAGAGAACAGCAGCAAGCGCCAGGAACAGTAACCAAGGTGGACGTCCACACCGCCTGCACTGGGCCCAGGTCCCACAATGACCAGAGTACAGAGGCCTATTGTGTTCCTCAGCCCCAGGGGGCCAGAGCGCTCCCTCACCTGGCAAATACATGGGCATTACAGGCTTGATATTATTAGCAGGAAAAGGGCATTCTCGTTATTTAATTTTCTCCCTGGAACCCTAACCCACACTGACAGTAATCATGGTTAGGAGAATCTCCAAATTAGCTGCGATTTGAGGGAGTCAAATGACAGGCTCAGTCTAGTAAATACTTATTAGCAAGATTGTCACAATCATACTGTACACAAAGTTGCAAAGACATTCACAACCAATGTCTGGGGTGATTTATATTTTTAGAAGAGCACAGATATAATGTTATTCCTACAAGTCCCTCATTGCAATTACTCTGACCCATTCACTCATTTTTAAGCTTTTATTATTTTCTACAATGTTGCTCTGATGAATGTGGATGTATACACCATCCTGGTCAGTGGAGTTAATTCTGGATGAGGCCTGCTGTCTGTGTGACTGTTAGCACAAGCTAGGGTTCAGTGTCCCTGTAGTCTGACACTAGAGACCAGCTCAGCTGGGCCAAGTCACGGCAGCCTCTGTCAGCCCCTGTCCTCCCTCCATTTTCCTAATCTTTCCCTATGTATAACAGAAAAATTCAGGAAGAAAATCCCTCTAGAGGAAGTGATGTTGTCCCCAGTGGGAAAGTTCTGGCCAAGATGAAGCATAATTCTGAGAAAGTGCACTCAGAATTACTACTTTTTCCTCAAAATCAAAATATGCCTCCTACCTGGATTCCTGCTGCATGAGACAGCTGGCAAGAGAGTAGCATCCTGCTGGCTTGTCTTGGAAGCTGTGAGGTCCGTGCCACTGTCCTGGTCTTCACCACATCCACCTGTGTGTTTGTCCTGCAGCCAGAGCCCCCTCCATCCTCCTCGTGGCCACCTCCTGGGACGCTAGTGCCCAGGGAGCATTTACTGGCTACCTTTGGCCTTCAGAACAGACAAATGGATGTGCTGGTCTGCACCCTCCCCCGACGTGGTCCCACCCACAGGCTCACCTTGGCCCACCCAGATTTCCCTTTCCCTTGCCCCCCTATAACTCACTTTTACCTGGCTGAAGATGCCGGGGATGGAGCAGAAGGCCCCTGAGATCTCCCAAAGCCACAAACCGCAAAACCGCACAGAGCCACATTGTGCTGGAGCCAGCGGTCACCAGCAGCGCAGTGAGCAGCCCTCACTGACCCCGAGTCACCCTCCATGTAGGCATCCTGCCTGCTCTGAAGGGCACTGGCCTCAGCTCCACCACAAACTGATCACAAAGATCCAGAGATGGGCAGTGGCCCGATTTTTTGCATTCCTTCCTTCATTTGCAAAACCAGTTACCCAAATTTCACAGCGAGAAAAACTGATCTCCCAGTGCTCTCCCAAATGTTCTCAAATTTAACCCGCCTGAGCCTGTCCTAGGCAAGGGGCTGATCTGAGCGAGCTGTGAGGACTTGCCCTTCCCACATACACAGCTCTGTGACTTCGAATGCTGCACTGCACTGAGTGCTGTTGGGTTTCACAAGTGGGACGGCAGCATTTGCCCTTCCTTCCTCCTGGGGTCCCTAGGGGAGCCCAAGAAATGGTATGCAATGGGACTTTGTAAATGTAAATTACTACACTTCCCGGTATTCTTATTTCTTAGCTCATTTATGGGGGCCAAAAAGTTGGGATTTTACATGAAGTTAGAGGGAACGTTGTAACAGCATCTCTTTGTGCTAATTTTTCACACAAACTCCGTTCATCATTTCTAGAGTGCAAATGGCTCAGGGTCCTTAGCTGCTACCATTTTTGCTACTCTAGATTCACCTGCCAGTGCGGTCACTGCTCGCCAGGGCAGCAACTGCAGCTGCTTTAAAGCCCTTGAGTGGCGACAGAGCTCACACCCCATAAACTCTCTGAGGAAGACATTTGGACAGGAAATTGTGTTTCGGGTTGAAACAGGAAGGCATTATCCACTACAAACTTCCCAAACAGGAGGCCCTCTTGCTGTAGTAAGAGTGAGAATGGGAAGAGAAGCCCTGGAAAGCTTCTCTCCGTCTCTGCTTGCTCACCCTGGCTTTTGACAGCAGCTTAGACAGCCGCCTGGCCTTGGCGAGCAAAGGAGCGAGAGGGCAGGGTGTGAGGAGGAACGAGAGGCTGACAGCACCGGACATCCCCCCACTCCAAGCCCACTGAACTTTGTTCCTGAACACTGGCCCTGGCCCCAGCAGCCCCCAAGTACTGGGCAAGAGGACAGAGCATGCAGGACATCAACACGAACGCACAGACGGGCATGGTGGGAGACCTAAAGACAAAGGGTGAAGAATGAAAGAAGCAAGTGATCTCACCTGGAGAGGGACTCATCCCCATGTTCCATGCAAAACCACTGAGGCTTTGGCAGCTGAATGCAAGCTGCAACGGCAAACTTCCCTGACTTCGTCTGCCACCACAAGCCCGGGTCCAGGTCACCTCGCCTGCACTATAAAAGAGCCCTTGACCTCTGCCCTGCCTACCTTTGAGGCTCTCAGACTGCTGCACGCACAGAATGTTTGTCTTTAAACATAATTCTATTCATGTCATTCCTTAGAAGACCCTCTGAGGGATGGGACACACTCCTCTCCCCGTCCAATACAAAGCAAAACTAGATAAACTAGAGAAATAGAAAATGAAGGCATCTGAGACTCACACTCTCTTCAGAATTAGAAGAGAAACCTGCAGCAGCAGCTCGGTTAGAGCCCACGGCCAGCTGGGCATCCTCCTGGAGTGGCTGCTGCAGGGCACCGTTTGGTTGAGAAAATGATGCATTCCAAACTTGCAGCGGGGGGCTGGCTTTATGCATCAACTCCACCCCCCACCTCCCAACACCAGCCAGGCTGTAAGGGGAATAACAATGGACTGTGGCTAACCAACCTCTGGAGACCAGGACTTTTAATAAGCTATAAGCCTAGAAAGGAGAAAGAAGATGGAAAACCAGTTAATCTCCAATCAAGGCAGGAAGCAAGTCCCAGTCCCCCCAGTGTCCCTGTGGAACAGGGCCCCTGTGACAGCACCAGGTTTAGGGCAGGGAGTCCTGAGCAGCCGGACAGAGGTGACCACAAAACCACTGGCCCAGGAGGGCCAACAGCAGAAGGAAACAGAAGAAAAACAAAAACAGAAGCCTCCCACTCTAAAAGAAGCCTGCAAAGCAAAATTGCAAAACAGAAGAAGAAATCTAATACTAGGAAAGAAAGCCAACAAAATCAGCATTCAAAACACGAATATGCCCCTGGAGGAAACTAAGTTTGCGGAACCATCTGGCTAAACGTTTTAAAAATAGGTGTTTGGTTGCCCAATGAGATACATGAGTGACTGCCATTTTGAAGTGTGAGAAATTTTAAACTAACAATAGGGAGACGGGGGTGGAGGGAGGGAGAGAGAGAGAGAAAGAGGGAGAGGAAAGGCTTCATGGATACAATATACCTCACCTTACACAGATGAACTGGGATCAGATGTACTGGGATCATTCAGAGGGGCCCCATCCAAATCAGAGCAGAGCTGAGAAACAGAACATGGGCTGAGGGGACCCAAGTGTTCAAAAGGAATCCACAAATAAGTAAATAAACAACGGATGAGGAGGCATCACTTGGAATTTAAAATTGTCCAGATTTGAAGACAGACAATCCTGAGATGGGGAGCACACTGCAAGTACCAGTCAGGGTAAATAACAGGAAAGTTATTCCCAGAATTAGTCAAGCTGCAGAAAGTGAATAATGAAAATGGTTATAGCTCCCAGAACAAGAAGACAGATTATCTACAAAACACTACAGTTAAAATGACGGTGGAACTCATCAACAACCACAAATAATGGAAGACAATGGGATCATCTCTTCAACTGGATGAGAAAAATGAGTAACGCTACTTCAAATTTCATAAACAAGTAAACTATGGCTCAAGGGCAAAAATGTTTCAAGACACAGAAGAGTTAAAAGGGGTAAATACATATCCTCACTAAAAAATATTAAAGGCTTATTTCAGGGAAAAAAACTCTTAAAGGTCAGGCTAGAAAGAAAGATGGAGAGAGTATTCCATGGAGGACTAACACAGGCCCATGTTGCATTTGTGCCATGCACAACCCATAAATACTGTGTTAGAAAATCTCATAGCTAAGATATTGGTTTAAAAATTAATAACAGCAGGCTGGGCATGGTGGTGCACACCTGTAATACCAGCACTGAGGCTGAGGCACAAGGATCACCGGGAGTTTGAGGGCAGCCTGGGCTACATAGTGCGTTCAAGGTGACCCGAAATTACACAGTGAGACTCTGTCTCAACAGCTCCCCCCAAAATTAATAGCAATAGACCAAAAAATAGAAATACAATGGGTACCTACCAAATCAGTAAAGATTAAATGTGAGAATTTAGAGAATTTGATCAACTCAACTGAGAAAAGAGGAATTAAATAGAAGATAATATAAAGAAATTTTAAAATAAGGTGATAAAAATATCAGTAATTACAATAAATATAAAAGGATTGACATATATTTAAAGATAGAAGTTATTCCACATTAAAACATAACTCCTCCTAAATGATACTTGTAAGAGAACATCTAGAACAAGACATTGCAAGATTAAAAATAAAGGAGAAATAATAAGACTTTAAAAATAAATCTGTTACAGCTATTTCAATAGTAGGCAAAAAATAAATTAAGAAAAAACTATAACAAGAAGTAGAAAGAGACAGAATGAAATAAAATTACATACACAAAAATAACTTCCAACTGGATTAAAGACCTTAAGGTGAAGAGTCAGACTATTAAACATTTGGAACATAACATAGGAAAACTATTAAATGCCATCATGAGTAATGATTTCTTAACTAGATAACAAAAAGTACAAACAGTAACTGAAATGTGGAATAATTTAACTAAATAAAAAGGTAAAACTATGACAAAAACACAAGCAAGTGTGAGCAAGTCACTAATCACATTGGCTTGCTGACTTGGAGAAGTTATAGTACTTAGTGCATACAAGATACAAAGGATTAGAATCAGTGTGCACAGAAAACCCTGACTTCTCTGTAAGAAGGGGCACAGCATCATAAGAAATGTGGCCAAGGGCAGGATAAGTCAATTTACAAACAAGTTAAACCCTTCCTCTATTCCTGCAGAAGACACATTTGAAGAACAGAGAAAAGATTGCCATATGACACTAAAAATTATTACCAGGCTATGTTGAATGTCACATAACAATGAGACTAACAAACAGACAATGGACAGTAATTTGTTGAAAGTTGCATCTTTGTTCAACCCAGCAATTTCACTTACAGGAGTATTTGCTAAAACAATGCCAGCCTGCTGCATGGCAGACAGGCTATCTACAAGCGTGTTCTCAGCAAGGCTGGGGTGTAGCTCAGTGACAAAGCACTTGTCTAACATGCTTCAGGTCCCAGTTCAATCCTCAGCACCAAAAAAAGAAAAAAAAAAGACAAATGAACAAACAAATACAATTTAAACTTTGCAAAACAATATTGTACATCGTTTACGACTTCATACAGTGTTAGTGGGAGTGGGAAGCCTGAGGCTGAATAATGGAATGAAGTCTACAGGATGGTTCTCTCTGAGAAGAGAGAGGGAAGAATTAGAAAGGTTGTATGCAAAGGTTTCAAGAATATCTACAAAGATGCATTGCTTTAAAAAGAGGAAATTATGGCAAACTGTCCAAATCCAATGAAGCTGGGGTTCCACCACAGAGGTCTTTATTTAATACATGGTGTAACTTTCTATATATTTTGAATACTGGATTTCAACACAGCCATTTAGTAGATCACTCCCTTCCTTATGTGTTCACTGCTCTGAGCATACAAGCATAGTGAAAATCCCATGCGTGGCCTGCATCAACCACTAACTTCCTAGCTCTTTTCTTCCAGACCAGTGGGCCCCTTAGTCTGCCTGGCTCAGGGCCTTCATGTAACCTGTGCCTTTCTCTCTAAGAACCCTTGCTTTCCCCAGCCCTAGGCTGACTCCTCTTCCACCATCAAGCTCTAATACATCCTGCAGGAACTGTTCTTGCTGCTCATCCACTATAGACCAAAGTAGGTTCCCCAGTACAAACTCTCCTATTTTATGAACCTCTCCTTTATCATCCTTAGAAACAATAAAATTAATTGCTTGTATTTTTTTTAACATTGCTCTGCAAATCGTATGAATATAAAGAAAATGGCTGTTCTGTTCACCGCTTAATGGGGCACAAGGCTGGACACACAGTGCCAGGAAGGAGGTACAAGAAGAGGAGAATGGAAGGAAAAGAAAGAGGGAGGGAAGGGGAGGGAGGGAGGGAGAGCAGAGGTGGGGCTGAGGGAGCATGGGAGAGGGGGAAGGGAAGGAGCCATGTTCTGGTCATAAGGAACTGCTCGTTGGGGATGGCGAGCTCTCTAAGTGGAAAAGAGAAGCGGAGGAGAAGCAAAGACAAACCAAGATCATACCCAAGATAACTTCAACTACTTAAAGCCTGTATTGAAGAGAGCTCGGGGGCTGGTTTCTATTGGCCTGCACTCTAGTTTTCCGGTGTTCTGTTATCTACGATTACTGATCTGTAATTATATATTTCCACCAGGAGCCCCATTTCAGGAAGTCATGATTAAGGGTTCCTGCTAAATTGGCCCCTTGTGTATTAGTCATTATTGTAACATTCATTTTAACAATATATTCAATAGTGTGTCCATACTTTCAAAAGGGGGAAAGGAGTTACCGTATTCTATGTTAATGCCAGGCATTAGTTCAGTAGATGAAGCAATTAATTAAAATGGATCAAACAGGTTTCAAAAATTGGATCCACTGAAACATACACTCCAGCACTCTGACCCTCCTGATCACTTATATACACACATACCAATTAAGTTGTTACTAATTCAGTGAACACAAATTATAAGGTAAAGCTACAAAAGAAAGCTATTCTTAAAGGGTTTAAAATCAATTTTCTATTTGGAAATGATGCTCATTGACAAGAAAAGTATCTAACATTGAGGATGTGTGTGTGGGAGGGGCAGGCATTCAATTAAGTTAAATGTTTACATGCATTTGCTATCTTATTTAATTCATAGAAGACAAGATGAAATAGGAAATTCTGTTACTCCATTTTACAGGTGAGAAGTGGGGTATTCTTTCCCAAAAGTTATGTAGTCCTAGAGCCTATGTCCCTAATGTGGCCAACAGTCTCACCTGCTGTACCACTGTCCCTCTAAACTGTTTGTACATGTGCCACATTCTACATGTCACAAATACACCCCCCAAAAAACTTAGTTTTACAAATGACAGTGGAAACTGGCTGTGAAAAAACTTTCATTCAGATGTTTCAAAATAGAAGCATGCCTGGCATAAGCAGATCTACATACCGAATTCCCCAGGTTGTGGAATGATTAGTCTAATTTCCCCCCTACGTTTAACTCTGAGCAGATGGCCACACAACTGTTTAGCCCAGTTGGTTAGTATCTATAATCCAGACAACTCAAAGTCCCAACAGATGTTTGAGCCTAAACATCATGAATTCATAACATTGAGTTTCCCACTCCCAATTTTTTGAACATTGCAAAGTATCATACTCAACTTTTGTTCATTTTAAAGTAAATAGAATTGATGTGTACATGGTAATAACACCTTAAATAGCACATTTCCAGTTACAGTCACCACCTGGATAAAAAAAAAATTGTGGAGATACAGAAACTCACGTCTGAGAAGGGAGGCTAACTTTATATTTTTTCTGTGACCATCCAGAAGCCATCCAGGAAGAAATAACTGTTTCCTAGCTTCAGATAGGAGTTCAAAGCCCTAATTGATTCCTGCATGTCTAGAATTCTCAAATAAATTTCATGACCATAAAATGTCCAATTTGAAAGGCATTCTGTGTTTAGATGGGTTTAAAAAAAACAAGGAAGGTCTCTGTCCTTGTCTACCAAAACAGAATTTTACAAGTGAAAGAGAATTTTCTTGTTTCCTTAAGTAGAATTGAAGCCAATGAAAAATGGTACTAAACTAAAGGTACTAAATGGAGAAAAAAATATAATTAAATAGAAACAAAATTAAATTACTTTCATGATTTTTCAAGTACAGCTGTCCTCCTTTTCTGCTTTTTTTCCCCTCACATCTCTACCAAAAGAAACTCAAACTCTTCTTTGGGAAAGGAGGCAAAGGGATCACAGATACCACCTTCAAGCTTCAGACCTCAGACACAGTGACCAATACTTCCAAGCCAAAAGGCAATAGCTTCATTGTGAAACCAAGAAGGTCTTCTCAACTTCCATTCCTGAAAGCTCTTATGCACATAACAATACAGAGCTCTGCAATAAGACAAGAAAAATTATACAGGCAGATTTAGCTTTTCCTAATTGCCTCCCTTAGCTGCAGGATCTTGGACAAGTGATTAATCTGTTTGATTCAGCCTCTTTGGCAGTAAACAGAAGAAATATATGTCCTGATAACAGATGGAGTTTTCTCGGATGACACTGGACAGACACACAGATGAGTCTGACCACAGAGCAGCTCATGGGACTGGAGTCAACCCAAGGGGCAGTGTTTAGAATTTCACCAAGAATAACATCACAGAACCAAAGAGTTTTAGGATCAGAAGAAAACCTTCAGATCATTTTAGTATGTATACTTTTTCTATTTAAAAGAAGAGCAAGCTGAGAATTTTATACTCATTTGGATCTTTTCATACTTAATGGGAGCACAGACTCAAAATGGTAACCAATGAATGGGCTAGTCCAACAAGTGGTCCTGAGACCAAGCAAAGTCTCCAGAGGCCAGGGCAAGAGCTTGATGTATTTGTAGTGGAAGAATGACTTCACAGAAAGGCTTTGCCAGTACAAACCACGTAGTCCTGTTTCCCAAGAGAACTCAAGGTCAGCTCATTGTTTTTAACTCAGGCATCTGGCCACTTGGCCTCCACTTAATTGGCGCTGAAATAGGGGTTCTTTTCCGGTGGCTTGATTGCAGTCCTCCCTGTCAGAGCCCCAACAATTGCAACTATGTTTTTTAAATGTCATTTATTGCCTGTGCTGAGTTTTATTCTTTTTAACTTGGTCCTACTCTCAAGAAGTTGACAAGTAGAGGAGGAAAACAGCCAACTGCCTTTCAATTTCCTACACATAAAAGGTTTGCCCTTAACCATAGAAAAAGACTCTGGCTTGGACCGTATTCTAACCTCCCAGCCATTGACGGAGCCCCACCTAAACGTGAATGACCTGGTTAACCCACCCAAGAATACATGTGGCTTTAGACATTCTTGGTGCAGCACAGACATCCATTAGATGTTAAGATGGCTCTATTTCCAAAAAACAATTTTCCCCTAAAATCTGCCATCCTAGAACTTCTCCCCACGATTTTAATTCTTTCCCTGGAACAAAAACTTATATCTTGATGATATATTAATCATATTTTTTTATTTTCTGTATTTGATGATGTTCCAGCACCTTGGGAGACCTAGCCGGATGGGGAGAGATACTCCTTCCTGGGGCTTGCTAAACCATGAGCTAATAAACAACTCACCTGCAAACGTGCCTTGTGTGTCAAAATTAATCTTGAGAACACACTTTACCCACCATCTTTACCTAATTTCCGTACCAAGCCAAATTTCCCTACCCTAAATCAAACCAGGACCAGGTGCCAGACAACTAAGAATAGACCCCATAAAAACAAAACCCACTGGAATTATTCAAACCAGTCAATTGTAAATGGTTTCCCTACGCTGCCTTTTCTCTCTTATGGAAAATACAATCCAGCCTATACTTGCCTCTCTGCTCCTGACCTATATGGGGCTTTGCCACCATGGCTCTGTGTGGCATGCTGTGGCCCTCCACTAAGAATATGTAGGCACTGAAAATATTAGCTCGCATCATTCCTCAGCCACCTCTATAAATTAAAATTGATATGGATACTCTTTGAATTGCCTGACCACCTATTCACAGCAGTTACCCTGAGCTTCCCAAACCTTTGCTCTGTGCATTTGATTAATATCCTTCATCACCTCTTACAAATTCCAGGGGTATCTTTAGCTAGCCCCTCATATTAAAATCAGCCATGCAGAACAGAGCACAGCTTTCATAGCACATCTGACTACTGTACAGTCCTAAGGGACTTTTAATTTCTTTGACCTAGGAAGTACGCTTTCATCAATTTAATCACTATGTGGTTCAATAATCAGTTTACACTACTGATTAAAATAAAGTTTTATTTTCAAGGAAAACCTTCAACTCTATTTCACACAAACACTTGTTATACCAAATTTATGCAAACCTTACTTGTACCACTTATTACTTAAACTAAGTGTCAAAATTCATTGTCTTAATTAAATCTGCAGTTATCTATTAGGACTACATTTCTCTATGGCAGTATTTCTTATTCTCAATAATTATGATAATAGTGATAATGGTAGCTAAACTTTTGTGGATATTACAATGTTAAGTATTTTACATGCACTACCCTTCTAGATCCTATTAGAGGTGTACTATTTTATCACATTTTATAGATAAGAATGTCAAGAATTTTAGAGATTAAATGTGACTTGCTCAAGATTACACAGATTTGTGTTAAAACAGTTATTCAAATACAGATTTGAGTACATATCTTTTTTATTTTACCTTTAGTTATTTATGTACTACTTTCTCAGTTATTTTGTAAGAAGCCCCAATACTTTTGTTTTTAAATACCCACCCTCTTTCTGAATCATGAGTATCCAGGTGTTTGTTTTGAGGGTTAAATCTGGGAGAGTCATCAGTCTTATTGGCTATTCCTTCTCAGTTTACACATGTGTCTTCTTTGTCTTCATGTTGATAAATATTTTGAAATGTGTGAGACTCTCTCCTGAGACACTTTCTTAAGGATAATATTGGTGAATGTTTTTAATATGTGGTTGTTCACAATCTACGGGTCTCTTTAACTCTATTTCTCCTTTTAACGTTTCTTCCTATAGATAAAAAGTGTTTCCTGAGTCTCAGTTATGATTATTGTCACTACTTCTACCTGAATATCTACATTCTATCATGAGAGAAGCTTTCAAATGACTTTTAGAAACATGATGACTTCATATTTATAGCAATCTTCTACTTTAGCGGTAATCATATTATCCAGATAAAAAGAAAAAAATGAGAAAGAAAAGAAAGAAATGAGTTTGCTTCCTGTTAATGCACTAACTCAGGCTCACAAAGATCCAGCAATTTCTCTTCAAAGCACACTCTAGTGCACTGAATAAAAGATACAATAGTCTTGGATTGATGTGGATGGTTAAGACACAAGAATAACTTTTGCATCTTTCTAATAGTATGGGCTTTGCAATAAGAAATAGTCTTTCCCAAATGTGAGAGTGTGAGGAGCCTCTTGCTTGAAGAGGTTAGCTCTAGACGGCCAGCTGATGGAACCGCTAACTGGAGCCAGGTTTTCTGCATCAATGTCTGGAGGCTGTGCCGATACCACAGCCAAGCAGAGACAACAGTTCCATCTGTGATCTTTTGGAGTCCTACAGAAGTCTCCACCCGGAAGTGGAGATGCAGTCCCTGCCAAGCATGTGGGTGACGCCACAGTCATCCCCTCTCTTTCCATTGCTTCCTTCTGATGTTTATTCCCCACTTCTAAATATGGAAGTCACCATCCTTGATGCAAAAGATGAAAACAAAGAAATATACATTTATATACACAAGATACCTACGTTTGCAACTTTGAACTGAAAAAGTTCTCCAGAAGATGACTTCTAACTGCAGCATTCAACATGGGAAAGATTGCAGCAAGCCTTCCAAGAGCCACAGACGTAGAACTATAGCGTTCAGTGGTGGGGGACTGTGTGTTTACTGGCTTTATGGTAGAGCTGGATGCTGGGCTCTGTGCATTTTCTCATGGGGCACAGTTTCAAAGCCCTTCCTTCCTGTGTGCCCCCAACCTGTTTACAGCAATCTCTCTCCTCCACAGTGCTTGCCACAGGTAGTTAAGTGTGAATAATGACAACCAAAAGAAGAAACAACACTAAATTCCCATTACTAAAGAAAATCTCCAGTGAGCCCTCTGGGGGAGATACTCACAAGGATTAATTATACTGTAGGAGTTGATATCTTTCTTCATTTCCCTTTCCAGCAGTTTTGAAAATACATTTTTCCACAGTTTTAAAGAAATGTAAGAACTCCCAAGTTCCACAGCCAGAAAATCCTGACAGTCTCTGATAACTAAATAATGGATGAAGCTCTACTGTTTACTTAGCAAGGGGAGAAAAAAAGAGCGATAGAGAGGTCCAGATAAAGTGCAGGAATCTGACATCCTCTCCCACTGAACAATGGTGAGAAGAATATACTGGCACTTTTTCTCTTTTTTGTCCATGTACAAATGTATATGGAAACAACCATGAGCTATGAAGCTTATTATCATTTTACGCCTGTACCTAAGAGTTAATGCAACCAATCTCCTTGTGTCAGTGTGTTGCTGCCCTCAGAAAGGAGATAAGCCCGGCAATACAGATGACTAAGCATTGCTATCCCAAGGAGCTCTGCCACACACACCACACAAGCAGAACACTTCCTACATTACTACACAATGTTCCCAGCCAGGAAAAATCGCCAGTATTCCCACATCTTCATATACTAGGAAGCTGATGAGAACATCAAGTAGTAATTAGCAAAAAGTAAGATTTTCTTTTCGATAAAGTTCAGAATTTCATTGCTAATTCTCTCACACTGCCTGTCCTCCTGGGTAGGGCCAACCATACCCAGTCCATCAAGTTGAAGGCTGTCGGTGTTTGTCTACTGAGAGCCACAAAACTTCCCACAATACCTGTCACTGGAACCTAGAATTCCACCATTAGAGATTCACTCTTTTGGTTTGGGAGGTATTTTAATCCCTGGGGGTCCTATTAAAATGCAAAAACTCAGAAGAATAACAGCCCTGAAAGCTATTATTAACTGACAGCAAGGAGGCCCTGGGGAATTGGACACAGGATAGAGCCTGAGGAACAGCTACAGGAAACAGGACAGGAGAAGAAGCCTGGGAAGATGGCAGCAAAACAAACTTCTTTGCAGTTTTTTGGGGGCAAGGCAGCCCTGCCTTTGGTCTGCCCTACAGTAGGGGAATTCCATTTCAAGGTGGGATAAAGGCACAACTGGAGCAATTTATTTTAAGTTGTGCTAATGGAGAAAGTCAATACTACAAATATACATAATAGTTGTTATGAGAATGCTAACTTTGGCTGCCTATGTTTAATTAGGACTTTCTCCTCCAATGCCTGCAACTAGTCACTTGGACTTGTCAATAGTGTTATATCTAAAGCACAGGATTCTATGTACATTTCTTTCTGTTTATTCCCTTATCCTCTTTGGAAATGGCAGTATGGGATTTTTTTCTTCTGCTTACTTTTAAAATTGTCTATTTTGCATATACCAGAAGTGTTTCTGTAGAAAACATGGAGGTGACTTGAACTAACAAGGTGAGGGTTTCCAGAAGAGAAGATCACTGAAGCTCACTTCTTGGGTTACAGGAAAATCTTTCTGTTTTCAACAAGTAGCTGATCTGCATCAGCAGGAATGATCCTGGAACAAAGTCTCTGTGCCCCTCAGCGAAACTTCCTTAAAAGAGTGATGTGGACACTGAAAGATTCTTAAAATCCTGAAAGGACTGAAACCGTGTGTGTGTGTGTGTGTGTGTGTGTGTGTAAAGATGTAAATGCAGACAGAAAGAAATTGCAGTGGGAGACTGACTTTTCTCCAAAAAGATAAACTATTTAAAGGTGTTTGCCCGTAGGAGGAAAGGAATAGGTTTAAGCAATAGGTTCTATACTTTTTCATGTATATGAAATGAAAAGTTATGAAAGTATTTTTAAAATTGTACTATTTATTATCACCATTGTTGCTTCTATTGTTGTTTTCATTTTTATGGTATTTTTCTCAAACTGAGATCTATCTCAAAGAGTGCCAGTGAATGGTGACTAAGGTCAGGCCAAGGAACCAAGATGACAGAGGGCTTCTGAAGAGATAAGAGAAGCATGGTTGAGGAAGTAAAGTCCTGGGGAAATAAGGCGAATAAGCCTTATTAAGTTGGAGATTTAAGGAGAAAGTAGATTTATTTCTTTAAGTCTTATTTCAAATAGTAATATCTTAAAGCTCTAGTAAAGTGAAGAATGGTGGTTATACTATTCAATGAAGAGTTACAGTTCTGCAGCAAAAGCTTAAATGAGGTGCCTGCACCTGTCACTCACCACAGTCATCTGAGTGTCATGTAAACTCTCTTCTTGTTTATACTACTCATAAGTAACAGGCATTTCTTTATATCATGTAATCCATTCCCCATACCCAGAGCAAAACAGAACCCACAGCATCTGAGAAAAGTATAGGAAAGTTCTATCCAATAGTTTGGAAATTTGTAAGCTATAGAAAAAGTCATAAATGCATGTCCTCCTACCACAGACCAATAGCTAGTCATCCTCTATGTGCATCAACAAAGCAGCAGTTCATTGTCCCCTTACACTGTGTGTTGGGTGCACTCCATACTCTCCTGGTCCTACAGCCCACAGGCCTCTCCTGAAGCTGCCTTGAAACCTAAGAGTGTAACTGGTTCATCTTCTGGAGATGGTCAGTGCCTTGGCCATTGACAGAGTGCAGGAGTACATGCGTGCCCATTGTTTTCTACCACTAGAGAAAGGCAAGAACAGTCACAACCACTCATTCAGACAAAAAGTGAAGAGTGCCTTCTGAATGCCAAGGTATATTGAGAATTTAGGAAGGAAAAACAAAATGTGGGAGAGTTTCTTCCATTTAGGCTAGATTAGGAAAAACAGTTATAGAACACAAAGGATTCAGTGATAGGAAGAGCTTTGAATTTTGAAAACTGTCACTGTAAGAATTATGGTTCTGTACAGTGATTAATTTTGTACATAATATATAAATGCAATTAATGAATAGTCACTATGTGGCAAACATACACACAATAACTTTTACTCTTTACAGTAAAGAGTACCACCTTGAGATAAACACTATAGTAGATTTGAGGAAACTGGATACACTAGTCAGCTTTCCACTACTGTAATGAAATACTTGAGGTAATTGATTTGTGAAGACCAAAGGTCTACTTTGACTTACAGTTCTGGAGTCTTCACTCCAAGTTTGAGTAACTCCAATTCCTTGGACCTCTGGGAATGCCTGGTGGAGCAAAGCCACTTAGATCATGAAGCAGGAAGCAGAAAGAGGAGGTGGAAGAGGCTGGGGTCCCACAGTCTACTTCAAGGGAAGCCCTCAAAGACCTCAGTACCCTGCACAAGGCCCCTTCTACTGAAGCCTCCCCACCTCCCAGGAGCACAAGTCAGGCACCAAGACTGCAACATACATGTGAACAGCAAGCTACAGCACTGAAGCACTGCTGATTTTTCAAAACCACACAGCAATTTCTTACCAGAGGCTAGGAAGAGGAGGAAATGGACAGATGTTGGGCAAAAGATAGTTTTGGTTATAGGGAATAAGTTTCCAAGATCTACTGTACAGCTAGTGGCTACAGTTAATAACACGAATGTAATGTTTATCTTGAAATTCCCCCAGAGATATAGATTTTAAATGTTCCCACCACCAAAAAATGTTAAGCATGTGAGATGATGGATATGTTAATTGGCTTGATTTGATCATTCCATGATGTATCCATATATCAAAACATCATACTTTATTCCATAAATATATACTATTATTATTTAGGAATTAAATTTAAATTTTAAAGTCACATGACTATGATCGAGCTGATATGTAAAATC
This sequence comes from Chinchilla lanigera, assembly GCF_000276665.1. Classification (NCBI taxonomy): domain Eukaryota; kingdom Metazoa; phylum Chordata; class Mammalia; order Rodentia; family Chinchillidae; genus Chinchilla; species Chinchilla lanigera. Next base: position 5,708,145 of record NW_004955462.1, read on the forward strand.
CATGTCAGCCTGATGCTGAGCATGATCTTAACCAGTAGGCCATCCTAGTTCTAAATTCTAAAGTTTATTCTGTCTTCCTTACCTTGGTCAGCTCTATAATTTATTGCCTCAAAATCTTCCGGAACTTGCCATTGAAAACTACCACTGTCTGTGGGATGTACTTTTTAACCTACTTGAAATGGGGACAGTAGATCTCCAAAGAAATGCCTTGGGTACCTCAAAAATGAAACAATCTCAAGTAACTAAGAAAGTCAACAAACTTCAGCAAATTATCCCAGCAGAGAGCCATGTGCAGGGAAATATTTTGAGGTCATCTAGGAGACAGGCATCTTTGTTTGGGGGCCAAAATACACTTCCCCAGTGAGGCTGGCAGGATAGACATAAATAATCCAGCCTGGAGAAAGGTCAGCTCTGAGGCCAGAGTCAGGGTTAGCAGCGACAGCTTGAAAACCAATTGCTCTGAAGATCTGCAACAAGTCTATCTAAGAGCCACAGGGAAAGCAGTGCTGAGAGCAGATAAGGCTGAACTCCTCTGCAAGAGCCAACCTTGAGCCTTCTTGCTGCTCAGTGGATTTTATTAGGCACTGCCCTGTATTCCCCGCAGCAGGAGAAACTGTGCAGCAAGCAAACATGCTCCTTGAGGGGCAGGAAACAGGTCACAGGGCATCAGAGAGGTCACAGACCGCAGGGCAGCAGGCAGGAATCAATAGTGCGGAGTTGAGTCCGCAGGGATCAGTGACCCCTAGACTTTGTGGCAGTTTAGCCAACTTGATTAACAGCACACATGGGATTCTGCCAGGGCCAAGCAGCAGCCACAAACATCAGTTTTTAGAGAATCAGGAGGCCAGCACTGAGCTGCTCGGCGAAACCTCTGTGCAGAAGGCAGAGAGCCTGCGCCGCACCATCTGGTCCCCTTTGTGTGATGTGAGGGGCCCAGGACGCGTCTTCCCTGATATCTCAAGATCTAAACCCACCCCAAAAATATTCTCCTGGCTCAATGGTTTTCTTCTCTCTATTAACCTTTGTTTATGTTTTTGAGAAATTACAAAAATATGCAAAAATCAGAGCGGATAATATAATAAATCACCATAGATATTTCACCCAACTTCAACATTTATTAACTCATGGATAAGCTTATTCTTCTCTACCTCTAGCCACCCTTCCCCTCTCCCCACCCACACATACTCTACTAGCTCACCATGGGCAAATCCTACACATGATATGATTGAATTTTAAATACTTCAATTGGAATGGCTAAAAGAGCTCATTATTAAAACATGCCATACTATCATCACACCAAAAATAAGTTGAACAGTAGGGTCGTTAGTACATTGGACTTGGCATAGAAAAGAATCCCTGACCTTGAGGATATGACAATTGAAATGCTTAAAACTTAAGAGCAAGGAAAAAAGATACCAAGAAAAATAGAATAGACTACACAAGAGCTGTGTCACAACTACCAAAGCTGTAACACCCCATGTGGAAATACTACTACAAGAGAAGGAAAGAGAAAAGGCAAACGAAGAAACATTTAAAGCAGTGTGGACTGAGGATTCCCTCTAATTAGCCTTCTCAGAGAACACCAATAGAAAAGTGCTCCAAACACTGCACATAGACATATTCCATTCATACTTTTAAACTTAAAAAAATCCAGAACAGGAAAAGAAGGCTTACATCCAGAAAAGTCAAGGTGAGACTTACACTTGACTTCTTCCAAGAAAACAAGGTAATGAGAAAATATAATAATACCTTGGGTCACAAATGTTTCAGTTTGCAAACAGAAGCATTTGGCAAAATTTTATTCCTGCAAACCCCAAATTGGGTGACTAACACAATTGTGGCCATCTTCCTCAGAATTTTGGAATGAATTAAAGTTTTGAACCAAAGGCACCACTGTAATAAAGTGAAACATTTAAAGCACTGAGGACAAGAGAGAACCATCATCCTTGAATTTTATTCCCTATAAAATTCATTTTTTAAAGTAAATGAGGAATACTTTCTCAGATAAACAAAAATTGAAGGAATTTGCTGCCAGTAGCCTAGTTTTGCCTGAAATGTTCATGTTAATTAAAATTATAGCAGAAATCAATAAAGCTGAAAATAGGAAATCAGTAGGGAAAGTCGAGAAAAACAAAAGTTGGGGTTTTTTTAAAAGATTGATAAAATTAGTAAATCTTTAGCCAAGCTACAAAGAAAAGAGAGAAAATACAAATTGCTAGCATCATAAATGAAATAAAGGGTCTCACTACAGATTCCATGGGATATGGCAGTTATGTTTTAGAAACATAATACTACAAATTCCTCTATTTCCCAAAATTTGATAACCTAGACAAAATGGGCCAATTCCTTGACAGACACAATCTTCCAAAACTTACATGAGAAAAAATAGAAAATTGAATAAGCTTGAAACTACTAAATAAACCAAATCAAGACATTAATACTCTTCCAAAACATAAATTGCCAGGCTCAAATGGGTGTACTGTTGAATTCTACCAACACTAAAGAAAGAATTTATACCTTCTTCCATAATATCTTATAAAAGAGAGACAATAATTTATAACATTCTGCAAAGGCAGCATTACCTAATACTGAAACCAAAAGAATTATAAGAAAAGAAAAATGCAATCCAAAATGTGTCATGAACACAGATCCAAAAATATTCCGCAAAATATTAGCAAATCAAATCTTTCAGATATAAAAAGAATTATTACACCATAAACAGTCAGCCCCTATCCTATGTATCTGAGGTTGACCCACACTCAAAATTTAATTAATGTCTTTATTGCAATCACAGATAAAGAGTCAAATGATTATGTCAGTAAATGCAGAGGAAGCATTTGACAAAATCTAACATATACTCATGATACAAATTCTCAACAAAATAAAATGGAAAAGACCTTTCCTTTTGTAGGCAAAAATATTTTAAAAACAAATAACACTATAGCTAACATCACACTTAATAGTGAGAAACTAGATGGTTTCCTGCTAAGGTAAAGGAATAAAGCATAGATGTCCCCTCTCACTTCTGCTTTTTGATATCTCCTTTTTGATATGGAAGTCCTAGCAAATGTAATAAGACAAGAAAAGAAAATAGAAGTTATACAGGTTATATATATAATAGAAGTTATATATATAATAGAAGTTATATATATAATAGAAGTTATACAGATATTCCATGGTCATAAATAAGAAAACACCATACTGTCAAAATATCAATTCCTCCAAATTTGAGTTGTACATTCAAAACAATCTCATTAAAATTCCAGCCAGTTAGTTTGTGGATATTGATTGATATAAGTTTATATGGACAGACAAAAGACAACAGCCAACTGAGTATTTGTGGAGAGTAACAATTTTAGAAGGCTGATATCATTCAACTTCAAATAATATAGTGATACATGTGTGCTTATGTTTATAGCAGCACAACTCATAAGAGCTAAATCCCAGAAGTGACCTATACACCCATCAGCAGATAGATGAAAACAGAAAATGTGGCATTTATACAACATGCATTTAAACATATACTATTCTTCCATAAAGAAGGATAAATTTGAGTCATTTATAGTAAAATAGATGAAACTGTAGATAACAATGTTAAGTGAAATAAATCAGACATGCAAGCTTAAATTGTATGATTTCTCTTATACAAGAAACTCAAAGTATAAAACTTTAAAGAAAAAAATAAAAGATAGATAACAGAAAATAGGAAGATAGATCTTTTACAAATGGGAAGAGAACCAAAAGGTAGAGAAATGGGGAGGGAATGGTAGGGAAAGGAATGTAAAAAGAATTGAGATGTGTTATGTACATGAATCAACTTGCCATGATGAATGTAATCATCATGTGCTGCAAACATGTATTTATATTTTTTAAATAATATAGAAAATTAATAAAACACTTGCATTTAAAAATATCTTACTGCATAACTGGAATGATCAAGAAGTTTAGTACAGCCAAAAAAGTAGACAAATAGATCCATTAAACAGAAGCAGATACGCATGAATATAGCCAAGTAGTTCTTCACAAAGGAACAAAGGTAACAGAGTGGAGTAAAAATAGTCTTTTCAATAAACAGTACTGGGACATACATACATAAATAAGTAAAGACAGTATAGTTATACCCTTAACAAAAATTAACACAAAATGAATCATAGGTCTAAATATAAAATATAAAACTCCTAGAATATAAAAAGGAAAAATCTAGGGTGACCTTTGGTAGTCATAGGTTTTTAAATAAAACACCAAAGCCATAACCCATGAAAGAATTTATTAATAAACCAAGTATAATTAAAATTATACAATTCTCTGAGAAAGACCCTATCAAGAAAATGAGAAAACCAGTTATAGACCAGGGAAAAAGGTTTACAAAAGACACATCAAATAAAGGACTGTTTTCAAAAGCATATAATGAATTCTCAAGACTCAACAAGAAAAAAAAAAAAAAAAAACTGTCAAAAAACCCAAACAGACATATCACCACAGAAGTTCTACAGCTGGCAAGAAAGCACATGGAAAGGTATTCAGCAGCATGTGTATTTAATTTTCTAACGCAACACTGTGATAACTCTACACACTCACCAGAATGGCCAAAACCTAAAAACAGTGAAAACATCATACCCTGATGTTGCTGTGAAAGGACTGAAATTCCCCATTCACTGTGAGCAGGAATGCAAAATGGCATAAAGAATAAACATATTATTAGTATACAGTTTAGCAATCACACTCCCTTCTATTTACTCAAAAGAAAAAAAAATGGAAACATGTCAACACAAAAAGCAGCAGTTATATGCTTATAACAGCTTTTAACATTATGGTCAAAACTTAGAGCAACCAAGATGTCATTCAGTTAGTGAACAGGTAAACAATCTATGGTAGGTCTAGGAATGGAATATTATTTAACTTGGAAACAAATGAGCTATCAAGCCATGCAACGATATGGAGGAAATTTAAATGCTTATTCTAAAGTGAAAGAAGCCAGAATGAAAATTTTACATACAAAATTCCAGCTATATGACATTATGGAAAGGCAAAACTATAGATACCACAGAAAATATCAGTGGTTGACAAGTATTCAAAGAAAAGTTGGGATAATTATTAGGTAAATGGGGATTTTTAGGGCAGTACTCTTTTGTATGGTACTATGATGGCAGATACCTATCATTAAATATAGACCCCAAGGCCCTTGGGGCATAAACCCTGAGGTGAACTCTTGGCTTCAAGTGATAATGACATGTTAATGTAGCTTCACTGATTGTAACAAATAATCCCCTCTGGTGCCTGGTGTCAAGAGTGGGTGATACTGTGCATGTGTGTGGACAGGGGACTTAAGGAAACCCTCTGTACTTCCTGAAAATTTTGCTCTGAATCTAAAACTATTCTGAAAAATAAGTGGTTTTTAATTTAAAAAATTAAACAATAATTCCTCAATATCATTAAAGATTTAATATTCCAATTTTCTATATTGTCTCAGAATATATTCTCACGTATTTTTGAAATCATGATTTAAACAAGAGTCATACATGATATGTCTCTTCAGTCATTCTTAAACCTGCATATTTTCCCATTCCCTCTTTATTCTTCTCTGCATTGTATTTATTGAAAACCTGGGGCTGGCATCCTGTAAAATGTCTCCAATTCTGAACATTGCTGATTACGTTGTAAAGATGTTGAATGTATTCCTCTATCTCATGTATTTCCTCTACACTGATCATAAGACCTAAATACTTGATCAACTTCAAGTTCCATAAATATAGTAGTACGTGTCATTTCACCAGAAAACACACAATGCCACTGATTTCTCATGTTTTACTGTCAATACACATTAATGATTACTGTCTAGCTCCATCACATCTGCTGCGATCACCATCATATTCTAATGTTATAATTTATGTGTTATATACCCATCACGCATTTCATTGTCCAGAAGCAAAGATGAATATATGCCTCTTGGCAACCAAATGTTCTCAATTCTTTTCACTTGTTAATTTTCATAACAATTAGTTGTTTTACTAATTAACTGAAAAGATTATATTAATATTACTATGATCTCATTTACTATTTTACTTGATATATTTGAATTCATTGCAACTGTCATTCTTATCGATATTAAAGTTGTCCTGGTTTTTTGCCCTCAAGTTGCCTTAATGGTACTTCATTTACTTGCTCTATATTTCTTATCACAGACATAGAATCAGCCACTTACCATGAATTCTATTATAAGGTTAGAAATCACAGTTTGCCCACCACTAGAAGCAATTATTATCTGAGGTCTCTGACAAAATCCAGGTTGATATCTTTTTCAAAAAGAAAATGCTTTATGAAGTCATACCAAGGTTGGTACTATGGTGTTTTCATTTAACCTCTGTGATTCTGAGCCTGGTACTCAGCTTTAAGTCTAAGGCCTGGATGGAGTCCCACTCCTTTTCCCAAGCAGGTGCTGTCCCTCTTCACACTGTGTGGCTTAGAGAAGGGAGGAGCTGACAACTGGCAACGATTTCTTTATACCTTCTTCAGTACGCTTCTTTTTATTGTGCAAAAGCCACACCTTATGGTCTTTGGCCAGGCTTCTTTGGCTCTTGTTGGCATGTGAACAGCGGTTGAAATGGGTATGTCTAGGTGGTCACGATTGCTGGAGGACCTCACTCAGTTGCCATCTTGCTCTGCTGATACATACCTTTCTCCTACCCAGTCCCTAACCAACCTTACAAACTTACACAATTGCTTTATCTGAGAATATGATTCTTTAGACTAGCAACTCTGATTTACTATGACAATATGAATACCAATGACAGTATGAGTACCAATTTAAGATTTTTTTACAGTTTGGGTTTTTTGTTGTTATTTTCTTCTTGAGGTATACTTTGGTAGGCACTTATAAACAAGTTACCCTGTTTAAGTCCATTTGAGCTAATTCCTCTTAATGTAGTTATGCCACCAATATGTGTTCAGGTTCATTTGCTCCTTTTGCTTTCTTTCTTTTAGGAATTATTTACTATATTAACTTGGTAAAATACATGGTTTCCAAAGCTGCAGCTACAAAACAATATATATTCAGAGAAGTCTAGTTTATCTACCCTGTTCTACCTTTCTTTCCTATTTGAGTTTTTGTTAGGTTTTACTTTATTATGTAGAAATATGCATACATATTATGTATAAATATGAATTGTATACATATTATATATTGTATACATATATTATTACATTTAATGGTGTGTACAAATATATATACACATATATATTTTATATGTAGTATTCTTATTTCTCTTCTTTAGATTATAAAACATTATAATCTAATTTATAAAATACCTTGGAGATTAATTTATAACTACATAAAGTATTTCTTGTTCTTCTTTATAACTGTAGGCTACTTCATCGTGTAGATATGTACTAGTTTCCAACCAGCCCCATCTATATTGATGCATATTTGAATTTTGTCCAATTTTTTGTACTCGGAATACTTTTCCAATGAATAGATTTATACATGTTCTCTTTCTTGCTACATCTTGTTTTTATTGTTGTTGTACTACTTCTAGGGTACAAATAGCCCTCAGAGAGATAAACATACTACTGATAGTTCTGGGTAAATCAGCTGCTCAGATCACCTGACCTGGAATACGCATTCAACTATTTGCCAAAATAATCAATAAGTCACTTATTTCTCTGTGGATTGAGGCAGAATTAGGACACTTGGCACAGCAAAGGAAGTTTAAGACTGAAACTTGGAGAACAGGATCCACAGAGAAGATGTAAGGATAGATAACCATCTTCCTTTGTAATTTTGCCTCATTAGAGGATTGACTGGGACCAAAATGTTCACATGAAATGATTAGTTACTTTTCAGACAGACTATAATTCACTGGAGGTCACTTCCCTTTAAAATTGGCAGAAATAAAGCATGTGGTATGAGCTGCATAGTCACAGAGACATCAAGGCTATTATGCTAAGCCATATGATGAGACTTCCTCCCTCAGCAGCTACTAAGAATCCTCAGCAGCCTCCTCATATACAGTCTCTCCCTACTTACTAGAGAATCCTGGGTCATCCACAGTTGTATAGCAAACATAGCAAAAGAGACACTAAATGTGCCATTTCTCACAGTTTTAACAACCTTACCCAAATTCTTGAATACATCCTCAAAGATAGAAAGGAATTTAAAAGCAAACCACTTATTCTTATGAATGAATGGCAGACAAGAAGAGAAATAAGCTTTTCAGTGATTGGTAAGTATCATTCTAATTACTATTTTTTTCACTGCAATTTCAACTTTGAGGCTTAAAGACACCTCTATTAAGAGAAGATCAGATAAGGAGGTGGAGTACGGTCAGTTGCCGCTCCCAATCTCTGCCTGGTAGAGGCCTGTGGGAATTTAGCACAACTGAATTGCATTCCCCCCCAAAAATGAAAGCATGACAGACTGACAAATAGAAAAAAGTACACAACAGGGAGGTGGTGTAGAAATGAGAAAAGAGACTTAGAGCCTGTAATCGCAGAATGGGACATGGCAACATTCACTTCTGAGGTGAACTAAGCTAGAAAACCAGATTCTTAACCAAGGCCACCACATGCAAGGTGATGTTTTCCCATTCTTTGCCCTCTGTCAGACAGTAGCTCATGTTTACCTTTCAGGACTCAACCTAAACATGAGATATATCCCTACTCTCTACGAATTTATGGACATTCTAAACTATAGCTGGTTCTAGCTTAGCTGAGTTTAAATTCTATGGGATGTTCAGCTATGCTGTTGTCATGGCAACCATCACATTATAAACCTGGGCACTCAGGGGAGATGTTGATCACATTTGGAAGGAAGAACATACTTGACAGGAAAAGTTCAGCCTTTTAGACCGGGCTGACTGATGGGGAAGGACACAGGAGTGGGTAGCAGGGTGGAGACAGAGAATGAACACTTTAAATATCCTCCCCCAAGAGATGGAAAGGTTTAAGTTTCCTCTCTGCAGAAAATCCATCCTTAAGAGTTGCTAACCTCTCCTCCCACCATCCCATGATATCCAAGTGCCTCAGTTCCCCCTGTGATGCCATCCAAAAAATCCTCTTTTTTCTTCATTATTTTGGCCCTTTCTGTGAAATGCCTGGGAAAACCTATGATTCAGCCAAATCTATTTGCTTGGTGACCTCCAAACTTTACCTGTTGCATCACCCAGATATGGGTCTGCTTTTGACCTGAGCTACTTTCTCAGCTTCTCTCTGCTGCCCACCTTCTAAACACAGAGAAGTACTCTCCACCTTCCTCACAGATCAGTTCTCCACATAACAAGGACCCTGGTTGCATGTATCATGCTACTGTGTGCATTTGAAGACCTCTCACACATCTTTTGCCTTCCCAGGCAGGACCAGGAGCTATAGATCAGGTGTGAGATTCTGAGATACCTGGTTAGGCTGGCCATCCCTGTGTGAGGCAGTTCCCTTGCCCTCCGGCTGCATCTTCAGAAACGTGCTCAAGGACATGCACTAATCACCTTGGATTAGAACACTTACTTCAGGCTTTCTCTCCATTGGCATGGATAATCTCAGGCCCCTCTGACCCACTGGCTGTCTTGCTCTTCCCCATACATTGCATGGCTGGTTTCTTACTTTTCAGGGTGTAAAAGTCATCTTGCAGAAGCTTCCTCCTGTCTTCCAATTCAAAGACTCTCCAGTCAATGTAGTGCCATCACCCTGTTGTTGTGTTATTGCTGTTGTTGTTGTGTCATGAAAACACCAATATTTTCTTGTGTATTGTTGCATTATTTCTTTATTATCTCTGTTTCTTCTCAACAGTACAAGACCCATAAGAGAAAGGAGCTTGTCTGTGCTGCTTACAACTTGCCCCCTAACATATCACCAGGTCTCTATGGCATTATCAGTTAAGCACCTGATGATAAATCAGTGAATGCATATTCTAAGAAAGTAGCTGTAGCTTTTCTTCCATTATTTCACCCTTTCATTCACAAGAAAGGAACTAGCTTGTTTAATTCATTTTATAAGGTTTAGCTCCATTGTAACTACCATAATGATCATGACCAGTGCAGCATCATTTACCCAGGCTTTTTCTCCCTTTGCCCATCTAAGCCATCCCTCTCCACAGACAGGAACTAATTAATGAATTTATCAGAGACAAAAATGTAGCCAACTTCAAAAATTTTTAAAAGCCTTTCAGGTGTTCTTCAAGTATCTTTATAAGGTGCCATTACACATCTCTATCCAATCTCCAGGGATACTATGAAGTAGGAATCACATGACATAAAATGCAAGAGGGACTCTAAGAGTTTCAATGTTCAGGTCCCATGAGTAGTAACTGACATACCTGCTTTCAAAGCTGGGTCTTTAGATTTCATGTAAACCATGTGTGCCTTCAGATCTTCTGACACCACTTTCCACGAGGCAGTGTCACATGCTGGGAGCACCCTAGACCAGGACCTGCAAGATCTTTCCTAAGATTACCACTCACTGAGCCTGTGACTTCAGCAACTCTCCCTCTATAAAATAGGGTTGGCAAATGCAGACTGTCCATGCCAGCTTCCTGGGTTACAGTACTGAGCACACAGCTGACAACATACACGCTCTCCGCTGGTTCTGTTCACACCTTTGCTTCATTTACTCTGTAATTTACCAAATAGAAGGAGGAATCACAAGGAAAACCTCAATAAAGTCACAGGTTGGGGAGAACCAGTGGAGGGAGGTAGTGATATGGAGAAATTGCTCAGGAAGAAAGAAGAGGTATATAGCAACTGGTGCCCAGTGCTACAGTTTGGAACAAAATGTCCCATGAAGGTCCATGTGTTATAAAGGCTTTGTCCCCAGACCACAGCACCACTGGGAGGTGATGGAACATTTACAAGGTGTGACATGATAGAAGAAAGGTAGATCACTAAAGGTTGCCCTTAAATGTGATACTGAACCCTCACCTCATCTTCTTCTCCTTGCTTGCCAGTCGCCATGAAGTATTTGGTCTCCTGCACCACACACTCCTGCTATGAAATACTGTGCTGTGCCAGACCAGGCCCAAATGATCCTGGATTGAAAGCTCTGAAATCATCAGACAAAATAAGTCATCTCTCCTTTTCAGTTGATTAGCCCAGGTATTTTGTTGCAGTCATGGAAAGCTGACTAATACATCAAGCCATATTGCCATTTGAAGCAATATGAGGTTTTGGCAAATCCTAGAAATACATTTTGCAGTGAGAATAGCTGTAAAAAAAAAAAAAATGGCAGCTCCCAGCCAGCACATTTCAGGAGGTTTAACACAACAAACCCAAAGGAAACAAACCAGCCCCACAGGGAACTGAGCTCATCGCTCTCCATCCCCGTGACTGACAGTTAACGCTCAATATGGCAAACTGCTGGAGGATATTCAGCGACTCCCGCCCGTCTCTAGCTGAGGATTCAGATCTGACAGGTCAAATGAAACAAAATCATCCTTTACACCTCCCTGATCAAGTTTTCCAGAGAAACTGGTGAGAGAACAAAAACAAATCCCCAGAATAATCTTTCACAGAATCCTTCTCAAGACTGTAACTAAACTAAAACAAAAGCTAATAAAAAAAAGCTGAAAGTTTTTCTCATTTTAGTTGAATCAAAAGCTTCATGTTATGACCTAGAGAAGAGGCTCTTATATATTTTTCTTTTGACTTAAGACACAACAAAAATATTTTTTTTAATATCCTGTCGTGAAGAGACTTGGACAAATCTTAATTTTATGCTATGATTTTTGAGAGATTTCACCTGAAGGAAGTGCCAAGCCTCTCAGAGGTCTGTGGGGTACGCTGTGAAAATACTTTCCATTACAAATAGACAGAACCTTTTTTTCTTTCTTATTTATACAAGGACTTCTTTGATTTTCTGCATGTGACATTTTGGAATGAAAAAGTGGTGACTGCATTAATTCAAAACAAAACACGATGTCTTATTTTTTCTCTCCAGAAAATCCTAGTCAAAGTCCCTGAAAACAGACCTCCATGTGAGCTACAATCTGCCAAGCAGGGTCTAGCATTCCAGTTTCTGTCACTTGATCTGATACTAGCTTAAGTCACTGATTAGAGCCAATATTAATTGGAGCCTGAGGTGAAGCAAAGCATCTGAGACAGGCTGAGGGGACAGTATGATCAGTCATCTCAAGTCTGCAAGGAAAAGATAACTCCATTTGCCTGATTCCCCTCCTCTTCTCTTTTCCCCTACCTTGAATCAAACCATAGAATCAGATTGAGAAAGGAGGAGGAACAAAAAGACAGGGGCAGGGCTGGGCTTCTGCCTCTTACTGCCCTAGGGAAAAACCTGGGCTGTACTTCTCCTTACCTAAAGGGGTAAGTCCCAGGTGCCTGGCGGGCAACACCTTCCGCAGGCAAGTCATAGGTCAAATAGTTGTGCAGTGGACCCTCAAGTTATGACTGGCCTAACATACAAACAACTTGGGGTATGTCCGCAATTTTAATTTTAATTTTAACTTATGACCGAAGTCTTGAGTTATGACCCAAATGCTTATGGCTCCAGATGGTCTCAGATACAGATTTAACGCTTAAAGAGTTCTGGAAGGAACATTACAATCCCTCTCCTATTGGGGTTAATTGAGAAATCCTGGGATAATGTCTCTCTAAGGACACTGAGATCTTCCTGTATGCAGGAAAGAGACTTTGAAAGCTGTGTAGAGGAACATGGGCCTTCAATTAACAACATGAGTTACAACCAGCCCTCAGGAATGAATTGAGTTCATAAATCAAGGGTCCACTGTTATCTTCTCCTGCCTCAGAAAGCTGCCTGTCACCAAATGCTGAACCCAATAGGACAGATATGCACACACTTTCAACTATTACCCATTGGAGCTACACAGGCCCTCATGCAGTCAACGATGAGAAAGTGGAACGCTTGCCCAAGATTTCTTGTAGGAAAAGAGAAGACACAATCTGCATTTTCCATTTTTGAATCAGTGCTCTCTCTTACCTCCCTGACTTTTCTGAATGAGTAACTACCATAAGGCAAAGGAAAATAAATGTTGTACTCAATCTCTGTAGTCCAAGAATTTCCAGTTCCATTTGAGAACAGATGTCACATAGCTGTGAGTTACCTCACAGTAATATCCTGGAATAACCTCTGTGAAGTTAGCAAAGGGCAGTGAGTTTACCCATCCTTTCTCACAATGATCAGCTCTCCAGAGCTCTCCAGAATGCCCAGGTCAGAAGGATCAGCAGAACTCTGCAACAAGAACCATACACTGAAGCAGCAATGCAAATTCTGCCGTTATTATCACCTTCAAAAACTGACATTTTCCATAACAGCAGTATGATAGCTCTTCAAAAAATTAAAAGTAAAATTACCATACCATCTAGCAACACCATGGCAAATAATTTAAAGCAGGGTCTCTAAAGGATGTTTGAATGCCCAAGTTGGTAGCAGTGTTATTCATAATAGTCAAAGGATAGAAGCCACCAAAGGTCCCTCCAATGATGAATGGACAAAGCAAAACACACAGTAAAATATCAGTCAGCCTTAGAAAAGTGAAAGATTCCGACACATGCCACAATGTGAATGAAACTTGAGGCTATCACCCTAAGTGAAATAGGTCACAAAAGGACAAATACTATATGATTCCACTTATGGTACTTCAAGCAGTCAAACTCATAGAAATGAAAAGGAAGATTGTTGCTAGGGGTAGGTGGAGGAGACAGTGGGGAACTTATGGTTTAGGAGGTGCAGAGTTTCCATTTTGCAAGATGATGAGTTCTAGAGATGGATGGTAGTGACGGCTGCACAACAATATGAGTGTATTTAATGCCACTGAACTGCACACTTAAAATGATTCGGATGGTAAATTCTGTGTTATATGTACTTGCAACAATTTTGAAATAGCAATAAAATTAGCATTTTTACAAATACATATCCAACGTGTCAAATTGGATTTTTATTGGTGAAACTAATGAGTTTTAAGTACCAGGATAAATATTAGAAATTGTCCTTCATGGGTGAAATTAAAGCTATTCTGGGCCTGTGAATTCACTGAAATTGCTTAGAAGCACTTCCCAGACTTGCAAAAAGTGGGCAGAGAACACGACTCAGTCAGTACTCCGGACACCCAGTGATAACACTCAAGGTCTGCTCCCCATTAGGGCAGTGTGTCCTCAGGCTGCTTGTTGCTAAGAAAAGCACAGAATCCAGCCAACATTTGGCATATACCTGTAATCCCACCCTATATGGGTGGCAAGTTTGAGGCTGGTCTGGGCAGCTTAAGAAGACCCTGTCTCAAAACAAAATAAAAAGGGCTGGGGAATAACTCAGTGGTAGAGCACTTGCCTATTATTCACAAGGCCCTGAGTTCAAACTTCCATGGGAATGGGTACAGACAAGGGTAAGAAGAGGGAAGGGAGGGCAGGGGAGAGAGGAAAAAAGAAAAGATAGCACTAAAATCCTATCTCAAGAGTTGCAGAACAAGGGGTTCATGGTGGTACATACCTGTAATCTTAGCACCCAGAAGGCAGAGGCAGGAGGATCAAGGCCAGCCTAAGCTACACAGGGAGTTCAAGGCCAGCTTGAACTAAATAGTGAAACCTCATCTAAAAAAAAAAAAAAAAAACAAAAAACAGACAGAGAGAGTTGCAGAACTGCTTGTGCAAGTCTGCCGTGGCTGCTGCGATGATGTCTGCCTAACAACACCCATATAGAGCTGTCTGTCTACTGTAGCCTGATAGCATGAGGGAAACACCTCACACATTCAAGCATCGCTGGTGGCTCTTTACCAAAACTCAGCTAGGAACTGCAGAGAGAGGCAGACTCGCTGTGAGACTGATGACATTTCCATTCCAAACTCCCTCCCTCATGGTAACTTCTTGGGTTCTGTACCTAATTTTCCAGACACAGTTGTGCAGGCTCCCAGCAGTCCTTGGCTAGAGCTGACCTGAGTCTGACTTCACCAGTTCCTGCCACTCTCTGGAAGGAGGAATCCGGTCTTTCTCTACATAATTTCCTCCCCTTTCTTCACTTCCTTCTTTGCACCCCACTTTGCCGCCCCCAGCACAGGAAAGGATTAGGAAGGCAGGCAGCCCACTTCCTCAGGAAGAGCCTAAACATGGCGCTCACCAGAGCAGGCTTCTCCCCACCGCTCCCAGAGGAGGCTGGGTAAAGGAGGAACAGGGAAAAGGCCTGGCTGAATCAGGGAACCTTTGATTCCCTGAGGAGAGAGAAGGAAAAGATTCAGAGTAGAAGTGCCCAAAAGAAAAGGCTGAGGCAGGCAAGCCCCAGCCACCTGGGAGGATGGATTTCTCAGCCTCCGATCAAAGTGGAGACTTGGATGCCTTGTGAAGCCCTGAGGGAGTTTGAGGAGAACCCTGATTTGACCTGATGAGGCTACTTCTGTACCTGGGTTGAAAGGGAAAGAACAGAGCAGCAACCTGGGCCTAGTTAAGCACACAGAGAGCAGCAGAAATGTGGGCCCTGGAATTCAAATCCCTGCCTCACTTCTTAAAATCTGCATTGTTTCTAGGGGAAGTAACATTTGAGAACCTTGGTTTCCTTTCCATAAGCAAGAGAAATGGAAGTTACCTTCTCAGATGATTTCACGTCTGTTAGGAAAGAGCATGCGTGAAGCGACTGCGTGTGGCGGCTGCTGGAGCAACCTGGGCCTGCACTTCCGCTGGCACAGCCCGCCCTGCTGGAGCCTGCACAGGCCACTCTGGCCTGGGTTGGGATGGCAGAACAGACTGTTTTACTCTTCCCAATTGTTACTCAATCCTCCCATTCGGCATTACTTCAGGGTATCAGAAACCCAGAAGTTTTACGGAGCCAGAAAAGCAGCACTAATATTTTTAGGTGAAAACTAAACCTTTGCGCTCTATTACTAAGTTTCTAGACTTAGCTTTAGAACCTGTGTGTGCCTCTGTCTCCAGCCAGGATCCCCCACCAGCTGTGTAGGGAAGGCTCAGCCCGCAGCCCCCGCTCGCAACCCAGATTCTGGATGGGTGTAGGCTTTATGCTAGAAATTCCTCCTTCGCTCCCCTTTCTTGTCCCTGTGTGTGCTCGGCAGCTGCAATTCTGCAAACAGTGGCTGGGCCAGATTAAGACCACCCGAGATCAGGAAGCCGAGAGCCAGAGACAGTCAGGCTGCTTCTCACCTCCCTGACAGCTCTGAGAAGGGGGTCAGAAGTCCAGGCAAAAGACTCTCACCCCTAGTCCAGACAGCTTTCTGCTACCTCCATGATCTCCCTGGGGAAAAGGATATCCGTGATTGTGGGTTTGTGGGCCTGAATTCCAGCCCCAGCTGCTCTTTTAAAGCTGTGCAATTTGTTGGCCTCTTGCATGTCTCTGAGCCACACTTACTCACAGAATGAGCAAAGTGAAGGCACGGATAACGTACCACCTCAGTCCAGTGAGAAGCAGCTGTGATGTGCCCAATAGACATCCGACATCCACAGTTAGTTTTTACCCAGTGTCCCATGCTCTTTCCAAAGCAGAGCCTGGCTTTCCAGTTTCATTCAGTGCTTCGCTCATAGTGAGCAAACCGTGAGAGCCCAGAAGTGCGAGCAAAACCTTGGCCACCAGAAAACCATGCACCAGGCATGGGAATGGGACGGGAGAGCTGGTGGGAGTGCAGAGGAAGTCAGGCAGGAGGAGGGAGCCCTGGAGGGTACCTTGGCCAGCCTTGGTCATAGCCACTGTGCAGCCTCCCCTCATCAGATCCTGGGAACAGCACGATCAAAAATAACAAATAGTTCCATTTTAGCTCAACACACAATGGTTGCACAGCTAGCAAAGCCCAAACAGAAATAATGATTATCTTTCTCCTTTGTAGAAGGGTGCCGTGTGCTGTTGCCAGTCCCGCAGAGCTGGGGCTATCACTGGCCTCGGAGAGACCCTTCCCTGAAGCAGCACAGCGGAGTCCCTTTCTTCCTCTGCTGTCCACACTTCTGTCCCAAGCTTGAAAGGTCCAGCTGCCTCTCTTGGACCAGAAGTGGCTACAAGAAGGAGGATCCACCTTGCTGGATTTCCACAGCCTCCCAATTTCAAGGTTGTCTTCTTTTCTCTCTGGCTACTTCTCTGAAATAATTTTGAAAACTGACTCCTTTTCCTTTTGCCTTTCTCAGGGTCAGACCTTTCCCAGCATCTGTGCAGAGCATTTGTACTGAAGAGGAAGGGGATGTGTCTGGCTCTTCCTCTGGCAGCTTTGTGATTTCTTTCTGTTTGGGCCACAGAGGGCTTTGCGGGAGAGGAGAGATGGAATCATGCTCTTTTTTTTTTTTTTTTTTCACCCACTGAATATTCATCAGGTGATAGATTCTACCTCAACAATCAGCCAAGGGAATAAAAACAGTTTGCAGCCAGCTTTCTGCCGTAGATAGAGCTCCGAACCATTGTAAGGTAGACTTTTTCCTACTGGGTGAAGTTGAGACAAGCAGCTGTGATTTCCCCAGACATAGCCCATGTTCAGAGCAGATGGCTGTCACAGCAGCTCCTGGTAAGTGGCAAGAATGATCTCACTTCCTTTCCCTAAAGGTAACTATCCTCATTACTCTCATTACTGAGCTGAATGAACCTTGGGTGCATAATAGAATTTTCTTTAAAATATTCATCATCTGACAGCTGATATTTCAGCCATATTTCACTTGAAGACTACATTGGGAGAAGGAGGCTGAGCGGCGGTGCTCAATTAACTTAGTATTTTGCGCACCTTCTGAAACGACTTTTCAAGTCCAAGTCATTAAAAATTCATGGCGCCATGTAACATGTTCCTCTCCGTGAGCTCCCTGCACAGGACGGAGGTGGTCCTGCTGCACATTTGGCCCTGCCTACATGCACACCAGCAGCTGGAGACATTCGGAGGTCCTGCCAAGGGCAGATGGAAACTCCCGCCTTTCCACCTTCTGCTTTCCCAGAGCACCGCTCTGTGCAGACAGCATCGGCACCTCTTCCTGAGCAGCATGAATGGGCAGAACAGCGCCTGCGCAGTTCCCAGCCAAAAGGGAGGTTCTGGTTCATAAGCATACGTTTGAAATGCGCAAGTGGGAAACACAAGGGGTAGACATGGGTTCCCATCCAATTTTTGACATTTACTTCTCTGATCCTCCCTTTCCTCATCTGTAAAATACAGTGTGAACACTGGGAATGGCAGAGAGCAGGAGCAGAAAGCAGTGAGGGAGGAAGGGTCACACCTGAGGCCGGATGCCCTAGGCAGCACTTCTGGCCTCAGTTGTGAGCTCCCCGGGCCATAGCCCAAGTTTTAATCACCTCTGTGCCCATGCTCAACACGTGTCTGGAACAGTAAACGGGTGTAGCAGAATTAGTGTGAAGAAATTGTAACTATATACAATTTTAATTATTCTAATTACTCATTATCAATATAATTATTTAATGATACATTAACCCCTTGATTACAACTTCAGAATATATAAGAATTATTGTGAAGTGAATAGAAACCAGTCGGTGACAATGTAATCATTTTAGGGAAAATTTTAACAAGAAACTGACAAAAGTAAGTTGTTCTAATTCCTGCTGCTGCCAGGTCGCAGACAAGCAAGAATTGGCCTTCAGAAGAGAGCGGCCAACAACAAAGCCTGACCCTTTGGACTAAGGCTAAAAACAAGCTTGCTCATTGCATCCCAGTCGCTAATGGACATTTGCCCAAAGCCCCTAAACCATTCCATAATTTGAAAATCTTTGGTTTGCTTGTTGTTTCTCAGTTCGCTGAGGTTCAGCTTTGTCTCTGCATACAAACACTCAGAATCTTATTCAACCTGTTCCAAACCACTCTGGTCTAGAAATAGGGCTTGAAATCTCGCCAGCTGGGGGTTTTATGCAATATTTCCAGTACTTCTGCTTTCAAAACAAGGTGGTGGAAAGAAAATACCGGACCAGCCCTACTGTGGTGTTCCAGAACTTTCCCAGTTTGGCCTGGACATTTTGATCCTCTTCAGACAATTGTTGAGAGATACAACTATGAAAAGTAAAAATAATATTGCTTTCCCTTTGTTTAACATCAGATGGCTTATGCATAGCTAATGTGATAAGCTATTATTCAACAGGCCATAAAGTGTGGTGGTGGTTCACAGCCTCCAGAGCCAGATTATTTGGGTTTAAACTTTCACTCACCTGCAGGTTGGTGATATCCAGCCACTGCTTAAACTCTCCATGCCTCTGTTCCCTCATCTGTAGTGCAGACGTACTACTATACCTATTTCATATAGGCCCTGGATTTATTGAATTACTGTAAGTACAAGCCCTTGGTACATATCAAGTACAGATAACCTTCGCTATTATTATTGACTACGTTAGGCCTCAGCGTGACCTTCTCACTGTGTGCTTTCTAGATATAATGACCTTCATCATTCATGTGTGGATATTTTGGATACCCAGCAAGACCACATTCCATGAGGGAAAGGGTAGTGTATTAGTCAGTGTCCTATCACTGGGACACAATGTTGACACCCACAATTTAAAGGAGGACAGGTTTAATTTGATTTGTGGTTTTAGAGGATTCCATCCATCCATGGTTGGCTGGCTGTAAGGCAGGAACATCATGGCAGAAGGGTGTGACAGAGCAAAGCTGTTTAGCTCACAGTGGCAGGAAAACAGAGCAGGGAAACAGCACCAGAGAGGAAAGAGCAAGGAACCAAGCATAGATCCCAAGGTCACTTCTCCATGACCCACCTAGGCATACCCAGAAGTGTGCTTTACTAATCCCCTGGGCAGCTCCCAAGCCAGTCAAGCTGACACCATCAAGCTTAACCACCTCAGGTACATTGTTGTCCTTTTGCTCCCTCATAATATCTACTGCTGTGATAGATGCACAGTAAGTGATTAATGAATACTAATGGAGGTGATGAGTCAACTGTAAATTCTTATGCTGCCATGTGCCAACTCAAAAGTCTCCAGCGATTTCTTTTGCTTGAGGATCAAGTCTAATGCCTGGCAGAAAGCCCATTCTCTCTCAAATGGCAGAGATTCTCTTCACCCACCCTCCCCTGACCCAGCTGCTTTGCTCCCAGATCCCAGCTATGGATGGCACTTCCAGACTCACTGCCTCGGCTCCCTTTTCTCCTCCAGCTTCCTCGGGGCCGTGCTGGGTGTTTTATTTTCTTCTTTCCCTAATCACATATGTCCTTCAAAGCCCACTCACTACTTCCTCCTGCTCCATATTGCTCCCTGACTCCCCAAGTCAAGCAATTACCTTTGTCTTCTCTTGACTCTTGGAACTGATAACTACAATTCATTTGGAAGGGCTCAAATTGAGGCTTAGTTATCGGTCAAAATATGATGCATGACTCATCATGTTTATACTTTAACTGATTATCTTCTTGATAGGTTATAAACTCAGGTAGGTCAAAGACACGGCCAATCTTGCTCACCATCTTAAGCCCTAGAATAGCACTGGTATAAACCAGATATATTAGCTGTCTACGGTTGCATAACAGATCACCCCCATATTTGGCTGCAGAAAACAAAAATAGTCACTAATTACTGCTCACAGTTTCATGAGTCGGGAATTCGGGAGCAGCTTGTCTTGTGGTTCTGGCTCAAGGCCTCTCTTGAGGCTGCTGCAGATGCTGGCTTGGGCCACAGGGATTGGAAGACGCCATGAGGACTGGAGGATCCACTTCCGAGGAAGCTCACCCACCATGCTGACAAGTCAACACTGGCTGCTGGCAGGGCCTCCCCAGGGCGCTTCCAGAGCCTTCTCCCAGCAGAAGGCTGGCTCTGCCCTTCTGAAATAGGATCCAAGACCAAGGCAGGAGCCATATTTCCTTTTCAGAGCTGGCTTTGGAACCAACCAGTGTCAATGCTTCTGGCTTCTGAAGTCAGTAAGTAACTGCTTTGGGTTAAGTGCCTTGCTTGCTAGTCTATACGCTCCTTGAAAGAAGCTACCATTTCACACTCTTTCAGTGTTTAGTATGTAGTGTCTAATAAACACTCAGATCTTTAATGCATTTGCAAGTGATAGAATTAATTGCCCTTGAATATTGTTAATATTTTCATAATTGGTCAATGCATGGCTTAATTTTTAGGTTTTCATCAAACAATAATTTATTCACATGAATAATGTTTGAGGAAATAGAACTCCCACTCTTTAAACAAGAACAGGATTTTGATGGACACCATCAGGAGCCAGTTGAAGATAATCTCCTTTAGCTACTGAGCAGAACGCTTTGTAATTTTCTTATTTAAGTGTTATGTCTACATGTTTGAGGTTTTCGTTTGCTTTTGTTGGCATGCAGTCTCCGTTTCTGGACCACCAGTACTCCTAAAGACCAAAATTAATTGCTGGTTTTATAGTTTTATATGTCTAAATGATAGGGATGCCAGATTGCTTCAAAATGAAAACACATCCAAATTTAATGAAGTTCAAAGGAAGAAATGTTTATTTATGGATTAAAGCATAAAACGATCTGTTGCTTGTAGTTCCTGAAACTGTGACAGCTTTTCCTAGCGGGCTAAGGGAGGGTGAGTGAGAAGAGCAAGGGAGAGAGTCCTCCATCAACAATCCAGACAGACAAACAAAAGACTCCTGAGTCTTCTGTCATGGGCTGAGAACACAGATGATGAATAGGCAAAGTCGGAGGCAGGCAGGAGCATCTGGTAAGAGGGTGGAGGTTTTGTTCTGTCAGCTCCCCACACATCTCACAGGCGTGTGTCAACATGTCTTCAGGAATAGAGCATACTCTGTCCCTTTGGGGCATGGCTTTGCTGGTTATTGAACTTCAATGACAGTAAACATTCCCAGAGCTGTTGGAACAGAGGGAACAGAGAATCTAAAGTATATGGCCACCGAAGAGGCTAATTTCCATGCCTTTGATGACCATCCAGTCCCTGTATGCAAGCAATGCCTGAGATCAAGTCCTTGGGTACCATGTTTGTAGAAGTGGAAGACACAGGTGTATGTACAGCAGAGCAGAAGCCCTGCCTTGTCTCTGAAGTGCTCCGTTATTGCCACACCCTTAATCACAAATTTTTATTTTACCTTATAGAGAAAAATCTGACATTCATTATGTGTCAAATAATGATTGTATATACTTATACGGTACAGTGTGACCTTTCAATTCATATATACAAGGTATAATGATCAGATGGGGGCTAATGCCATATCTCTAACCACAGACTTTTATCATTTCTTTGTGTTTGGAACATTCAACATCCTTCAGCGCATCTTAACAAGTAACGTGTTTCCCTTCACAAAATAGATACACTAGTATCTAAATACATTTATTTTACTCAGTAGCATACTTAAGCTAACACATTCCTCATTTTTATTCCATTTGAACTTGAGCTTACTCTAGAACTTGTGAATATTGCACAGTGATGCATAATTTACTATTTAGGTAAGTATTTTTCTATTAATTTACTTTTAAATTCTTCCAAACTCTACATCAGTTTTCCTTGAAATGAATTGCAGTTCGGTTGTAGTAGAAAGAACATTAGATTTGGATTCAGGAAATCTATGTCTAAATCTCATGTTTCCTGCTTATTTTCTTTGTGATCATAAATATATCACTTAAATTCTCAGAGTTTCAGCACAGTTTCATCAGTGTAAAGCAGAGAGAATCCTATTGTCTTCTATGCTTCACAGAGTTGCTGTAAAAATCTAAATCACTGATGTCGGTACTGAAAGCCCTAATATGTAGAAGACTTTCCGAAGAGTGAGATATGTTCATATTTTTATCTTGAACATAAAATATTCAAGTACAATCCTTCTACTAACAGCCAGCGTGCCCTCTGCATCATGCCGACCAACAATGTCTCCATCCGTGTCAGAAATCTATGTGACCATGTTAACTGATTTATTATAAGCTCCTGATTTCACTGAAATTGTCCATGGGTCAAATTGTGGGTCTCAACATGAATGTTAGCTAATGATGCCCCTTCAAAGCTTGGTCAATTACTAGGAATTTAGGTGGGTAACAGTGATTTTCTCCCAGGTCTAATCTTTAAACTCCTACGGTATGAGATGAAACTATTTTCACCCTCTTCTTCTGTGTCTAAATACTTTGATGTAGCTTTTAGATGGATTAGAGACATGGTTTTACTACCATGAACATAAAATAGTCTGAAGAAAGGAAACAGACCTGAAATTAATTATCGCAAAAAAAGACAACTCACCAAAAACAGTCATCATTTGAGGCATGCTATCCCTATGACTCCACACCAGAAGCTAGTTTGGTTACTCAGTGGCAAACTGGGTGGCTGGCTTCCATGTTGGGAGGCAAGACTTCTCAAGATCAAATGTTCCACCAGAACTCTGGGAAGGTTCTCTCATGGTCAAGCTGGCCAACTGGCAGCACCTCCCCTAAACATTTTCCAGGCAAGTCACCACTTCCATGATCTATGGCATGGAACAGTGGAATTTAGCTGCAGAATTGAACCCAAAGACAATATTCCTTCTCAGGTCTGTACTGGGATATGAAAGACTTCCCAGCAAGAAAGTATTCAGCTAGATCTACTTCCTTCACATAGCAAGAGCTTCACTACCTGTATGTCTGGTGTTCGATTACCAAATCACTTAAATCAGGCCCAGGGGCTTTATTCCCCAAGCATTTGCCTAAGAAGTCTTGCCAGGCTTAAAACCTCCACTCTTGGTACTGCTAAAAGTCCATGGAAATAACCATAATTCAGAAAGGAATGATTCCAACTCCCTCAAATAACAATCCACATAACACATTCCTTTTAGAATTCAGTACCAAGAAAAAGTCTATTTCCTTTGATGAATTTCCTTATTTCATTTCTTCAAGCAAATGAAAGTCTGAAGCATATCTTTGTGTTGGTATCTAGAGATAAATTTAGTATTAAAGTATAAAATTTGGTTAACCTACAGTTATAATTCCACTCTTCCTTCTCACTCCATGGTGGATGCAAATGTATACACAGTATTCACACACACACACACACACACATGCGCGCGCGCACACACAAGCACTCATGCACACAATGGTAGCAGCATCCAAGTTAAGCAGATTTTGAAAGCAGGTACACTTACAAATAAATTTATCTTACCAAAATATTACTCAAACATGAGGTGGCAGGACTTGAGCACATAAGAACAATGAGTATATTTTTATATATTTTTGAGTTAAAATATCTTCAGTATCTCCCTGAAGCAAACTCCTTAGCCTAATCAGCCTCCTCAGTTATCAAACTTTCCAGCATGTTGACCTTGAACTTCCCAAATTCCAGAACTATCAGTTAATACATTTCTGGTTTTTTATAAGCTACTTAGTCTCAGGTATGTTATCATAACAACAGAAAACAGACTAAGACAGTTGGTTGACAAAGTGAAAAGTTGAGGTGCTAAGATTCTGTTTCATTTTCCAAGCTTTTGATATTAGACATAAAGAATTCCACCAGACCCATATATACATATACATAGAACATGTCCTTTGCTTTCTCCTGTTTACAAAAGCTCATCTTGCCATTTTTATAGAGCTCAGGACTACAATGTTCCTGAGGAAGTTCAAATCAATATCATAAGAGATGATTTGTCTGCCAGGTCAGTACATTGTCATCAATGGGTCCAGTCAAAATGCTCGCTCAAGTGCAAAGATCAGAGGAGACTGGAGTCAGACTTCTCTGAAATCTGCAAGGATGCAAAGGCCAGAACTCAAGGGACTAAGTACTGCTACCTACCAGGAGACAGAGAAGTAGCAACAGGATGTGGATAACATAGAGCCCAGCTGTCCCCAGAGCATTTACAGCTTACAACTGAGATCCATATTGTATATTTATTTAGATATTTTGATACACTTGCTGAGCATTTCATACACATGAACAACTCTACTTGCATACGTGAGGAGCAGAAACTTTAAAGTGTATTATGATTTATATCTAAAATGTCCTCCACAGCCTCATGAGCTCCCAAGTGAGACCCTTAGGAGTGACTGTGTATCATGGGCGTGTGATACTAGATTATCACTGTGTGCTAACTAGATTAGTCCACTGATTGGATTGGCATGGTTCTGGGTGTGGCTAAATCTATTTACTAAAAACAAAAGACCCACCCTGGGTGTGAGTGGCATCAACCAATAGGATTGTGCCCTGAATAGAATAAAGAGGGAAAGAGAATCTTGCTGCTGCTGCCTCCTGTCTTCCCTGTCATGGACTGTTTCTCCTCTGTGATTCCCCCTGTCATGTTTCCTTGCCTTGTAATCATCTAACTATGGACTGAAACCTCTAAAAACTGTGAGCTAACAAATCTTTCCTCCTTTAACTTGTGGTTGTCAGGTATTTTGTTCCAGCAATGAGAAAAGAATGTGACAGGTTTAACTGAAGTAAATTTATGTAACAGGCCTACAAGCAGAAGGCAAGATGAGGTAAGAAATGTTAACCCTGATCATGACACAGGAATTTCTCCTTCTAAACTGAAACACTTGCTCCTGAAGTAAAACTGGGGAAACACCATGTTCGTTACATAATCCAGCTCTAAAAGCGTAGATGCTTCTCCTTTCCTTTCTTGCTGTGTCTAAGTCTATTCCGTCTTGTCCTCCCCACACACTACCACTAACTCTGTGCAGACACACACACTGACACACACACACACACACACACACACACACACATATATTGTATGCTACTTATTGCCTTTCCTAATCCAGTGAGTGTCCTTTTGACAGCATACAGCTACCTGGGACGTTCTATGCTGCTTTGGGGAGTGAAACCAGGAGAAATCACCTGTGGGGTATATGCATGTGCATATGCATGCATTTGCCTATACATGCATGTGTAAGTGTGTGTGTGTGTGTGTGTGTGTGTACTGCGTGTGCATGTATCCCTGCACGCATATGTTTGTATGTGCATCTGTGCATCATCTATGTGCCCTGTGCATGTGTGTGTGTGTGTGTATGCATAAGTATGTGTGTTGGGGTGACACAACCAAAAGGGAGAAAGGAAAATAGAGAGCACGACAAGACAGATTGCCTAAATACCTAACAAATTACCCACTACAATGGAATCAGCTCTTTCAATAATCCATCCTTTAACTTGTAACCGGCCCACAACAAAAACAAAGATAAATACAATTAGGGATGGGAGGATGTCTTTTTATCTAAGAAGGGAAGGGAAGCATAAAACAAAAAGTAAGCAAGCTTAGAAAAATAGATCTCTCCCTCCATTTTTTTTTTTTTTTTTTTTTTTTGCCAAATCCAAGATTCGCTGCCTATAACATTGGCAGTTTATAGTGGCAATTAACATCAATCCTAGGGTCTAATTAACCTCAATCAACAAGTCTAAGTAGGTTAATTAAATAGGATTTGGCTAAGCATAAAGCACAAAAATACAGCTGTCTCATTTAAATATGATTTCCTAAGGAAACTCACCATTTACCAAAGTTTTTCAATTTCTTTTCTAGGAGCAGAGCATCTTGGCAGGGGGCAGGGGTGGGAGGGCACACATGTCACTAAGAGACTGCTTCCTAGGGACTCTTGGGTAAAGCCAGTCCTATGTAGCTTGAGTATTACTGCCTGGTTATCCGCACTCCTCTCAACCTGTTCTTTTCCAAGCAGCAGCTCATCCCTTTGTTGTTTATTTTGCACCCTTTCCACCCACACCTACCTCCATCCTTATGTTATGAATTTTTTTCATGGTAAAGAGCCTGTTTGATTAATGCTATCTCCTTAAAATCATCAAGCAGAGTGCTTTGTGAGTAGTAAGTGCCCAGTTAATTGTTCCTTTAATTGGACTTTCATCAAAATGTACTTTTTTTTTCTCACCACACCCCAAGCATAACTTGGATTTCTGGGTCCTAGGGTAACACTGCTCAGACCCTCAGCAGGAGAAAGGGGCCTTTTCCTTCAGCATCTTTCTCACTCTCTAGCATCCTCCTACCTCTGCACCTCACATCACCCCACCATGGAGTTAATCGGGACAGTGTAGCCAAGGAATGCCTCACAAGACCTGATTACACTGCTTTCAGAGGAACATGTCATAGCCAAATTAGTTCTGAGAACAGAGGCCCCTGCTTCACAAATCTTCACAAGGCCAAATCAGCCCATTCTTACTCCACCTCAATTCGGTCATTCTTCAGAGTCTGCTGGCTACTGTGTCTGGATGAATACATGATTGTATTTTACTAGATGCATTTCAAGTGGCATACACATAGCTGCCTCTTCAATCTCAGGTGCAAATCTGAGAGGTGACAGTCTGATAGCCGATCACCTAACAGTGAACAAGAGAGCCTTCCAGGGCCCGAGCACTAAGATCACAGCACCCAGATTGAAAGGGGCCTCAGAAACCAGCCAGCTGAGCCTTCTCAGTTTACAGATATGGAATAAGCAAGTGTACAGACCACACCACCAGGGACTTGGAACCCAGGCTCATGGACCCAGCCCAGGGCTGGTTCTTGGCCCTTGCTGCTCCTCTGGTTGGCAAGGAGCTCCTGTCACTCCACCGGGAGCAAGAACATTATCACATAGCATGCTACAGTTCCACTGCATCCACAGAAGTGCAGAGGCCAGCTGACTCCTCAGGCCATGCTGCAGGGTTGGTGTTATCTGTGCTTGCTGAAGAAGGAGACCACCACCTCCCACGGGCTGCCCACTCTGAGCAATAAACACTACTGCCACATGTCATCTGAGGAGGAACTGAAAATTATCATTTTAAATCTTATTTTTAGGTTGAAACACCAAGACTTCATTTTTTCATTTTCAAACTCAGATTGAATCCTGTGTTTGTAACAGTTAAACTACAAAATCAAGCAAGTCAGGCTGAAGATAACGTGGGCAATCCCATCACTTTGGCTTACTAATTCATAAGGAGACAACCATCCCAAACAAAATAGCTGCATTCTCCCTTCTCATCTTTCGGCCTCCTCTTCCTCTTCCTCCTCCTTCTTCTTCTCTTTCTTCTCTTTGTTCTTCTCTCTGTGTGTGCCTCTGTGTCTCTCTCTCTCTCTCTGTCTCTCTCTCTCTCTCTCTCT
>NW_004955462.1:5736115-5870509 GCF_000276665.1 Chinchilla lanigera
TCTCTCTCTCTCTCTCTCTCTTTCTCTCTCTCTCTCTCTCCCCCTACCTGGTACCCATTAATGCTTGTCTGTTCTTGTTTGAGATAACTTCAGAGCTTCAGAGTGACTTCAGAGCTCTGAGTCATCACTAGTTTCTACTCTAACAATTGGTCCTGTGCACCTGTCCTCTGCAAGTTCCATCTTTATGCCCACAGCACTTCGCTGGTTAAGGCCTCTTGCCAGCTAAGTACCCTTAGTCCAGCCTATCAGCTAAGACCAGGCAATTCATCTTACAGGCTGCTTTCAACTAAAATATCACAAGCAGGCCAGTGCTGTCCAATAGAGCTTTCTATGATGATAGAAATATTCTGTATCTACCCTGTCCTGCCTGCTCCTTCAAGCTTCCCCTAGTTAAGGGCTCCTCCTACACACCTACATGAATGTGAGACTGCACTTTCTATCATAGCACAATATTACCTCACTTATGTTTACTGCTTCAAACAACTGTTTATTGTCTCCAGACACAGAATGATGCTCTTTGAGTCTAGAACTGTGTGAGTCTGATTCACTATTGTGTCCTCTTTATCTACAACAGTGCACTTTCTCAGTAAATATTTGCAGAAAGAATGAACTAGACATTTTGCACCAATATTTCCCTAAAATCTCACTGAATCAGCTACATGTTCTCTTAAATATTTTGTGTTTGTATATGATCATATACTTCAACTTTTTTCGTATATACTTATCACAACAGCCCAGGGGAGTCAATGTGGCAACTTTGCTCACTTTGATTCAGTGGTTGAGGAGGTCCAGGTCAGGTCTCATAATTAACAGGAGCAGGAACATGGCTCTGGGGATGCTCCTGTGCTGGCTGACTCCTTGCCCCCTCAACATCTTCCTGTGAAGGAGGACAAGTATAGCCAGGAACATGTCTAGATGTTATGAAAGAGGAAGCACAGCTGGAGTGGGAACAGCTGAGATTCAATCTTGTGTTGCAAAAGACCATGGGCACTTGAAACAACAAAAGAATAGAGGGAGGTGAGGGCAAGAGAGAAGAAGCCAGAGAGGTCAGCAGCAGCCAGATGGGGCAGGAACTTTAAGATGATTATTTTTGTGCTAGATCCATGGAAAGCCATTGGAGAGTTCTAAGAAGCTCAGTGATATAAACAGATTTGTATTTCTGGAAGACCCCTCTTGGAGGCCTATGGAGTGTGGGTTGGAATCGAACATGATTAAACATGATAAGAATAGTTAGGAGCTCCTTACAGTAAACTGACCAAGAGCTGGTGGTAATTCAGCCTATGGTATTAGCAGAAAAAATAAGTAACTATACAACCACAGGAGCTATGTAAGACTTCTTTATTGACTTACTATTAATGAAAGTGAAGGAAATAATAATAACCATAATAAGGTACACAGTAATATGTGCCCACCTTGCCCCAAAGAAATGTTGGTTTTGGTGAAGTCAACAAGTGATAGAGACTAAAATCTAAATGAGAAATTTCACTCTTTCCCTTCTTGCAAGATGGCAGGTTAAAAAAAACTAAGAAACCAGATACTAAAGAGAAGAAACCTGAAGCCAAGAAGGCTGATGCCACTGGTACTGGTAAAAAGGGCAATAGGAAGGCTAAAAAATCCAAGAAGGGGCAGCCCCACTGCAGCCAAAATCCTGTCCTGGTAAAAGGAATTGGTAGATCCTCCCAATCTGTGATGTATTCCAGAAAGGCTTTGTACAAGAGAAAGTACACAGCTGCTAAATCCAAGGTTGAGAAGAAAAAGGAGAAGGTTCTTGTTACTGTCACAAAACCAGTGGGTGGTGAGGAGAATGGTAGTACCTGGGTGGTTAAGCTTCAAAAAATGCCTAGATGCTATCCTACTGAGGATGTGCCCAACAGCCACTGAGCCACAGCAAAAAACTCTTCAGTCAGCATGTGAGGGAACTGTGAGCCAGCATCACTCCCAGGACCATCGTGATCATCCTCACTGGGAGGCACAGGGGCAAAAGACTGGTTTTCCTGAAGCAATTGGCCAGTGGTTTGCTACTTGTAACTGGGCCTCTTACCCTTAATCGGGTTCCACTGTGAGGAACACATCAGAAATTTGTCATTGCCACCTCCACAAAAACTGATACCAGCAACGTGAAAATCCCTGAACACCTCACTAATGCTTACTTCAAGAAGAAGCAGATGTGGAAGCCCAGGCACCGAGAGGGTGAGATCTTCAACACCAAGAAAGACTGATACCCGATTTCAGAGCAGAGCAAGGTCGACCAGAAAGCAGTGGACTCGCAGATTTTACCAAAACTCAAAGCTGTTTTTCAGCTCCGGGGATACCTGCAATCCACTTTTGCCCTGACAAATGGAATTTACCCTCACAAACTAGTGTTCTAAATTTCTTACTAAGAACCTAATTAAATAACTGATACATTTTCAAAAAAGAAAGAAAG
The DNA here is from genome assembly GCF_000276665.1 of Chinchilla lanigera. Taxonomy (NCBI): domain Eukaryota; kingdom Metazoa; phylum Chordata; class Mammalia; order Rodentia; family Chinchillidae; genus Chinchilla; species Chinchilla lanigera. The sequence continues at coordinate 5,738,541 of NW_004955462.1, forward strand.
TAAGTAAGTCTGACCTCTGTGGTTAAGTGCAAGATAGAAAAGAAATAACTGGAAAGAGAAACTAAGAGCAGCATGACAGGGAGAAAAGGAGTGAAGAAGGAAGGGAGGGAAGGGCAATGAAGCAGCATCGAAAAAGAAAAAGTGTTCCAAGAAGAGGGGGTGACTTACTGTGTTAAATGCCACTTAGTGACCACAGAAGACCACTGAAAGGTATCTGCTAGTTTTAACAAGACAGAGATGATTGGTTCAGGGCAGTGTGAGGACAAGGAACTAGCTGGGGTGAGGTGAGGCAAAGAAAGAAAGTGACAGGACCGTGGGTAAGCACTTGGGGCCCTAAAGCAGAGACCGAGAGCCAGGCAGTAGCCAAGGAGGTAGGAGAGTTTTAAGAAGATCAAGGCTGGTGATGGTGCAGAAGCCCTGAGTAACACCCAACCTAGTTGAAGCAAGAGAGTAAAGGACCCAGAGTGTATGACTGTGAACAGTATAATATAGACTGTGAGTGAGAATGAAACAGCCTTGAAATGCTAAGCTGAGAAAAATTGTGACTGGCTGTGTTCCAGTACAGCACAGACTCTGCAGTGGAAGAGAATGAGGTAGGCGGGCACGCATCTATGGTAGACAGGTAATCTCCACAACTACTGGCAAAAGGAAAGAATCAAGATATAGAATCTTTCTTCTCAGTATATCCATGTGTGTGCTACAAAAGTGAAAAGAACATTTAGAAATGCTGCGGGCTCTTATTCAGACAGGGTGATATGTGTCACCCACAACCAAGTGTTGAAGAGTTGGTCAACAGCCTATGGTGCCACTGGGAAGTGGTGGAGAATAAGTCCACTTCCTCTCAAAGTTAGCGAAGACAGGACTATGAAATACAAGATTAGAGTCTAAAGCCTTGGGTTTCTATCAGTAACCTTCAATTGATAACTGCACACTTGAGCCATGTTTTCAAGAGATCAGGCTCCTGGCAAGCACTCATTAAACGTTTACTACACCAGACAGTGCAGGGTAGGAAGCACCCAAGGAAAAGCATTTGTAATGTCAGCTCTCTTGCCCTACGAAAAGGGTCTTCTGGAAAAAAATGAGACGTAAGTACCCATGGAAATAATTCTGTAGGCTACAACTCCTTGTGATCAGTTTTGGGTAAATAATATGATAAAAATGTAAAGATATTCCTACTGTACTGCTTGGAAAGTTTACTTGAGAAGATTTAAGCCAGTATTAAGGAGTTAATAAGACTTTTTAATAAAACAGATGACTCAAGTATCCAATATAATTTAAATAGGAAGTGGTTTTATAAGTGTATATTGATTATTTTACCCACCTCACAACTGAATTAGATGGTTTACCACCAGTCATGAATTTTGTAGCATGCTCCGCTCTGCATTTCCTGTCCTCACTGTCTTTCTAACCATTTCCCTCACCCTACCTACTGGATGAAGGAACCAACTGCAAGTTGTTTAAAGGGAAATTCAAGATTGCTGCCCTGGCACAATCTCTTAAAGGCTTTTGTATGGGTACAGGTATAGTTAAAAGTATACCTGAATATACTACAGGGCCTCTACATTTCACTGTAGGAATACGATTGTTTTTCACCCAAACTCCACACAAGTGATGTCAGAACATGGAGAACATGCTGAAGCACACCTCTGTCTGGCTGCAAATATATTATGAATTCTCAGCTTCATGTAGGGACTGTTTTAACAAACTCCATGTTACCATTCCATGCCCCAATCTAGGCCCAATGCAGAAGCATGAAGATGTTGAGCATCAAACTCACCCAAAGGCCCAGTTAGTAAGTCAGGGATGCTGGGTACCAAGTAGGACCTCACCAATGCCCTAACCTTATCAAGTATGCTTTGTTCTCTCCTTGTTTCTGTACTTCACATTCTGCTTTCCCAAGTGAAATCTCTGCTTAGCTACATTTTAAATTGGGTCTCAGGGACCATTTTTCTATAACATAGCTGTGCTGCGTTAGGGCGGTGACACTTTTGCCCCAAGGCAAGCACTTCAGTTAACTCCCAGGCACCTACTTTTCATGTGCTGTTAGAGCTGTGCAGAGGAGCACATGGTCCCCACTGAAGACACTCCAGACACTGTTCAGTGCCTTTATCCTTCTTTCTCTGAGTGTACTAAAAGCCTTTGGCTAATGCTGAAGACACCTTTTCCTAGAATCGCATCTACTACTTGTAATGGTCCTCAAACTAATGGGTTTTGTTTCAATGCTGCCACCACTTTCCTAATGATACCTGGCTCTAGGGGTGATGGTAGGGATGGAGATTAGGGCCAGGTTGAGATATGTTGGGATTTTGCCATCAGTGTTGTGGCAAAATTCAAGGAAGGAAGCAAGGAAGTGCTCTCACGGCAACTTTGGCCAATGGGACCCTGACGTGCTCCTTTATTGCCACTGTGCTCATAACTCCGCATCTTGGCTTCCGCTAAGTTTGGCTCCAAGCAGGACCTTTTATTTTTCCTACAAATCCCAGTCTTGAAAGTGAATGACCACAGCAACATGCAGGTGAGCCCACACTTGAGAATTCAGATGAGGTTAGGGACCACCAAGAGAGATGGTGGCACATGGCCCTTGACTTTCAAGCACAGTGCCCTTATCTATAGGTAAAATAGCTGGTCAGCGTCTTGGGCTGCGACCAGAGAGCAAGTGCCCCCGAAATCACATTCTTCTTAAAAGCAAGAAAGAATATATGTTTCTCGGATTCCCTTGAATTGTTGGTTACCACCATGGCCTTCTGATCTCATCTTTTCCTTTAAGTCAGTGTCTCAGTATGTCCTGATGCAGGAATGCACCCTGTGGCAGTTTGGTCTTGGGCTGAAGGAGACTTCCGGAACGCAGGCTGGGACACGGCCACTGTCTTCCCAGGACTCGCAGCACTCTGCAAAACGATAGCTCCCCTCTGGCACATGCGACCAGACCTGGGACTCTGCTGTCACTCTCAGGAGGAAAGACACATGGGGAAGACTGATGGGCTGACAACTTGAGATATTCCCGAGTTTAAACACTGTAACACAATGAAAAGCTCAAGGCAATAAAGCAAGCACCAAGTTACTCCATCTTTACCACCTAAACCTCAATGTATTTAGCAGATGGCTCACTTATGGCAAAGATCTGTGTCCCGGTTCTGGCTCCTCCACTAAAGATTACTGAGCTCAAGGAACTTGGTCCATGTAAGCCTCCCTTTCCTCATCTGCAGGTGAAGACATCAACGTCTAAGGCCACCTCCATCTTCATATATTTACTAAGTTTGGAGACACCAAGACTTTTGGCTAAAAGTATGGTGGTGTATTTGTGCATTTTCACATTTATAAGTATAAACTGAGTTTGACGGTGAACCATCTTAGCTACCACAAAAGAAAACAACCTCTTTTATCATTTTACTTACAGAAAGTTTAAAATATTTGAAATCTAGACAGGATAATTTAGTATGAATAATTTTAATTCAGTTTCTTTTCTTTCTTTTTCAGAAGTAAGGAGTGGTGGGAAACAATGGTGATGTAAAACTAAGATCAAGGCTGATAGCATCACAATTTTGACTATAACCTTAAGTAATCTACAGGACACGTAAGGTTCTCATCAAATTCCATGAGAAGTATCACACACCTCACACCATGATGGAAGTTCACAAAGGTGTGCACATGCTAATCTCCTCCTTTAGTAAGGCAGCTCAATGCATTTAACCTGTTATATTAACTTGGAGGAAGTTGCATTTGACAAATGTACTTGTGCAGTGCAGGTTTGGAGAGATTCGTTTCAGTAAGAGGAGAAGACGTTTTTTCTATCTAGATGCTACACCAACAAAGAAAAGGCAAAGTATTTTCCCCTAAAGAATTATAGGTTACAAGGTTTAAACTGCAACAAAATTATCTAGGTCTTCTTGTAATAGTTACCTGGTTTGAAAGAGACAGAGAGAGATGGAGAGATGGAGAGATGGAGAGAGGGAGAGAGAGAGAGAGAAGGGGTGGGGGTGGGGGATTTATTTTGGACACTAAACAGTGTCCCATCAAATCACCTACAGTGAGTGTGGTTGGTGGGAGTCACAAACTTTGCCTGGATCCCCTTTCCTCGTGGTTGTTTCTGCTGCAAAAGCCATTGCCTTTGACATCTGTGACACATTTCCATCATTGCTGCAGGGAAAAATCATGAAGTGCCATCCAGAGAGACTCGAGAAGTAGAGTGTGACAGCCAAGGGAACAAACATTGTCACCCAGGCCAGGAATGGCAGCTGGCTCTGCAGGAAGGAGTTCCAGCAACTTCTCTGCCACAGCTCAGCGGTACTGACTTTATTAGGAATTAAATTGTTCCCACCGCTGCTCTGCTCCTTCAGGCCACAATAATGTTGGAGGATTATTTTTAAATTTCACCTCAGCAGCAAACTCTGGGTAAAGCTGATACGTGAGAGTCGTTTCCCCAAAGTCTGTACAATCGATAGAAAAAATGGAGGAGCAGAGCCAAAGCCACCAAGGGATGCACAGCTACGTGTGGAAACGGGGCAGGAAAGGCTTCGTCTCCCATTGGACTTCTGAACAGATCACGGGGCAGTAAGAGGAACAGTTAGAGACGGGTAAGGTGAGCTGTCGAGCTGTTGGAGATGGCTGGGTGCCCTTCTCAAATAAGATCTGTAGGACAGTCATGCATGGAATGAAAATATCTGTGAGAACTTCTATTTGGAGAAAATTAAAATTGCAACACAAACACAGAGCTCAGACTTTGAGGACAACCTGAAGCATCGTGTGGAAGGAAAAGTTCCAAAACTCTAAGCCAGACCTTTGTGAAAATCTTTCCTCAAACCTGGACAGGTCTTTATATTCCCTGAGCTCAGTTTCCTTGTGTGAAAATCCTGGCATAATCCCTACCTCGGGTCTGTCAGGCATCAAAGGTGACACATGCATGGGGTTTCAAGCTCTAGTCCAATGAAAAGCAGTGATGATTGTCCTACTGTAATCCAAGTGGGGGCAGGAGAGTGAAGGCTTTCTGGGGTTGGTGGTTTTTCCTCGATAGCGGTTCTGCGGCCATGTGAGCAAGGCTTTCAACTTTGAAGGACATCACCGGGAGCCTGGCAGACATCAAACTCTCTGCTCGCCCAGTGTCACCTGGCCCCGTCTTATTCAATGACACCTGAGTTACAGCGGTGAATGAGAACTAAGGGGAAGCAGCACATACAGAAATCATGTGGACCACATCTCCTTCTCCTCTGAGAGGAGGAGCTGCGTGACACAGGCCCACGCAGGCGCACAGTGCTGAGTGTTGCATATGCCAAGCACAAGGCACTGCCCACTGCTGGCCTCCTGTTCATCAGTCAAGCCCAGCCCTGCTGTTCAGAAGCCTTTCCCTGCTAGACCTCAGGGGTGACCCTTTTCTCTGCAGCCTTCCCTATGAAACCCACTTAGCAGGTCACATGTGATGACTGACTGGCCATGAGGATGGGATTACATAAAGTGAGGTTCAAAACAGATGCCTCTGGGGCTGGGGATTTAGCTCAGCGGCAAAGCGCCTGCCTGGCAAGCGCAAGGTCGTGAGTTCGGTTCCTGGTACCGGAGAAAAACCGAAAAAAAAAAAAACAAAAACAGATGCCTCTGTTCTGCCTGCAGAACACAGAGCACATGGTCATGTGGCCACCTGGGAGCTCACCCTCAAACAATTCTACCCTCCCTTCCACAGGGTGCCCAGACCAAGACTATGAGACCTACTAGCCTCTGCTTGGCCAGGGAGGGGACAGGCCTCAAAGACCTCTGGGATTGTCCAGCTCCACAGTGGTTCCAGATCGGTCACACATAGGACTTTCCACAGCTGTGGCTACTCTCCAGCTTTTAGACTTCCACTTCATCAGACTTGGGTCCCATGGGTACCACAGGGAACCCTTTCCTGATCATCACAAATAAGTTGGAGGATCCCTGGCCTATTCCCCTCAAACCTTCCTCCCTTCCTTTCTTCCTTCCTTCCTTCCTTCCTTCTTTTCTTTCTTTTCCTTTCTTTCTTTCTTTCTTTCTTCTTTCTTTCTTTATTTTTCTTGGTAGTGCTGGGATTGAACTAAGTGAGAACACTGAGTTATGTCCCCAGCCTCTTTTTATTTCTTTTATTTTAAGACAGAGACTTGTCAAATCACCAAGTTGCCCAGATTGGGCTTAAACTTGTGATCTTCCTACCTCAGCCCCCCAGAGTGCTGGAATCACAGGTATGTGTCAGCCCTGGTTAGACAGTGTGTTCAGGTGGACAGAGTCCCTCCATGTGACATTTTTCTCTAAACCTGTACACATGATATATTCTTAATTTAAAATTTAAAATCTACTATCTAACCATTTGACATTCTACATGTTTAAAACATTGAATGCTCAGAATAATTTCAGTATTGGCATTACTCTTTGTTTTGTTTTGTCTTTGTGCTGGAGATTGATTCCAGGTCATTCGTACAAAGGTACATCCCCAGCCATTTATTTATTTATTCATTCATTCATTCATTCATTCATTCATTGAGACAGGGTCTAAGTTACAAGTTATCCAGACTGGGCTTGAACTTGTGATCCTTCTGCCTAGACCTCCCAGAGTGCTGGAATTATAGACATGCACCACTGTGCTTTGCATTACTGTGTTATAGGTTGGAAGATTCCAGAACCATTAAGTAATTTGTAGAAAAGCACACTGCTAAGGGGTGTTTCCATTAACAGCTACAATTGCACACAGTAGGTACTCAGTTAATAACTTTCAAGTTGATAAATGGATGTAAAAATGTTTTTCAATGTTACCTACCTACCACACACTGTGAATTTCATTTAACATAAATTTTCCTCACTTGAGGAAAACGCAAAGAGAATGAGGTTGCTCAGATATGGTTCAGTAATAACTTTTTAATAATGTCAAATAGAAGAGTGTTTTTCTTAAGACAATACTGACAAATAGCTCTTTTGCTCACAGGGGAATAAAATGTAGAAACAAATTGTCAATTGAAGCAGGAAAAAATTACTCTCTGAGAGCTCAACCAGTGGAAAAAGATTAGATCTTCTGGAGTCTCCATCTCTGGAGATTTTTGAAGAAGAGAATAGAGAAGCCACCTGTCCTGGCAGATCCATCTCAAGGCAGGCCTTGGTGTTCTCATCCTCCATGGTTCCACAGGCCTGAGGTAACAGTGGAAGACAATGGGGATAGAGGGTTGCTCAGCTGAAATTTTACAATGACCCTCAAACAAGGCCTATTTGCCACTGTAAAAGGTGACTCCAGACAAAACTGAGATGCAGTACTTTAACTTTCTTTTCAATTGTCAGCTTCCTTTTCCTCACAAGCCCCCCTTTTTTGTCCTTCTCTTCTCCCTCACCATTTTCTTCTTTTCATTGCTCCAATTCTTCCTCCCAGTGCCATTTGCTCCATTTACACACTGGCAAGACCAGTGATCTGCCCCCACTTTCACCTGCCTTGTGTCTCTTCACCAGAGCCCTCTGGCTGAGCGGGCACAGAACAGCTTCTCTGAACACAAAAGCAGCCTTCTCTGCAGCTTGGGACTGTCACCCCGAATACATTTCTCTTGCTGTTCCTGGTCTTCCTAAAGTTAGCTCTTATGGGATGTCAGCAGTGCTGGCTTCACACCTCACACAGGACACGCGGAAGTCCCCTGGTGACTCTCTAGAAGTGTGAATACATGTTCTTCCTCTCTCTGGCAACAATTTCATTTCAAGGCCATTGTTATCCATTTAATTTTTACTTTTGCTAAAATTTTTTACATGAATTCTCATGTCAAAGCAATATTCAAAGATATTGGAGAGTATGAAGAGTCATGATCAGAAGCTTTTATCCTGCACTGAGGTCCTAATTAGGCGCCATCACAGAAGCCAATGGTTGAGGCAGATCTGTGAACCTCTGTGTTCCTATTAGAAGTAGACATATCTAATGATGAATGATCATGTTTCCAAGGGTGAAAGAGAAGGGGCACTCCTGCTGCTCCATGCCAGAGCCACAGTCCTGAGACAGTCCCACTGTCCTTGCCACTGTGACCATGCCACACATTCTTTGCTGGTGTGATCATGGCACTTCCTGTGGTAGTTACTCTCTGTTTGCTGGACAGAATACTCAACACCTACAACTTAAAGAAGTTTACTTGGCTAGTGGCTTAAGGGATTCAGTACATGGTCAGCTGGCTCCAAGGCATGAACACCAGGGCAGGGGGGATGGTGCCACAGAGCCAGGTAACACATGGTCCTTGAGAATCAGTGCAGGGGAACAGCATCAGAGAGAAAGGGACTAGGGAGCAGGCATAGACCCAAAAGTCACCCCTCCATCACCTACCCAGACACACTCAAAAGTGTGATTTATTAACCCCTATGTGGCTTCTAAAACAGTTTGACAATTAAGCTTAACCATCACACTTATACTAACCCTAAATGGACACATTTAGTTGCATTTTGTAAGCACTTCCTGGAATACAAACTGCAGTTACTTAGGGAAAGTCTCACTGTGCCCTGCACATTCATAAATCCAGGGAAGAGAAACCACTGCTATTGTTTCCCTGGCCTCTTCTGTCATTCTGGCCTCTGGTTGGGGGGCTCTGTGGTCACAAATGACTCCAGGACACAGCAAGGAGCCAGACAAGTGAAACACAGACCCTGAAGCTGGTGGTTGTTAAGCTTAGCAATGAGGTATTGCTTCTTCCACCATGCCTGTTACAGCTTTGAATTTGTAACATCTTTATACCAGCAAGTCCCAGCCAGGAAAAGTTTAATTATTTATAACTGCTGCTAGATTCAATTTTTAAAGACTAGAGCATATGTATAAGTATTCTTATAGTGAATAAGATAACATCAGGGTGAATATAATGGAAAGTGGCTTTATTACAGTTTAGAGAGAAAGGTATTCTCCCTATTTAACTAAAGTCCACTGTCTGCTATGAGCTTCCATGTCTCTGAACACTTGTCTTCACTGTACAGCTCAGAGATGATATGAAACAGATAGAAAAGCACGTTGTAGCACAAGTGAAACACAGACATACAGAAAAGCAAAGTGCAGAATTTTAAGTATAGCAGGACGGGTGATATTCTCCTGGGCCACAGTCAGTGACTGAAATGATGAAACCTATTCTTTCAGCTGAGTCAATCTGCACATTCCAGTGCCTAAGTGATGCTTTCTTGCTTTTTGTTCATTTATTAATGTTCTACAAAACACTGCTATTCAAATCTTTGGCATTGTTGCCAACTGTTATTGAACACTCCTGATTAAGCATTCTGTATATTCTACTATTTCTAAAAACAACTTTTTAAGAAGGATAAGCATCATTAGGTTTGAAAGTTCTATCTTGAAAACAAGAAGGGAGAAATTATGATCTGTATATGCAAGGCTACTAATTCCTGGGTATCAAATTAGTTCAGTGACTAATTTTAAAGTGTCATTTCAGTTTCTGTCATTTTATTTTTGTTTACTTGCTAAAAGCACTGTTTTAAATGGCTACATCTTATACCTCTTCAATCAATGACCAGGCCCAAAATCTAAGGAAGGTAATTGATTCACTCTTTTGTTTTTTTTTTTCCTTCAGCAAGCACACATTGAGCACTTACTCTATGCAAGACATGGTTTGTAATGAATCAGGACTGCCCTCAGGAGATAGATGTATGATATGGATTCAATGCATCATTGTCATAGCCACGTGTGTATAGGGTGCCACAAGAGTCCAGAAGAGAAAGTGGTTCTTTCCGTCCAGGCTGAGATAGCTCACCAGCTTGACCTCAAGTTATGAGTAGGATTTCCCTGGCAAATAGGGTGGATGGGTCATTTCCAGAGAAACGAACCACAGGAGACAGGCACAAAAGGTGAAAGCCTGGAGCATGTGTTTACACACTGGAAGTGTGTGCCCTGGAGTGAGCAGCAAGAGAAAGAGGAGATGGGGACCATTGTGCTAGATACCGCATGCCACACCAACCTGAACAAGAAGGGGAGAAGTTGCTGGTTTGTCAACCAGGTAGAATGCCGTGATCCCCTGAACACACATGTAGAATGCAAATGTATGAGGGAGTGGGCTCTTAAGGAAGGGTTCAAGCTTGTGCGCAGAGCCTTCCGGGGTAAGATTAGTTAGCACCTTATAAGAGAGACCCCAGAGAGCTGGCCAGCCACCCGCTCACGCAAGCATAAGAAAGTACAGCAAGTCCCTGACTTGAACATTCTAGCTGCAAACTTTCACAGCAGTACTGTAGAAGACTCACTCTGTCAGATACAGATGGATCTGGCTTACAAACGTTCTCCCAGAATGGAACTCATCCGTAAGTCAGGGACTTACTGTACCTGTAAGGGGAGCAGGCCTTCATGAGACACTGAATCCACCAGGACCTTGGTCTTGGACTTCCCTCACTCTAGAATTGTGAGAAATAACTTCAGCCATTTACAAGCCACCAGGTTTACAGTATTTTATTAGAGCATCCTGAATGACTAAGACAAGCAGCATCTGCGAATGACTCAAACACTGAGTTACAAAGGTGGGCGGCAGGGCAGGGCCAGAGGTGGGAGCTGCTGCAAGCCCTAGGTGGGCTCCAAGCAGACTAACCTGAGCTGATACTGAGAAGGAACGGGTCCCAGCAACTCTTTATTATCCCATGCACCAGGAACATGCACCTCTTCACTTTTGCTGGAAGTTATCTCCCTTGTGCAAGTGGGGAAATAAAGTTTTTTAATTAGAAATAGCACCAGTTCCCATTTAAATTTTGTCTTGAATTCACTCAAGATTCAGTTCCCTCCTAGCACTGCTTTTGAGCTTCGCTTTAGGCAGCTCTGTGTATTTAGGTACATTTCAGACTCAACTCTCCACAGCAAGGTCCTGTGGACCCACCATCCTCTGCATGAAGAGACAGAGCTGTGAAGTGCCACATGCTCATTCTCTGCTGGGCTGTAAGCTGCTCCTCTGGCCTGTTCCACTGGTCCCAGGTGGTTTCCAGGAACACCGGCTGCACTCTGGCTCTGGAGACTGGCCCTTACCTGTTCACACCAGGATAAGGAAGTAGTATGCAGGCGAAAACACACAGAGATGGTAGACCGGGGAGAAGAGCAGGTAGACGTTCTTTCTGGTCACCTTCATTTTCTTAGCTAACCAGAAAGTGAGGCTATCAGTGAGGAGAGTGGGAGCAGGGAGAGAAGGGGCAAGGAATAAGCCATGTTGCAAGGAATGGAATCTCATGCCACACTTAATAAATGTGTACAAGTACCAGGTCCATTAAAAATGTTTCAAATGTACTTAAAACAGAAGTAATACAGTCTGATTACCATACGCTCAAGGTCCACTGGAAACTCCTGGCTACATCCTGCCAGTCCAGACACGAGGTTCTCTCTGGTCACTGTTAACTGCGGCATGCAGGCACAGAGAGGTGGGAATCATAGGTTCAGCCAGTGTCCAGGCTTGCAAGAGGGTGTGGGAAAGGTTGGAAAGTGGTTCCAGAGGATGGTTAGATGAAGCTGGAAACCAAGCCGGGTACAAGGGGAGAAATATACAAGTGGGATAAAGGAATGGGAGACAGGCAATGGGATAAATAAGCTGTTGGCCACAGGGTAGCAAAGGAAGTGAGCAACAAGAACAGACACTGTGGCAGGAAGTGGGGAGTTTGAAACGGTCATCATGGAATTTGTGATTATCGCAGATGTGGCTGTGGGATGAGGGGCTGAGAAAGTGTATATGTGAGGCCTCTGGAACTGAGAGACCAGGACTTCAGGCAATAGTTTGGTTGAAAGACCAGTGTGAGTGGGAAGAGATGCGACAGGGGCCTGAAGCAGCACATGGCCTATGGAAGGCCGGTTTGACAGGCATTCAGACCTAGGAGCTCCAGAAGAGAGGGAAACAGAAAAGGGAAAATGTGGACATGCAAGGCAAAGAGGAGCAAGACGGCCATCTGCCCCAACCATGGGAAGCACACGGGAGTTAAAACCTTTCGCATGGAAGAGATGCAGTAGTCCATGTACCAAAAATTCAGGAGCGTTTGAGACATTTCCTCCCTCTCAGCAGCTTGTTTTGTTCGCTATTTGTAAAGATATTTTTAAAAGAGTGATGATTTTGAGGCAGAAAGACAGGATGTGTTACATGTTGGCATTGTAGAGAAGCACTTTACCCCAGTTCACAGCAAATGTGAGACTCCTAATACTGAACTGAGCCTCCCGTATTTGGCTTGAGAGGCAAGAAATGCAGAGCGATAGACCTGGGTTTCCATTACCACTCGCTTTAGTCTTTGTCCCGAGGAAACATAATAAGCAGCCTGGAACAGTGTGCTATTGTTCGCTTTATATGGGTGGGAAGATTAAACCCTTAATTAATCAGGGAATGGGTAATTGATCATTGTTAAGTCCCTGAAAGTAGTCACGATTACACATGGGTCCATGAAATTGATAATTGTCTTTTTCCCTGCAAATGGTCATGATTGCTCATGAGTCATTTTGTAATGAACGCTGACTCATTGTTCACTGGCCTGGGAATGGTGATTAGTGGTTTGGTGGAGCTCAGGGTTTTCTTGACGTGGAAACCTTCCCACAATTCATGTCAGCCTCCTTTGAGAGAGATTTCCAGATTTAAATACACCTGGAAGGGTAAAGGAGCAAAAGAGGAGGGCAAAAAACTCACAAAAAGAAAACCAAACTTCTTAAGTGAAAGCGATTTGAATCACCCAAGGAAGCCTGGTGGCAAAGTGACATTAAGGAGAAGAATTCAGAGTCCCAATATGAACCTTGTTCTCAAATCTTACCACCCCCTGGCACCATCTCTGTGGGAAGAAAGGAAAGGAAGGGGAAGAAGGGAAGTAATTACAAGTAGGAATACAGAACAACTGCCAATAAGACTGAAAATTCACATCCATTTCCTGACTTTAATGGTCTCAAGTTAAGAATTAACTTTATCCATGGTCTTCAAGTTATTGTTTTCCCAAAAACCTTCTCTCTTGACTATGTTGAGTCAAAGAAACAATCAAAGGGGTCCTTTCAAGCCACAGCATCTGCAGTGTGTCTTTGTCCCAAAAGTCCCTCCTCCGCCAGGCCTGCTGTTCCTCTGGTGCGTGAACAGCCACATAAATAAACATGGACGGAGGCAAGCATGTGGCTGCACTTGGCAAACAGAGAGAACACGTTCTGGTCCTGGTCCTGGTGATGTCATGGTGCGAACTGCAAAACAAAACAACAAAGTTCACCAGGAGGATCTTCCTGAAGAGGTTATGTAAATTGCCAGCAACGGACGTGATAATTAACACACAAAGCCTGGATCGGCCATTGTGCAAATGTTTGTTCCGACAGATTTAGAAGGGGAATTACTTATTCCACCCCATGGGCTTGCCTGTGTGGTCAGACAGCAGATCCTCAGATCATGCAAGGAACTTAAGCACTTTTGGCATACTCTGCTCAGCTAGAACTTGGGCGAACAGCACAGTGCATTCACAGAGCACCGTAGGAGTTGGGACAGGTGTGCTCAGCAAACCAGACACAGATGGTCAAGGTTTACAGACTGAGTGCTGCCGAGAGATTATTCACTTACCAGCAAAGATTGTGTGCTTTATCAAACACCAACTCACCTCACATTCCTTTAAATACCAATATCTCCTAAAACAGTTTAAAAACTAGCTTGTATGCAGAACATTTTTTTTGACTGGTGTGCAAAATAAAGCATCCTTATGAATAAGGATCAGTCTGCCTCAGTACTTCCAGTCCTACTCCACAGCCGCCAGGGTCAAGAAAAGTAAAGTAAACGGAGACTGAATTTCCTTGTCTCTCCTTTTCTGTGAACCCATAAGAAGTCTTCATTCATACAGATTCTTGCCCACTTAAGGCCATTTCATTGGTTTGTGCAAGCGTACATTTTAAAAGAGGACACATTTGGTTTAGGCAGCCCTTCTACCTCTCTTCTTTCGTGCTCCAGCTCTTCATCCCTCCCTCCTTGCTCAGGAAGTCATCTGACTGTCCCTCACCTACAGAGACCACATACACGCATGCCCACCTCTCCCTGGAAGGAACTCAGAAAAGCACCAGCCCTCTGTCTCACTCTCCAGCCCCCAAGTCTGTAAGTCTAATTTGGGAAACAAATCCATGTCTAGGTATTCATGGATAATAATCTTCAGAGCATTTCCCCTTTCCATGTAATACATTTGCCTTTAAATTTGATTTCAAGCCCCAGACTTGGAAACCCAAATCCCCCACACTTGAATTCTTCTCTCTTTCTTCTTCTGGGACAGATAGCAGAATGGTATCTGTCCACTGGTAACCTAGGGGAGAGTCATTGGAGGGGTGACCTCTACAGAGGAGTTCAAGCTGCCAGGCACATTTTTTTGGTCATGCCATGATGTCGTGACTGCTTTCATTGATTTTTTCTAAACTGTGACAGAATAAAGATGCATGTCATCTTTTTATCACACTTGTGATGCCAGCTCAAATTAATGAAGGTGAATTCTGTAGGAAGCAGCCACCCCAAGACCTCTCTTCCCCAAACAGATCCTCGTATCTAACATTAAGATGGAGTATGAGAGTTAGGTGTCAGAACAATTCCAGAGAGAGAAGATTTCTCTACTGCATACAAGGGGAAGTTCAATGGAAAACTATTAAGTAGAGGCATCCAATCTAGATGTCTTCTAAGTGAAAGAAGGGAGATGCTGGAGGACTACTCGGAAAGGCGGAATGAGACTAGAAGGGACTCTCTGGAGCACTTCTGACACAAGAAAATGGCTGAGATCAGCCGTGTAAATCCAATGAGGGACCAATCAATGAGAACTCAGTTAAAGCCAAAATAGGGAAGAATGAGGAGTCAAGAAATCTAAGAATAAAGAATAGGAAAGTTTACCCATGAAGGTATTCAATCATTTGTGTACTTAACAAATATTAAATACAACAAAAATCTCAGAGCAGTATATCATAATGGTGGACAAGTACATAGCATCTCTACTCCCATGAAACACATAATCTATCAAGGAAGATATGTAAGAAAGCAAGCGATAACCACAAAGGAGGTATAAAGGACACTTGGGAACAGGAGGCAAGAGCTCAACCCTTCCATAGAAATGCCAGCTAGGTGAGGTAGGGGGGCAACTGGTAATGAAGACTTCCTAAAGGAAGTAGCATACATAAGCTGAAGGTCCAGATTGGTGGTTCTCAATTCAGACCCAATTTTCTGTTTCTGTTATAAGTACTTTACAACATACTCAATATTATCCTGAAGTAATATAACCTTCCTGTATATATAATTGTGATTCCCTTAATAAAGAAAAGCAAAAGAATCACTTGAAGTATGTGCTGCAGTATGCAACTGTGTTAATCACTTAACTGGGCCATTATTTTATGATGTACTTGTGACAGGCAGATTGCTCCCAGAATATCATGATAGAGATTCAAACACCAGCAGAGTATTTCCATGGGTGAAATGACCTTCATAGATAATGAACAACTGTCAGTTCAAATAAAAAAAAACAATCTTGGGGGCTGGGAATTTAGCTCAGTGGCACAGCACCTGCCTGGCAAGCACAAGGTCGTGAATTCGATTCCCGGTACCGGAAAAAAAACAAAACGGAAAAACAAACAAACAAACAACAAAAAAAAAACAACCTTCCCTTGATTCACACAGTAATTGTAGTCCTGGAAAAGTCAGTGTATATTAAATGCTTTAAACTAGAAAATAGAGGCTTGCAAAATAGAAGGGTTTCCCCCTACAACAATAACAAGAGGGGCACTTGAAAGTGTGTAAATACATAGAACTCTTAACTGTGCAGAATTCTCCCAAATGTTACACAATGTCTGTATCCCCAGCCTTTGCTCACTACATGTTAGTTGTGCTTCTCAGTCACTGACCAAAAAAATATCCCCACATTTTTCCACAGTGCTTTGCACCTGATGAGAACCACAGATTTTAAGTGCCATAGTCCAAAATGAGCCTGAATAAACCCGAGGCAGACTTCTGTGTAATTCTAAAGCAGATTATCTCATGGAAAGCTATGCTGTTAAGTCCAAACCCAAGTGGATTCTGTATCTTCTATGGAGCACATAGCCCAGGCCACCACTCACAGTAGGGACTTGCCCAGGGATGAGGTGTGGCCACCCAACCCATTCGATAAAACCTCTGCTGGATATGTGCTGGGATGGTCAGGGAACAGTGGTCTCTTTTCTCTAGCTATATGGGTTGCAGCCAAAATGTGAAGCATTTCCACACAAAAGCACAAACTTCTTACCTGCATAACAAATGCAGTGCCTTGGAAATGGATTCTCACTGACATTTGTTAAATCAAATGTCCAATGACATGAGGAGAGGTGTCAGTCAATATGGCTTCTATAACAAAATATCCTGGACTGGGTGATTTATAAATAATAGTTTGGATTGTCAATTCTTGAAGCTGGGAAGTCTAAGGCCCTAATAGAATCAATATCTGGTAAGAGCTCTCTGTTCTGTAGATCATGCCTTGTGGCTGTGTCCTCACATGGTAGAAGGGCCCTGGGCTCCCTCACACCTCTTTTATAAGGACACTAACTCCATTTTCAAAGACCCCTCGTGACCTATCCAGCTCCCAAAGGTTTTGTCTTTTAATACTATTACATGGAGAATAGGTTTCAACACATGAACGGGGGGACTGAGTCAAAAACATTCAGCCCTTAGTCAAAGGTATGATTCTTCTTCCCTCCTGATTTTCTTTTTAGGAAGCATGTGTGAGTCAGTTTTCCAACACTGTGATAAAATACCAGAGATAATCAATTTGAAAGGACTACTTGGTTCCAGAGGTTTCGGTCCTTGGTTGCTTGGCCCTATTGCTTTGGGCCTGTAGTAACACAGGACCTCATGGTGGGAGTACGTGGCAGATAAGGTCAGCTTGCCTCATAGCAGTAGGGAAGGAGAGAGAGAGAAAAAAAAGACAGAGAGAGAGAGAGATGGGAATCCCAACATTCCCTTCCAGGACATCTCCCAAGTGCTCTAACTTCCTTCCATTAGGCCCCAGTTCCTAAACGTTGCACCACCTCCCAAAGAGTACCACATGGGGGACAAAGCCTTTAACACAGGGGTCTTGGGGGACAAGATCCAAACTATAGGAACACAGAACACTACTGGTTGGCCTTCCTCATTTCTCTGAATCTGCTTACTTTGTTCCTGGGAAGTATGGTCCTATTTAACTGGTAATTAGATTGGAGGTAAATAACTAGGTATACATGGCTTTTTTTTTAGGAAAAAAATCTGTGCTCAGAGAGCCAGTATCCTGTGTTTAGTGTCAAATTGAAACTAAAATCCCTCGTTATGGGTTGACCTGTGTCCCCAGAAGATATATTGAAGTTCTAATCTTCAGTACTTCAGAATATGATCTTTCTAGGAAATACAGTCTTGGCAGATATAAAGTCATAAAACCAGGCCCTCCACCCAGTAGGATATTTTGGCCCCACATCTGACCTCCCCCTGCCCAGAACCCTTCATAAAGACCAATCTCACACTGCTAAATAAAGTATACCACAAATCTCACTGTGTAAAATCTCTTGGAGGTCAAAAGTTTTCTTTTCAAGAGCATATTTTTTGTCATAATGTAACTTCCCTTAGGTATTTCATAGATTTTCTCCAACAGTGTTGCAAAATGAAAAGTTGTTGAGAGAAAAAGTTATTAAAATCAAGAAGCGGTTGAAATTACCAATCCTGACCACAGCTGTCATATTAAAATATAAAAATCTAATGTTTATCTTAAGTACATTATAATTGACTTTAGGATGGAAAGAACTGGGAGCTTCACAGAGTAGGCCTCAAGGTCCAATTTCAGTGGCCCATGAGGACCACAATGGGTGGACATCATTGCAGAGGGAGCAGGCATTCCTGCAGTGAGATTTGGGGTTGACAACTCAGATCTGGACTGTTCCCCAAAGCCCCTGAGTTAAAGGCTTAGCCCCCAGCCTGAGGCACTATTGGGAGATGGCAGAAACTTTAAGAGGTGAGGACTGGTGGGAGATCTCAGGTCACTGGGGGCGTGCACTTGAAGGGGATTGTGGCTTTGTATCTCTTTTCTGTTTTTCACATCCCAGTCTTGTGTTGAGGAGATCTTCCCCACCCCCCACTTACTACCATGATGTTCTGCCTCACCACAGGCTCAAAAGCAATGGGGCTGATCAACCAAGGACTGAAACCACCAAATATGTGAGCCAAAATAAAGCTTTTCTCTTCATATTGGCCATCTCAGGTACTTTATTATAGCAATAAAAAGCTGACTGGCACAGTTCCCAAAGCAGCAAAGAGCAAAGCTGGTTTTCTGATTCTAAGTTCAATTATTTTTCCCATATACCCAGTTGTTATAATGAAAATATCAAGTAACTTCCATGAAAAACATTTCCACTTTGTATGCAAATGATTGCTTCCCAGATCTTCCTGCAGCCTCAGAGCCCTTGAGAAGTAGATTGTTCAGACTCCTGATCAGGTCAAAGCACCAGAACGGGGCCAACACAAGACCACAGGAACTGTCAGCTCAGCTTCTACACTGACCACGGGCAAAGAGAGTGGAGGAAAACATGAGTAGTCTGTTCATGCTCTGCTGCTTTTTACGTCACCATCTTCTCCTTCAAAAGCTCCCTTCAAACTGGATTGAACCACAGCTGGCCTCTCCGCTCACCATGGCCTGCTGCACTTTCCCCTCTCTGACTCTGGAAACAGCTCTCTAGCATTTTATACATGGGTTAAGTGTGAGCCACTGGAACACATTCTGTTGATCTCTGGAAGTGATCCGCTACTATCAGAATTATTGTGGAGCTCCTAGGGAAGACTCTAGCACATGCATATCCCCATTCCTCTATTTCCATCACAAATAATTACTTATGGTGTGACATGCCCACTTATATTTCACTCTCGGAGATACATTCAGTCTCAGTTCAGCTCAGAACCACCTTTTGTGTTTTGTGTACTTCAGCTTTTAAAAAAGCAAATATCTTTCCCCAAAATATTTAACTATGCAAAAATATTTACTCTTTTGAAAGGAAAAGTTGAGTTCTATAATTACAATTAAAAGAATGCATACTTCTCACTGTTCCCGTCATTACCTAAAGCAGCAGAATTCTGGGAGAACCAAATACTTCTGACAATCCCGTGACCACAGCTGCTTGCCTGTCAGCTAGTTCCATACAGAGCACACAATCACTGATGATGCATCTTCAAAAGGATCTTAGATGAGAGGGGCCATGGATTTTTAATTCAGACACTTCTAGGTCTGAATTAGGTGTGAACTGTTTGACATAATGTGATATTTCAGCTTTCTGATTTCCTAAATTTTTATCTCTAAAATGAAAATCATGATATGTGTGTCCAGGAATTATTAAGAAATTAAATAACATATGTGTAGTGCACCTATAGTCTGTGAGTGAATCTGCCAAGTGTAATATTAGCACACCCAGGTCATAGTGTCCTTAGAGAATAATCCAGAATTGGGGGATGGTAATGGGGATGAGGAGGATGAAGAAGATAAATGCTTATGTAATATTTACAGCCTGCCAGCCACTGCTCTAAACTCATGATATATATCAATTCACTCCATGTTCCTGAGGGGGCCACAAAGTGTTCTACTGATAGTGAAAGCAAGATCCAAAGCCATGAAGCTAGTTTGCCAAGATCCAATGCTAGAAAGCAGGAGAGCTGGACTTCCACATCAGGCAGTCACGTTCCCTCCTGCACTCTCCATCCCTGCACTTACCTGTTGTTATCCAATGATAACCACAAGGATCTGAGACCCCCTGAAATAAAGTTCATTAGTCTCCCTTTTTTTTTGAATTGGGAACATCCTCTCCAAATTTCTCCTAACTCATCTCTATTACTTCCACTGGGCTTGGGGAAAATCTTCTTAAAGTTCTTGAAGATACGGAGAGTATCCTCTGGTGCAATAGAGGAATTGGAATCACCTTTCTTTCATCATTCACTGTGTAACTCAATAACATATAGTTATTTGCAGGGGAAGACACTCTGAAAAACAATGAGATAACATGGCACACATTGTATAGTGGCCAAAATCTAGAACACCAAATGCTGGTGAGGATGCTCAGTAATAGAGACATAAGGACTGCAAAATGGTACAGTCACTCTGAATACACAATGAAAGTTCCTTTAAAAAGCTGCATTTACACATAACATAACAAGTAATCTTGCTTCTTGATATTTCCCTAAAGTAGTTAAACACGTTTTTTAATAATTGTCTAATTTAGAAGCAATCGAGATGCCACCTAGTTAATGAATACACAAATAAAATTGTGGTACTGTGTTAATCAGCTTTCCATTATTATAACAGAAAGACTAAAGCAATCAACTTATAAAAAGAGAAGGTTTATTTTGGTTCATGGTTTCAGCAGGTCTGGTCCATGGTTAGTTAGTCCCCTCACTTTTGGACCTGTGATAAGGCAGTTCATCATGGCAGGGAGTGCCCGCAGAGCAAAGTTGTTGATCTAATGGCAGGTACTCAAAAAAGAAAAGAAAAAAAAAAAACTCAGAAAGACAAAAAAAATAATAATAATAATAATAAGTGTCCTGATTGCTTTCAAGGGTACATCTTCAATTACCTAAAATCTCCCACCAAGTGAAATTTTAAATCTCTTAAAATTTCAACATATCTTAGTAGCACCACTCTTGGGAACAAGTCTTAAACACATGGGCTTTTGGGAGACACTTTATTAAACTCTAGCAGGTGCTCAGACCCTGAAATATTCAGTGCTAAAAAAGAAATGCACTATCAAGCCATGGAAAAGTGTGGCTGAAACTTACATGTATATGTGCATTACTAAGTGAAAGAAGCTAGTGTGAAAAAGTAGCCTACTGTATGATGCCAAGTAGATGGCATGCTAGAAATGCCACAACTATGAAGAGGGCAGAAAGGTTAGTGGTTGCCAAGGGTTGGAAGGGGGAGGATAAAGACCAGAGCACGGAGGATTTTAAGGCAGTGAAAATGCTCTATCTGATACTATGATGATAAATTTGTCAAAAGTATAGGAGATCCTACAGCAAGAACAAACGCTAACACAAACATAGAGGTAGAGTGGTTAGGAAGTATCAATGTGGGTTCATCAATTGTAACAAATGCATTACTCTGGTAAAAGATGTGAATGAAGGAGGCGCAGGTATGGGGGCAGAGGTACATGGGAAAGCTTTACACATTCTTCTCAGTTCTGCTGTGAATCTAAAATTCCTTTAAAAAAATAAATGCTTTTAAAAATATGATTAGCTGCAACATTACATCATTATAATTGTAAATATTTAAAAGCTCTATCATATGTATGCATGGTGCTGTTTTCTGTAACCTATGGTCACACTGTAGTCAACAAATCTTTGCCTAACATTCAATGAAAATCGTCCTAACTCAAACTTAGTTGAAGATTTGCAAGTCCTTTCTAAGAAGTTCCCTGGAAGGTTTTATTTACTCCCAATTTGTACATATCTCTGTCGGATTTCAAGTCTCCTGAGCATGCTCGAACTTGTAGAGGCAACCACTTCCCACTGTGGTCCATGGTTAAGCACATGGTAAATGAGAAAAACGAAATTCCAGTTATGAAAGCACTGTGAATTCTTTTTCATCTTGTATTTGCCATTCTCTTAACTTAGGCATCTTTAACTTGAAATACTTGGAAAGCAGTTTATTCTTAAAGGTTATTTTATTTTTTATTTTGTCCTTTCTATTGTATTCCTGATGGAGAAGCAAATAGTCTCTTATTCAATCCCAGGGAATGTAGCATATAAATATTTCAGCATTTTAGTTAATTGTATTTTCATTATGCTTGTCCTGAGGCTTTGTAAGCTAAGAGTAAGATGTATTAAATCTAAAATAGAAAAACCATGACTTCAATTAATTCCTAAGTGGGATCTGTTTCAGGTTTAGATGGAGAAAGCTATTTCACTGTGACCTTGGTGGTATAGATAGCCTCTGTGGGGCTGTTCGAATGCCAGCCAAGCCTCCTGGCCTCAAATTAGCAACATCTCCTCAACTCTCTCTCTTCCTCCTCCTCCGTCTCACCTCCCCCTTGCTTCCTTTCCCCCCCTTCTCCTTTTCCCCCTCCCTGACTTTCTTTCTCTCCCTCTCTCTCCTCCCCGTCTCTGTATTTCTTTAGCTCATGAGGGCTTCCTGGTCTTTAAAATACTAGAGAAGGTATTAAGCCTAATCAGGTTTTAGCCTTGTTATCAGCCAACACCTTAGTTGACAACTAGCTGGTAGTGAAAGCCGCCAGGAATGTGACCCTCAGGCGCTGAGGCTGGGAAAGACAGGAGGGCTGTCCTGAGGGAGAAGGGAAGTGGTGTGTGGCACAGGGACAATGTAGTGGCAGTCTGTAGCATGATAGGGCAGGATACAGCTGGTCTTGCCTTCAGGCAGGTTTTACTTGGAGCTAGAGTTCAGCTTCCTGGCAGGAAGGGCTTGGGCCTCTCTGGCAGTAAGGAGCTAAAGGAGGAAAGAGGGGCTGCAGCTGTCTCCGCATTCACTGTTCAGTCCCCCAGTAGACCTAGTTAAAGAAGAGACTCGGCCAAGGGAGAGATACAAACCCTGCTATGTTACCACCAGACAAATGACTCCTTATGCTTCTCAAACTCTTTGTCCACACTGACCATGCAATAATCTACTTCACTAATACAAACTACCCACCAGTGTTTTATACTGCAGTACCTACAGCATCACAGACACCCCTTTCTGAACACTTTGCATGTGCCATGTGTCTTAGCTCTTGCTATACCCTTATGCAGTAGATGACCGGCTATGTCCTTTTCCATCTTCTACAAATTAGAAACAAGTTAAGAGAAGCCAAAGAATTCACCCAACAGTACAAATTCTGCTAAAAAGAATTCAAATCAGATTAGCTTAATTCCAGAGCTTAGAATTTTACACACTATACACTTTGACTTCTTTATACTTAGGAAATGTTTTTAAGAGGCTATTGTTTTACTATCCAAATATTGTACAAAATACAGTGACTATGCATGTTCAAATATTTTTGTCCCAGAAATTAAAGGGCAAGGAAATAAAGTTAGTAGCCCTGAGTCCTTGGTGAGTTGCAGAGCATAGACAGAAACATTTTGGGCAGGATCGACGCAAGGTGTTCTATATGAAGTAACATATCTTTCTTTTTACCCTCAACAAAGCAACTCACTTTTTTTGGTGCTGAGATTAAACCTAAAGCCTTTTTGCTGAGCTACATCCACAGCCCTCTTTTATTCATGTCTATGTGCTTGCTCATTTCAGCATTTGTTCTGCATCTACCATGGAGGATATGTCTTTCACAGGGAAAGGTCCACATCAAGACTTCATCTGCTCAATCTGTTCATGAGCCGAACTCTGTTTCTGAATATTATTTAGATAAAAATCACCACATTAGGAAGTTGCAGAGCATACTGCCTGGGCCACGGTCACCTGGTCACCCTTTGTACTCCTGAGAGATGTAGCCCACCACCATGCAGGCTCAGGACAATCCCCGAGGAGAAGGAACAAAGTGCTCACAAAGGCACTGCCAACAAATGTTTCCAAAAGTTTTAACAAGCAGACTTCATTTTTTTTTATTGACTGAAAGGGAAATGGAGTCAAGAGGGAAATTGCAATAAAATTGTAGGTAAGTCAAAGGTTTGTTTTTGTCTCCGTGGATTAGTTCTCACACATTTCCTGTTACTAGACTTAATTTTGGTAATGTGTAATTATAACCACCAGCTTACCCTTAGGCAATGAGTAGTAAAGTCTATTTCCTGATGAACTTGAGAAAGGCCAGAGGTTAATTGGACCATGCCTACTTAAAATGTCAGGGGCTTAAAGGTAGAGTTTCTCACCACCCCACAGGACCTTCCAGCATTATCAGAACCAGGGATGGTTCAGCCGCCTATAAAGAAGGTAGACACATGAACGTCTTAGTATTAGAGAAACCAATACAATTTTTCCTTAACTGTGCTACACTAAATAAACCGCTCCAACTTCCTGAAACCTGAAGAAAACACAAAAGGCTCTCAGAGTCTGGGCCTCACCAATCTGACCTTACAGCCCTGCCCTCACTACAAAGAACAGAAGCAACTGAAATTTATACTCATCATCAATTATACAGAATCAGATCTGTCACCAGCCTTGAGAGCTGAGTGTTCCTGGGGAAAATGAATAGCATATATTAACAGAAAGTCCAAAGGGGATTTAGAGGGACGGCAGTTGAAATGCCAGAAAAGAGTTACAAAAGGTCCTGTGTGTGACCACAGATTTGCACTGAAAAGTGAATTCTAAATCAGACTTAGTTTTGCTGCCTGGAAATTTCATCAAGGCACCTAAAGAATCAAATGAACAGTTTCTATGAAGCACAATTATTGACTCCCATTGAGAATTTCAATGAGTCAAGGATTTGTAGTTTATACCTGGACACCTTCCCAAGAGCCTCATGCTCAGAGGTGGAGCTTGTGGAAGGTGACTGGATCATAGAGGTGCTGCAGTTAACTCACTGTGGGAGCTGGGGTCCGGTCCGAAGAGGCAGGTCATCAGCATGCGTCTCAGCAGAGTGTAACTCTCTTCCTGTCCATCATCTCTCTTTCCTCCCTGCTTCCCAGCCACCATGATGTGAGCAGCTTTTTTTTTACCGTTGCCCTTCCATGCCACCAACCAGGCAGGGAATGAAAATTCTAAACTTTGAGCCAAAATAAACCTCTCCCGTTGTCAGTGTCAGGTATTTTGCCCCAGTGACCAGGAAAGTAACTAAAACACATGAAAGGGGTACTTGTCAGTAGGTGAAAGAAAAGATGGAGAGAGCAATTCAAACTCCAGCTGATCTTACCAACATTTGCTCTCATGAATCAGAACAGATTGGGGAACGCTAATGTAGAGTCACAGGCATGTAGCCCAGTAGTCCAAACTGTAATGGCCAAATAAATACTAGAGTTGGATATTGTGAATAGTTTACAAAGAAGATAAACCAGGACAACTGCTACACAGACTTCAATCATACTTCTGTTTTCAATTAATTCTTCAAATTCTTAATTTTGCCTATAATTGAAAACAAACAATAAACCTTGTCCCAAAAACATTAAGCTGCCGAAAACTTTCAACCCTTTCTAGAATAGCACAGTGTGTTGCTGAAGCCCACATTCCTGAGACAAGAAAAGAATGTGTCAACAGAAAAGACTTGTGAACTAATTTTTCACAGGGACAAGCTAATGAAATGTCTTTGACAGAAGAGACCTACAGCCAAAGAAAGCTATTTGATATTACTGGCACACTCTGACCACTCATTCAGAACTCTAGAGATAATCTTTCAGATAGAATAATATTTGATTTTCCACACTGAAAGAGAGTGATATTCTAAATTATTTTAATCACCTAGCCTAAAAAATTCTATTTCAAACACATTTAAGAATTTTTGCTTTTGGAGGAAAAAGAGAAGGATGGTAATATCTTTCATATATGGGAAAATAAATCAAACGATGCAAATCAAAATTTTTCTTGACTTATATCTTTACATATTTTTACTCTAAGGGTATAAATCTCTTATTCTGATGGAAGTATATTACTTTAAATGTTGCTTTTGTGTTTCAGATGCTAGTATGAGTTATTCTAAGAATTATGTTCAGCCAGCTTCTCTTAGTAGGTGAATTACAGGCAGAAAGTACTTCAGAAACCAACTGTCTTACTCTGAGACACATCCTGATATAACATTTTTGAGTTTTAGTTATATAAAATGCTGAAAAAGATCAGGCCATCAGGGTCTTAAACTCAAGGCCCATTGCTTATAAAATAAATGAGCTAGCAAAAATGAGCCCTGTGACCTGCTACATGCATTCCTTCCAAAATAACATTTTTGAGTATATTTTTAAAGCTTACTCTCCCTGATAAAATATATTTAAATAAAAATTTAGTGAGACAAAAAGATAAGCCATGTCCACTAGGTTAAGTCAAAAAAACAGAATGCAAATTACACCATCAATAAAGAGAGAAAAATACAATTAGTAAGAAAACAACATGCCAAACATTATTAATGATTATCTCAACAATGAGAAATTGTTCCTTACACTTTTCTCAAACTCTGAAATATCATAAGTAAATAACTTTGAAAGCCATTGAAAAAACACAAAATACAAAATAGAACCTCTAGTCAAGATGGCATTACAAATAAGATGGTCACAGATACAAGTCTCAAAAATAAAAGAAGTGGAAAGGCAGCAATCTTCTTAAAGAATACAAGATTAGTAGCTGTAATTTATAAAGAACCCACATAACAGAAAAGTAGATGAAAATTCAAACAGAATTTATAAAAAAGATACCCAAACTCTCTAATAATGAGGTCACTGTAAATTGAAAACAGCTACCACTTCATATTCACAATATTGGGAAAACATTAAAGTACTAAAATTCCATGGACATGAGGAAAGGGAAACTGCGGGGTGGTGGGTGGGTGGTAGTTGTGTAAATCAGCTCACCACTTAGGAGACAATTTGATGATGGCATCTAGGCACCTCTAGGACTCATGAAGAATGTCACAGGCTTGAACCCACTCTTGTTTTAGAGTGTTTCTTGCAGCATTGCCTGAAACAATGGAAACAATCTGAAAATCTGTCAGTAGAAGAAAAGATAAAGTCCCAATATCTCACATAATAGATTGCTTTAGAGAAATTAAAATAAACAAGGTACGGCTGTACAAACATTGATAAATGTTGAAAACATCAATTTGAATAAGAAAAGTAAAGAACAAATTCATGTGCTATACATAGTTTTCTGGAACTTTATTTTGTTATGTGGTCCGTTACCACTTGTGTGAACTCTTAAAACATACAGTAATACCATATATTGAATAAATGCTAATTTCATAGTAGCTAAATAAACAAATAGCATTGTATTTTTTACTGAATAAAATAAAAAAAACTTTAAATACATCCAACAAATACACTGTTTTTTATCTGGCTACTGGGCATATGAAGTATATCCTATTATTATCTGAATTTTTCAAAATGCTTGATATAGCTCATAATTTTCAAGATTAACTAGCCACAGTATTTTCCAATTAAAAGGTCATTTCTGATTTTACAGACTACCTTTTAGAAAGGAGAGGGGAGAGTCGGCATTTCAGAGTTGACACAAAGGTTTGTCATTAACCTGAACAGCATGAGAGCTTGCAGATAGACATAATGAGACAGGAAAGTGTTAGAGGGGATAGTAAAGGGTGGGGGTGAGGAACAATGATTGATCCCTGAGTTTCTAAAGAAGGACTGGACCTAGAGGACAAAGGGAAGGTGATAACGCCCTGAACATGTCTGCAGTGGGAAAGATTAAGCCTCAAAAGGGCTTCTGGATAAGTGGCGCCCAAGGGCTCACAACTGTGAAACCCGCTACAGACTGAGAGAGCCAAGTAAGACAGGAGATGAGTGGAAAGATCAGAATTGTGGTCAGATCATAGAAATCCAAAGCAGAGCAGTTCTGGTGGATGCCCAAATCTGATCAAACACACAGGAAATGTGCTTGAGGGCAGGAGCCAGGTCAAGGTGAGGAGGAGCCTGTATGGGAAGTCTTCAGGATTGAGCTGGGATCTGCAAGAGGCAGGAAGGAGAGAAAATTGTGCCCTGGAAAGCCTAACAGTCAAGATGGGCAGCACAAGGACAGGAACAGCAAGGCAAGGAGTACATAAATGGGTGTCTGACACTACTTTTGAAAAAAAGAAGAAAAGAAAAAAGGTCATTAGGAAAAGTAAGCACAGTTAGTACAGGTGACTTGACCAGCAGTTGGCTCTCCCATTGCTAAGCCTTTGGGAGACTCCTGACCAGTACGTTCCCAAGGGCACAAGTTTACAGACCCAAGACATCAACATGATCAGTTGAGAGTAGGCCCATTGCCATTCTGGCTTCCCTTTTGTCATACCGAGTGTCAGGCAAGGTTGCAGGGGCCCTGGGCATTTTTGGAATCTGGTTATGGGGGTACATTTTGTTTGTATCTAGATGGACATATTTATAGTTTAGAGTCACTCCCATGTATGGTTACTGCTAGGTCGTGGGGTACGAATATCTTCCAGAAATAATCTCACTATCCACCCTGCCAACTCACCCTGAAATTTCATTGCTGGAAGAATGCATGCATGGCCCTGAAAGACAGAAGAAGATAAACAATGTTTGAGAAAGACACAGGCAAAAGCTAGTCTACGGAAAGTCTTCCAGCCATCTAAATCCAAAATATAAATATAGAGCAAAATAAAAGATGGGTAATAGGAAATAAGTAGATAGATCTTCTGCAGATGGCAAGGGGACAGAGAGATGGAGGGAGGTGGAGGAAGGAGAAGGCAAGAGAACAAGAAAAGAATAAGATGTGTTATGTACACATACCAACTGTCCAAGAAGAATACAATCAATATGTATGACAAACATGTACTAAAAATTGGGAAAAATTATAAATCAAGGAAATATGGGGGAAATATTTTGGCATCCTCTTATGAATTAGTCAAAAATTATCTTGTTTACTGCATTTTGTAATGTTTGTAAAATTTGTCAGCTTTTGTAAAGGTATCATTTCTTATGATTTTTATATCTAACTTTATATTTACAGATTACAAAGAACCCTCCAAAATCATATAAACTCCAAAATTTAGATTCATTTCTGATGGTTAAAATTTAGATTCAAAACAATAATAAAGAATAATTAAGAATTAAGTTTGCTTTTCTATCTTCAGTTCACAAGGTTTTGTCTTTTCCCCAAGGAAATACAAGTTAAGATGTAGCCAAATATCATTTATTTTATTAAAATTTTTGTAATCACTGTTTTCCTACAATGTAATACAAAGACCAAGAAATGAGACCAAGCTTTTGAATATAGGAATTCTTGCCAAGTTTAATAACCTCTTAATAGTACGAGAGTTTCAATGATTCTTTGTTTCTAATTTTTTTTTTATTATTGTTTGAACCAAACTCTGTGAAACAAAAAATACTACTAATGATAATCATAGTATTTTAAAAAACAAAAATATCAGAGTTCTTTTCACTATGTAAAGACCCTAAAAATTAATCCCATAAGGCCATTTGGAAACAACCCAGAAATAGAAGTCACAGGATCCCACAGAGTCTGTGTAGAGTATATATACAGGAAATTAATTCTATCCATAGTGAAAAGAAAAAAAAATGTCTGTAAAACCACAAATAAAGGGAAAACACTCAGTTCCATACATTCTTCAACAGAAATTGGGAAAGGTTTCATGGTGATCTGACTTAGAGAAATGGGTTTTTAGTTAGTCAGGACACTCTACTTACAACACCTTCCAATGATTTCCTAATCCTAAATCATCACATGGGCAAACTTTGTACTTTCTGAGAGACATCTTTTCGTGTTTGAGAGGAGTTTTTGGAGCTAGCTTGGCTTTTCCCCTTAGAATGTCTTTGATTTTATTTTGTCTTCTTTTTTTCCTCAAGAGAAAGCGATGATTTGCCTGCTTCAGGAAGGAAGCTGCTCATTACATATGTTCTGAAATTCCCCTGCACCTTTCCAGCACAGTGCCTGGAGCCAGAGCCCACCAGAGTCTTCCCTAACTCCCCTCCTTCCGCTCTGCTGTTGGCAGTTCCCTTTGCTGACATAAATGGAATCTGAGTATCACCCAACAACATTGGACCCAAGACAAAGAGCATTCGGTGAACAACAAGCTCTCCAACTGCCCTTTGCCCATCACGGCTATTTGGGAGCTGGGAAGTCCCTCTTTGTTCTTATGTTCTTTTGGTTTTCCTGTTTATTTCCTTTTATTTTTCTTTTCTTTTATTTATTTAATTTTTTTGCTTCCTTCCTTGCTTTTCCATTCTTTTCTTTTCTTTCTCATTGTCTTTTTCCTTCTTTTTATACAGAAAAAGTAGGAAGCTGTGGCTTTGATTTTTCCAAATTATGAATCACTTGCTTTCCTAAAATGACTACTTGTGAGATAAGGATCTGTATCACCCAGGATACTCTGCAGTGAGCAAAGAGACCACAAGCTCCCAGGCTTGGCTGGGACACACTTGCATGCATGCACACACATACACACACACACACACACACACACACACACACACACTCAGGTATTCCTCAAGACCTCTCTTCATGCACCAGCATTCCAAACCAAGCGCAAGCCAGACTCGCCATGGAGCACCCTAGAGCTCTGAACACCAAGACCTCTAATTTCCAGCTTACTGGTTTTCCCATTACATGAAACTGCCCTTGTAATTTGAACCAAACGTTGTTAAACAGCTAGCTTGAAGGAAAACTTTATTTCTGCTTTTTTGACCTGTGTGCCCTTAAAGATATTCGTAATCTACTAATGATATTTCTTCCGCCTGGACACAAAGTATCTTCCATTCTCACCTCCTTCCTTTCCCTTCTACTAACCTGAGCAGCAGGCCAGGTGGCTCACTCCTACCTCCAATTTATCTGGGGACTTTCTGTCTTCGGTCTGTTACACAAGCTATGAATCCTCCCTTGATACCTTCCCATCTTCGCTACAGACATGGAAACCCTGCCGACCCTTCCAAGGGCAAGCTGTTCCTGCCCCCATCCTCTGGTGGTCCCAATGGTGCCCACACACCTGCTCTCCCCAGTCTCCTTAGCAGGATCCCTTTAATGCCAGCTGAATGTAACACCATGTAAAAGTCTTGGACTGTCGATTTCAGCTATTCTAACCACTTACATTTTTATATCTTTTTTATACATTTATGCCTTTATTTTATAATTGGATTGGAAGACTGAAAGACATAACTTTTTGTACTTTCTGGCAAAATACTTAGTACAATCACTTACTCATTGCAGGTATTCAATAAATATTCATTAACCTAATTTGTAGAATGGATGGGTGAAGGATAAGTGAATAAATTTCACATCTATGTGTGAAACATTGAGTTTAGGTCTATGAATTCTAGAGCTATATCGTAAGCTCTAGAAGCTTCCAAACAGAATTTTACTTACCTACTTTGTCCTCACACACCCTGTGTCCAGTGATCAGATAGAGTCTACTTCTCTGTGGTATATATCTGTAACTTTATCTAGAGAGAGTCCTTGGTTTAGAATGTTACAAAACTGAAGAAAGAATTTGTTTAAGATGACTGAACACATAGTCCACAAGGAGAATCCTAACAATTTATGAAGTGTAATTTACATAATGATTTCTAAAGGAAATACAGTCATTCTAATAAGAGTTACTGATTCTTCCTGATTACAAAAGTTAGCAACTCTCCACAGCAAGGCACAGGACATCACGTGTCCTTCCAAAAGTTTTCAGGAGCCCATACTTCTCATATGCCACAAGTCCACTGAAGATACCTAGGACTCTCCTGATAAGTGTTGGTCTTTCTTTATGTATTAAGAATAGTGCTAAGTACTGAATCCTTACCAATTTTACCAGTTACAGGACATCCTATTTATGAAGCTCGAAGCTCTGTGGCTGCTGCAGTTGCAGGCATTTCTCTTTGCCAAGTGCTCTGGGTCTGTGAACTCTGTGGCTATAATCTGTCCATTGATGAAAACTTCTCTTGCTTTGAACCATGAGAAGATGATTTGAACACAAAACTCAAAATACTTGAAGAAAACATTTTCCTTCTTTGTGAAAACATGATGAAAATGTCAATAAAACTAAATCTCAAGCCTTGTAGGAATATACAACTATGCAAAGCGTTACCAAAAGGCTTTTCAAAAGCTCCAAGATATATAATATCAAGATTAGTTCAAGTTATGGACTATAAGTCTCTATGTATGTCTCATTTAATGAGATGTATGTCTCATTTAACCAAAAATGCATTATACATTTCATTATTTTAAAAAATAAACAAAATTTACTTATGTAAATAAGTACTGCAAAACTGCCTCCTCCTCCCTCATGGAAAAAAGAACTTTGTTCTAAAGCTGTGTTCAAATGACAAAAGCACATATGTTTTGTGGCACCCAACTCTTCATATCTGGTTTGTGGTTTTTTATCATGTATTCTGCTGTGTCTGCCTTGAAGACTGTACCTGTGTTGTGTTCATGCTGTGTCATACACAGTAGCCAGAACAAAGCTTTGTATACATGTCTTGGTTACTTTTTTTTTTTTTTTTTTTTTTTTTGGTTTTTCTCCGGTACCAGGAACCGAACTCACGACCTTGCGCTTGCCAGGCAGGCGCTTTTGCCGCTGAGCTAAATCCCCAGCCCCTGTCTTGGTTACTTTCTTGTTGCTGAGACAAAATATCTGACACCCAAAGTTGAAGGAAGAAAGATTTATTTTAGTTCAGTTTATAGAGGATTCAATCTATAGTCAACAGACTCCAAGACAGGGTAGCATGGCAGAGGAGAAACAGGCCACAGGAGGGTGTGCAGAAAAACAGCCAATCTGCCTTCCAGTTTTCCCTTTACTGTGTATTCCATCCAGATTACAAGCCTATTGTTTGGTGCCATCCACACCCAAAGTGGTGCATTCCAGTAACCACACCCAGAACAATACTAACCCAATCAACAGACTAACCCAGTCCTCAAACTCTTAATCCCTATTCACACACCCTACATCCAACAACCTCCAAAAAGCTTGACCTATGAGTGCAAGAGGCTTTGAGGGTACATCTAGATACAAACAATAAAAATACAGCATCTCTAATAAGTATTGCTTCAGTGGATAAATGAATCAATGCTTTCTTCTATTTAGCAAGGCCAGAAGGAAAACAAATATTGTGGTGCCAGAGTTAGGATGTTCAAGGCTAACAGTCATCCAAAAGGTGACTTGTCTAATATCTGCAAAAGACAGTCACACAGATAAACAAATCCAAGTGTACTCAACCTGGGCCAGAACCTAGCAGCAGGCTGAGAGCTCCAACCCCATGTGCCCTTGTCTACTCCAGAAATGAGCATTCTGTGGGTAAAGCCCACCTACTCACCTACTCATCCCATAAACACTCACTGGGGACATAAAAGTGTCAGGCACTATGCAAAATAAGGAAAGCACAGACTAAGTCCTCAAGAAGTTCCAAGCTCATTGGAAAAGAGACCATGCTGAAAATAATAAGGGAGTATAAAAAATTCCTTCAGTGGAGAAGTAGTTTTGGCTTCAAAAAGGAGATGGTGTTAAGTACGATTATATTGAAGTAGAAGTGAGCCAACCAAGAGTGAAAAACAAAAAGAAAATATCTTAGGGTAGGAAAATAGTCCATGTACCCTGGTAGGAAGGATAAAGTGAGAATGACAAGGTCAGGAAGAAATACAATTGCTGTGTCTACAGTATGGACTGGTCCAAAGAAGAAAAGGTTGAAGATGTACCGTAAGAAATGTCAGTACCAATTGTGGTGAATAATGAAAGCAACACTCAAAATTGTTGGAAGTTTCCTGCTCAAAAACATATAATATGTAATATATATATATATGTGTGTGTGTGTGTGTATATATATATATATATATATATATATATATATATATAAGACAAGCTCAGTGAAGGAGGAAAGCTATAGAAGGACAAATCAAAGGAAAGCAGCCTGTGTTTAAGTGTGTCAACTATGCTTCTTTGGTTACTTAAGTTCCAGGAACAAGCACTGCTTAACTGAAGCCCAAAGGAAAGCTATTGGCAGGACCCAGGGAGCACACTATGAAGTCCAAGCAAGGCTAGAGATCCAGGCGGAGACAGAAGCAGGGTTCCTGCCCAGGTCAAGGGAGCAGGGACTGTTCAACAGTCTGACACAATCACAGAAGAAACAGAACTCCAGCCATAGCAGAACTTTTATCGTTCTGCTCAAAATTCAAATTCCAGAGGGAGAAATCACATTCCTTAGCTAGTGAAGGGGAGGACTACCAGATAAACAGTCTCTCCAGAGTGTACCCAACAAGGGAAGTGCAGATCCCCGAAAAGAAATCAGGCCAGGGTCAAGGACAAACAGCCAAAATCACAGACACAAGACAAAAGTTCACTGCAATAAGCAATGCTCTGGAAGGAGAAACAAGCACAGGAAGAGGGAAAGGCAGATGTCAAAAGCAAATATTCCTATGCTGCTGAAAGAACTGCATCTGCTCTCTGCTTTCACACATAGCTAGAAGCCTTAAAGAAAAGCATGTAATGCCCAGACGCTCCTAGCAAATGTCCCTGGTGCCCCTAAGTCCTGTTGTGCATGAAGAGAAAAACAAAGGCATCTATTGTTCCTGGTACACCTAAAGACCCACAGAGAGGGCAGGAGCTGCACCCACAGTTTGAACTGACCTGAAGTGAACAGAAGCAGAGGCAGCCCTGCCTGCTCTGCTGGTGTATGATGGTCACATGGAGCAGACAGCAATGGGAATGTGATGGCTTGGTGGTTGGCACTTTCTTTGCCCAAAGCAAGATCTGGGGAAGGAGGACAAGAAGGAGTCCTGACAGTAGCTTTAGGTAACAAATGAAACACCTTTGTTACCAGC
Source organism: Chinchilla lanigera (assembly GCF_000276665.1). Taxonomy (NCBI): domain Eukaryota; kingdom Metazoa; phylum Chordata; class Mammalia; order Rodentia; family Chinchillidae; genus Chinchilla; species Chinchilla lanigera. The sequence goes on from NW_004955462.1 coordinate 5,772,792, forward strand.
AACAGGCAGGCCCTATAAATGTTGTTGTTAGGAAAACAGTTCTCTGAGTTAATTTTAAGATGTTTTCAAAGAGCCACCCTCTGCAAACTATTATCTCTCTTTGGAAGGGCAAATGTATGTTACCTAAAAGTTAGAAGTTTAGATAGAGGAAGCACATCTTCACCCTGACACCAAGAGAGACCTTGGAAAGGACTTGCCTATGAGGGGCAAATTACATTTTGGACAACTTGTACTTAATCCAGAACCTGAATGTACCAGTATGTGTGTGTGTGCAAGTCTCCTTTGTGTGCCGTGAATGGGAACTGTGTGGCTGTGGAATTCCTGGGTGCCCCAAATGCCCTGGGAAAATAGGCTCCACACACAAAGCTTTACTTCAAACTGTGCCTCAGTTTAAATCTGGCTTCTGAGGCCAGATGGAAGATGTTCCTCGGCAATGTGGAGATGTGCAGAGCTGAAGGCAGGCTTTCTCCAGAGCAGCAAGGAGGGGAACTGAAGGCAGGAAAGCAGAGCCAGAAGCAGTGAAGCAATGAGGGGATCTCAATAAAACACTGACCTTTGATCTTTTTCCTATTCTTCTTCTCTTAGCCTCCATAGAATACTATACTAAGAAGATTGCTTAGGCATTTTTCCTGTTTTATAATCTCCCCCACCTACCCACAGTATTTTATTAAAGTTACATGATAATGTTATAATGAAGTAAGAAATAAGCAGTAATGAGAAGTTGGCTGTTATGGCTTGTATCTAGATGTCCTCTCAAAGCCTCCTGTGCTCACAGGTGAAGCTTTTCATGTATGGCTGGTCTCAGGTCTGTGATTTATGGCTTATGGGTGTGTAGTAACTGGATTAGTCTGCTGATTAAATTAGTGCATTAGTTCTAGGTGGGGCTGAATGGATTTACTCTAAACAGAAACCCCACCCTGGGTGATGGTGGCACCAACCAATAGGCTTGTACCTGGATGGAACATAAAGGGTTAGAAGGGTGGCAAGACTGTTGCTTCCTGCCTGCATGCCATGGACTGTTTCTCCTCTGCCATGTTTCTTTGACATCCCGTCCTGGCTTAGAACCAGCCAACTATGGACTGAAACCACAAACCGTGAACTAACATAAACTTTCATCCTTTAACTTGAGGGTGTCAGGTATTTGTCCCAGCAATGAGAAAGTAACTAAAACTTCAGCCTTCATCCCATCTCTATCCTACTGAGTCTCAAAGGTGATAGAAAGAGCTTTAGAACAACAGACTATGACTTCAGTGACAAAGGAGGAACTGAAAGGACAGAATCTGTCACTGCTAGAGAATGTGGCTACAATGCTAAGGAGAATACAAGAGGGGAAAAAGTCCCATCTCCCTGAAATCTGCTGCATGGAGGGATCCCTGAAATGTCAGCAAGAAGTTAGTCATTAGAAGATACAAAACAAAATTGACCAGTATCCCAGCAGGAAGAGCAATGACTGATGAAACATGCACATACAGCTCACTTGTGAGTTCTCTGCAACTTTAAATACTGCAAGATACTCAGACCACCAGACATAAGCATGCACAATGTATCAGAACATAACAAATTGTAATCATTAACTGTTCATTTCAATACACTATCAGACATCAGCAATACAGTTATCGCAGCTATTCATATATATATTTATATTTTACAACTGATTTGAAGGTAACAACATGCAATGGAATTAGTGAACTCCTACTATCTTGTCTAGTAAAACTCTGTATTACCTCTACTGTTTTATCAAAGAATTATTTTCTTATTCCCTGTAATGGTTTGAGCAATCTTTCATTCTTACATCTGGTAATCTGAGCAATGTAGTTGAGGATAGCTATATGTAATGTAACAATCACTGTTGATTATTTTGTCTTGAGACTCTGTATCACTTTGAATGTTCTTGCTTTGATTTGTTTATGTTTGTGATACTGATATGCTGTTACTGTTCTATTTCTTTGTTTCTCATTTACTACTTTCTTTAAAATAAAATTGAAAAAATAAAAACAAAAATACTGCAAGATAAAAAACCCAAGAAATCTATACTTACTAGCATTTGTTCAAGTATTATTTGCCAGGCAGGGTGACCCATGTCTGCAATCGCAGCTACTTAGAAAAAGGGTCACAAGTTCTGGGCCAGCCCAGACAACTTAGTGAGAATCTGCCCTACTCCCAGAAAAATTAATAGAGCTGGGGGCATAGTTCAGTGGTACAGGAGTGCCACTGGGTTCAATCCCCAGTACTGCAAAAAATAATTTTTTAAAATAAAGAGGGCTGGGAATTATAGTTCAGCTCTCTCTAGATTCAATTTCAGTACCTCAAACAAAAACAAAATGTATTATTCATATGCAAGGGGCATTAATCTAATCACACACACAGAGTCCAGAAAAGTACTACTTACCTTCTGAATGATGAAAACACTAAAATCTATAAAGTAAAAAGATGAATGAGATTATGTACCTTAAGACTGGAAAGATAAGTACAGCACAAATATAAATGCTACAGTAAAAATTATAGGTAGTGAGACACAAACTCAGATATAAACGATTGTCTATATGCATTTAGTGGTTGCTGTAGATCTAAAAATTTTTTTAACTACTGATGACTTCTATTTGTTAAATGCCTTGAAGTTCAGGAATAATAATTGAAAATTAAGCACAAGTTGTATGTTATCATGAACTATCCAGGAAAGAAAATTTACAAATTTTATTTAGGACCCAACCTTTAACAGGCTAGTTTTATGTTGCTATTTTAGGTATAAAAGTACGGTAGGTCATAGAATGCAAATCTCAAAAGCAATTACCAATGTATGTAATGTAAAAGTCATTAAATAATAATCATCTGGACCTGGAATTCCAGTTTCATCAGAACTAGAAAATGGAGCAAAGAATGAATAATTCTCATGCAAAGTTTATCATTACAAAATGTAGCAGGTAGCTACCATTTCATTCATAGTGTTCATGATTAGAGAAAAATGTATTCAAACAGTTTTTAAACTTAACAACAACAAAAGGGGGCTAATATTTAAAGCTACTAAGTTACAAGAAGGAAAAAACAACTACAAGAAAACAAAACCAGAGTAAGAGACCTAAGTTTAAAATAACAGCAAATCTTTATAGTTCATGTTTTCATTCAAAGTATTTTCATTCAGTTTACCTTACCAGAGTAACATAATGATTGCAGTATTTTGATTTTTGCTTCTTAACCACAGCATTTGGGGTGTGTAGGCAGATTAAAAAAACTTTCAAGATGAAATCTTAATATTCCATAGAATTCTTTTCTTACCAAGCAATCTTATGAGTTGACATTTGTCCACAGAATTAAAATAAAGTACCCTATGCTTATAAATAGTTTACCTTATACTGTTCTTACAGATAAGGTACCTATAATATTCCTATTATAATACAAGTTTGTATCTCGCATTTTTGGGTTTATGTATTTTGCCCTTTCCAACCCACCATTGTGAATTCTAAGGAGTTTTCATGACCTTTAAAAGAATCATAGTTTTTGCCTATGGTTTCCATGCAGTAAAATATAACTATGTATAAAAATTATGCAGAAATTCATAATGTCAGCTTTCATGAAAACATGTTTCATAGTTATGAACTCATAATCTCATACCAATGGCATTATTGTCAGTTATGGCTTTTATAGTATCTGACTATTGTATTTTTATCTTACCTATTGAATAAGAACACTTAGCTCTACATTTCTGCTTTTACAAGGTGAATTCTGGACCAAGTCATTTGACTCTTGGCTCCTTGTGATTAAAAGAAGGGTATGTACAGCTCTATTAAGTGACACTCAATTACAGAAGGTGTCTTAAACACCCAAACTTTGAATTAGGTCCAAAAATTGTTCTATATTTCTTGTCATTACTCTCAGTAGGAAAAAAATTCTTACAGTCTTAGGTCAATCTTAATCGCTAGACATATTGCATAAAAAAGCTTTCTGTCTTATTTTTCTCATTGCTAAGACAAAATACCCAAGGAGGAAAGGTTTATTTAGCTCACAGTCTGTAGAGATTTCAGTCCATAATCGCCTGGCTCCAAGGCAGGGTGGCTTCACAGAGGAGAAGAGTTCAGGACAGGCAGAAGAAAGAAAAGCAACAAGGGGCCTTAATAGTGTCTTTCTGCCCCTTTTATACTGTATCTAGGCTACCATGATTAGGGCAGTGCCAAACCACTCAATGGGCTGATTCAGTAGTCATACACCCTTAATCCCAGTATTGCACCATGAATTAGTCACACACCCTAGATCCAGCTACTTCTGAAAAAGCCCCACCTATGACTGCATGAAACTTTGGGGAGACATCTAAACACAAGCCATAATACCTTCTAAACTTGCAAAAAATCACTTTGAATTAAAGTAGATTAAACTGGCTTTTATTCAGTGATTGCTATAAATCTAAATTTTTTTATCTACTGATGATTTCTATTTGGTAAATGAATTGAAGTTCAGAAATAATTATTGAAAAATTAGCAAAAATTCTGCATCATAATGAATTATCCAGGAAAAAAAGTTCCAGATTTTATTTCGGTCCCAACTTTTAACACCCTAGTTTTACATTGCTATCATAGATACAAAAGAACAGTAGGTTTAAAAACAATAGGAGCTGAAAGCAAAAGCTCTGTAAAATCCATTCTCCCCAAGTATTAAAAACATATTCTCTTACACTTCTGGATTTAAATTACTCAGTTGTTTTAGTTATACCCAGCTATAATTTAGTAGATGTGAATTAGGAAGTCATATTTCTAAAGATGTTTTTCCTGTCTTCAGGTCCAAACCAAGCAATGCATGAGATACAGGCATAGCCATGAGATCTGCCAATATTTATTGGGACAGTTGACACAATCGGCAGAACTAGTAGCCACAGTGACACAGCCATGCCGCTATGACCATTGTCTTACAGATAAAAAACAAAAAACCTGAAACCAATGAGTTAGCCAGATGCTCTGCCACCTGGAACTCTGTGAGTCTTGTCTAGGATGCAGAGAGTTTGGGCATATCGTGAAGAAGTCTGAAACATGGTAAAATTTATTTCATAGACATTTCCCTTTAATACCTGATCTCTTGGGGTTTTTATTACACTGATTACATGTTTTCCCATGTCCACATCTCAGTAGTAAGATTACTAGGTCAGACTGTAACATTAACTGAGGACATACCATACAATGGCCATTGTGTGAGCACCTACCTGTCTGTTAGGATTACATTCAACATGCCTTGGTTTTCTTTTTTGTCATAAATTTTATGGTGAAAATCTCCAACCCTATAGAAGACTTAGAATGACAGTACAGTGAATCCCAAAATACCTCCACCTACACTCACCAGCTATTTGTGGTCTGCCACATTTGCCTTTCTTCTCTCTCCACACACATTTTTTTTTTTATACCAAATCATTTGACAAAACTCAAGGGGCAGTGTGGTTAGTGAAAAACACCCTGACTATATTTTTCTAGTGAAGATATGTACTTTAGCATACGGGTAGCCAGCTGTGCATCTCAGTAGCTGTGCTGGGGGAATACCATGTCTTCTTTGTGTTTACCCACTTGGTACAACAAAAGGCAAGGTATGCACATGGGTGTGAAAGCATAAGTGGCGAGTTTTACCCATATCATGAACTGTGTTACTTTTTGTGTATATATTTTTTATTACATATTTTCTTTTTATTTTTCTTATAGAATGAGCACAATTCATTACAATGTTGCACGAAAATCTGCTTTTACAACCTTGGCAGGAGGTAGAAGGTGAGTCATCAGGTGATACAACTACTGATGATGACTTGGATCATGTAAACCAAAGAAGTTAGCAAGATCTGACAGAAAAATAGAGAAGGAAGACCTTGATTCAGGTAAGGAAGGAAACAATAATGTAAATAAATATTTGACTCATCAAAATACTACAAAATGGTCATGTAAACCTAAATAATTCAACTTTAGAACTAGGTCAGAAAATATTATTAGGCTCCTGTCAGGGGTGAAACCTACTGGATGGAATGCCAACAATGCAATTTCTATTGGAAATTGCAACGGACAATGTGCTACAAGATGTTTTGAAACACACTAGTAATGAAATATAGGTAAAACATTCTACATCAATAGTAATACTCAAAAGCATATTTATCAAAAGTATATTTAGCATGATATCTCACTATCTGAACTAAAAGCCTTCATAGCAGAACTTTATCATTCTAATTGTCAAAATCTAAAGAATTTATGGTGAAGTGACAGATGTGGTGTTGAGATTTTTAGAACAATAGTGACACTCAAGAGATTTGGTTTCTTTCAAAATTACCTACCTCTTGACAGCAAAAGACCTGCCAAGAAAGAAAAAAGAAAAACATCGACAATTTGGTTGCTATTTGTTCATTTTTTTGAAGGCTTTGTTTCAAACTGTTAAGCAATTTATATAGTGTCTGAATACATGACAACTGACAAACAACTTGCATTAGTTCACACGTGTTGAAGGTTTGGGCAATATATGCCAAATAAAGCCTGCAAATATGGCATAAAAATATATTCCCTTGTAGACGTAAAGACATTTTACATCTTCAGTTCAGAAATTTATCCCAGAACTCAGCCACCAAGTCTTAGTCATGTAAGTAGTAAGCCTACAACATAACAGAGTTCTTGCACCTATTTCAAAAAGTAACCCAAATGTCACATTCCATAATTGGTTCACGGGTTACCCATTAATGTTATATTTGCTAAAAGAACACCAGTTGACCAGCACAGGAACTGTTCACAACATCAAAGCCAAGATTCCTGAAAAAATGCCAGAAATTTACAACAGAGAAATGCATAGTACAATTTTTGGATTGGCCTCCTGTATGCAGAAGAAAAACAAAGTAGTACTGATACTGTCAACACTACCTCATGATGAAGCCAGGTGTGGTGCCACACGCCTATAATCCCACCACTCAGGAGATTAAGGAAGGAGGATCACTCTGAGTTCCATGCTAGCCTTGGCTACATAGTGAGTTTAAGATCAGCCTGAATAATAAACCGAGACCCAGTGTCTGAAAGGAAAAATAAAATTACAAAATTACACCATGATGCTAAGATTGATAGTGAAACTGGATGTGGTGATGCATGCCTAAAACCCAGCACTGGAAGGTTGCTGTGAGTTCAAGGTCAGCCTGTGATATATAGTGATTTCCAGGCTAGCCTGGACTACATTATGGTGAAGAAAAACAGAGTAATATTGACACTCTCAACCTTACACCATGATTATAAGACTGATAGTGAAGCCGGGCGTGGTGGTGCATTCCTGTAATCCCAGCACTCAGAAGGATTCTGTGAGTTCAAGATCAGCCGGTGCTACATAGTAAATTCAAGGCTATCCTGAACTATGTAGACAGTCTCTGTCCTAAAAGAACAAATAACAGCAACAACAAAAAAAGATTGATAGTGAATCCTCAACACAAATGAAGCCAAAAATGGTCACAATTTACAACAAAACAAAAGGTAGAGTAGATGTTGTTGATAAGTTATGCAGCAACTATGATGTCACTCAAAACACAAAGTGTTGACCAATTGTTATTTTATTGGATCCTAAACATGACAGGCATAAATAGTTTCATAGTTTACAAAGAAAATAACAAGCACAAAATGTCACAGAAAAATTTTCTTAGAGGATTGGAACTGGAATTGATAAATGATCAATTACAACAAAGGAAAAACAATAGGTAGCTGCCCAAAGACAGCTACAAAAAAATTCTGGAACAGACCAGTGAACAGACAGGTAAAACATCACAAGAAAGCAGGAAGACCAGCAAGATGCCAAGTATGTCCTATCAAAGAAGACAGGGAAACAAAACACATGTGCTGTCAGTGTAAACAACATTTGTGTATAAAACATGATGTCCTCATGTGCAAAAACTGTGTGGAACAGTTTTATTTGTATTTTCATTATAGTTCACATAGAAATTTATTTCTGTTGGTATTTTTTAGATTTAGTAAGCAAACAGTTGGCATAGAAAATGTTGTTTGTTGTAAATACTCATTACATATTTGATATTTTACTTTACTGATATTTCATTTTCCTGATAAGAACACACTGTATAATTGGAAGCTTCTGACTAAACAAGAAGATAAGAGATGACAAGTACAGCTTACCAAACAGGAAAGGAAAGCTAAGCACACATGCTCTCAATGTGAGAGAGACTTGTGTATGGAACATGCTACCGGCATGTGTGAAAACTGTCTTAGGTGTGATAATTGAAGCAAAGATTACTTCTGTAGTAGAGATCTATTTGTGTTTTCATTGTCATTCACATAGCAATTTATTTCTGCTGTTATTTTCTAGATATTTTTTCTTTTTTGGTTGTTTGATTTTTTTGAGACAGGGTCCTGCTGTATAGTTCAGGCTGCCCTTGAACTCACTGTGTAGTCTAGGCTGGCCTTCTTTTGGCAATCTTCCTGTTTCAGCCTCACACAGCTAGTTTTTGGTCTTGTAAGCAAGTAAATAGTTAATGTTGGAAATGCTGTTTATTCTATACACTCATTACATATTAAGGTTTTAATATTTTATTTTATTGATATTTTATTTTTTCTGTTAAGTATGCATTGTTTAATATGATAAAACTCATAAAATTAAAATTGATAATTCATCAATAGAAATGCTCCTAAAAAATAAACATGGACATTATGCATCCCCATAATGTACCTTTTAAAAAATTTACCATGATGCCCCTATTAAGTTACAGACATCGTGTCATTTTATTGATAATACTTCAGCCTTTATATCCCAAGAATAAAGACATTATCCAATATAACCGTATTACCATTGTCACACTCAAGGATGTGTACATTAATTACTATTACCTAATATACAGTCTACAATTATATTTCTTCAATTGTCCTACAAGCGGCTTTTTTGCATTCAAAGATCTCACACTGTATTTAAGTTGCCATACTTCCTTTAATCTAGGAAACCCCCCTCCTCCTTTTTCGTATCTCTCATAGCACTGGCATTTTAAAGAACTCAAACAGCTATCTTGTAAAATGTTCCACAATCTGGATTTCTCAGCTTGTGAATAAATTCAGGTCCAGTTTTTTTGGAAAAGTGCTACTTAGTTGATGTTTTATACTTCACATTGACTAGGACACATATTGGATCAGGCTCTGTATCCACTCTTCTGGCTATGCTGGTGGGGACAACTTCCGCATTTTCTTTTCAGATTAAGCATCAACTCAAAGTAAAACCACTAGGTTTATCCATTGCTGTAAACTTGTGGACTCTGCTATTACCATAGAGATGGCTCAAGTCAAAGCCACTGTGGGGCCAAAGCCTGGAGATGTTGGAAGAAGAGCTCCACATGTTCTTGTACATGCTAACATCACCTGAGGAATCTGGGCCTCCCATGCAGTACTTAATACAACAGTAAGCTGGAGTGGGTTGGGCTGGCCAGGGTAAATGTGGCAACACTCTCTGTATATGGTAGGAAGTTCCAAGGGGCAGAGAGAGACAGAGACAGAGACAGAGACAGAGACAGAGACAGAGAGGAAAAGCCAGGAAGCTATGAGGCCACAGGTCCACTATGGGGTGCATAGAGCGCTGAGTGAGCCCAGGAGGAAAGAGAAGAGGAAGCATCCTGGACCCAAGGCAAACAGAATCTGTAGATGTGATACCACCATCCCTGTCCCACCACTGCCCCACTGTCACCCGAGGTTTTTTGAAACTCCATTTCATGGAGTTTCCCTTTGGTCACAATCCTTGGTCATGCATACTGTTATGGAAATGTCCATAGATGGAGCCTGGGACATGGTTTTAAAAAATCTCATTGTGGCATGAAACAGTTTATTGTTCATTTATCATCAATTTAAATGTCAAGAGACATATACCATGACTTGCTCAGTTCAATTACATAAATCGGAGCCAGGAAAGCTAAAGTTCAGCTTTATAATCAACAACTGGGCAAATTAGACTGAGTGAAGAATTCACATCAATGTAGCTAGTTCATAAAGAGGTGGAGAGAGCTGAAATCAAGGTGGGGGATGGAATCATCCTCAGTTAGAATTAGACTGCATGCATTTATGCACTGAAGCTCAGATTTAGACCCTGCCAAAGAACAATCAGACATGTGTCCCTGAGGAGCTGCTGAACAATGCAAGCAAGAGGTGGGGAATGTTTCCTGGGAAGACGCAATAACACCTGCAAATCAGGATGTCTGGCTTCCCCTGCCCAGTAAAGTGGAACCACTCGTCCGTGCCAGCCCTATAGCCCCCATGTGCAACTGAAAAGCCCTCTGCCTCCAGTCCTATTGAATTCAGTAAGTTAAATTAACCTTAGTTCTAGCTGTGATGACTGTTAAGTCTGCAAAAAACAGAAGCAACAGGAATGCAAAATTTATGGTAGAGAAGAATATGGCCCTGCTTCCCTGTGGGTCCTCTGGGAGTCAGAAAGTGCTACGGCATGGAGCAACTCTAGCAGGCCAACATTTTTACGTGATTGTTGTTTTATTAAAATTTTATGCTAAACTTTTGTGTGTGCTCTCTCTCTCCTGATTTACCCCCACTCAAATAATACTTAAAGTCAAGATCCAAATCAAAATTGATACTTGCGTTTCTACACTCCAAAAACGATGGAGCAAACTGCTGAAATAAAGGTGTTACCACAGCACCAAACTCCCTTACACACACACATACACACATACATGTACAACACAAACTGCATACCAGCCTTTGTCACATGGCTAAGGATGTATATATGGTGAAGAATGAAACTAGACCATATACCAAAACCAATTCAAAATGATCCAACACCCAAGGCAGGCACTGAAGCTACAAGACCACTAAAAGAATACATTGGGAAAATGCTTCAAGATGTTGGTATGGGCAGTGATGTGTTGGAAAAGATCCTAAAAGCATCAACTACAACTACAAAAATAGACAAATGAGATACATCAAACTAAGAAGCTCCCCACCTCAAAGAAAATAATCTGTGGACTTCTCACCCCAGTTATAAGAACTATAAAATGTCCTGGCAAGGATGTGGAGAAAAGAGAGAAAGGGTACACTTCTGGTAGGAATGTAAATTAATATATTCATTATGGAAAACAGCTTTGGAGGTTCTTCAAAAACCTAAAAGTAGAACCACTACAAGACCCAGCAATCACACCACTGAGTACCTAGCAAAGGAAATGAAATCAGCATGTGGAAGAGACACGTGTAGTCCCATGTGCATTGCAGCACTCCACACAATAGCTGAGTCATGGAATTAACCTAGTTGTCTGTCAATGGATGAATGGCTAAACAAAATGCAGCATAGATATATATTCAACCCACCCCCAAAAAAGAATTGATTCATTTGTGGCAACATGGATAGAACCAAAAGGCATTGTAGTAAGTGAAATAAGCCAACCACGGAAATTCAAATACATGTTTTCTGTCATATATGAAAGATAAAAATGCTGATGTTGTGGGATTGGACAGTAGAATACTACTCACTGGGGGTAGTGGGGGAGGAGATAGATAGGCTGGATAATAGGTACTAAAAGACTGTTTGTTACATAAGAGGAATAAGTTTTAGTCACAGTAGGGTGACTATCATTTATATCCACTTATTGTATGTTTCAGAATAACTAGAGGAGGACTCTGAAGACTCCCAGCACAAAGAAATCATAAATATTTCAGGAGATGGAAATTCTAATTATCCTGATGTGAACATTACACACTGAATATATATGAAAAATTGTTACACTTCACCCATAAACAAGTACACCTCTTAAGTGTCCATTTAAACTATATATATAATATATATATATATATATAATATATATTATATATATATATATATATATTATATATATATATCACAATTTGATTCTCTGGAACTTATTTTTGTGGATGGCAGTAGTAGAAGATCTAATCCTTTCCCCAGGTAGAGAAACGGCTTTTCTAACATCATTTCTACCTCATTAATTTGAATGTCACCTTTATCAAAATTAAATTCCACTCTGTCCTAACAAAACTTTTCTACAGTTGAACTTGACAGGTGAACTTACAGAATCTAATGATGACAAATGTCCACATATAGGGAAAACTCCAGGCATCCGGAGGAGACTGGAAAAGTGGGGGTCACCAGTCAGGACACCCAGAAAACAAGAACAACATACTTTGAACAGAAGGGATTTAATACAGTGACTTGATTACAAAATCATTATAAAAGTTGAGGAGAAGGAAATGGCCGGTAAATTAACTCAGAAAACAGCCATTCCAGGAAGCTCACGGGTATGACAGAGGCCAGGGCTATCGGCGCTGTCACCCCCTAACAAGACTCCAGGCTTGTTAACAAAAAGGGTCTTAGAGGAATGTCAGCTCTGCTACTTATTGATAGGCACTCAGACCAGTGGTGTGACCTTTACACCAGCGTTCACTGTCATCTTAGGCCATCTCTCCAAGTTCAGTAAGCATGAAGAATATGACAAAATGAGGGACCAGAGAAGAATGCAGTCAGTCTGGTGTGACATGAAGTCGCTCTGAAGAAAAGCAAGGCACTAAGGAGCAGCCAGTTGAAAACCCTTGACTTTTCATTGAGAAAGCAGGCAGCACACACTCAGTTACCAACTTAGTAACACTTTTCCTTTGGATAACTGTATAATTTTAGGATTCTCTCAAACTACTTCATTTAATCTTCACAAATTAGAAGCACGGGAAGGCAAGACAGCTGGGGAAGGAGGACATGGGGGAACGTCCTGACGTTCATTCCAGACCAGAGGGGCAGAAGCCAGGTGACAAGAGCAAAAAGAGTCAGAATAAATGGAGATAAACAGATCTTACTGATTTTGTCATAGAAAAGGCAGATGATAGAGCGATGAATCTAGCTGTTTTTTCTGTTTTGCTACTGAAATCTCCTTATGGATGCAGATAATAACATTCACATTATTATACTTTGAAGAGTGAGATTTAAATTATCTCCCTCTGTCTCTTCCTTTCCTTCTCAAATATTCTCTCTTTATCTCCCCCAATGCAACAACCTCCCAGAAAGCCACAACAGAGGACCTGTACAGCCAAACACACACCATGGTTTTGTTTTTTCCTTTTGACTTTTTACAGACAAAGAGAACTTATCGGCAAATTTAACTACCAAACCAAGTCAAACCACAATAAATATTCTTTCTGATGATAACCACTGTCTTGGTTACTTTTTTCTCGATGCTGGGACAAAATACCTGACGCCCAAAATTAAGGAGGGAAAGGTTTATTTTGCTTACAGTTCATGGAAGTCTCAGCCTGTACTTGGCAGATTATCAGGCAGAGTGGCACGTGGCAGAGGGCTGCATCTCAGGGCGGCAGCACACAGCTAAGCCGCCACCACACACACACCAGGGCAGAATGGAGGAGGAATCTCCCCAAGCAGCTTCCTCCTCTCCCTTACATATGCAAACTATCCACCCCAGGGCGGGTGTAGCTCTCACACCCATATTCAAACTCATAGCCTGCCCCAGGGCTGCAGGAGGCTTTGGGGGGACACACAGACATAAACCATAACAACCACTATTTGATTCCTTTCTATGTTTTGAAGTTCTCAGTTTTCTTATTAATGCATCACATGAAGGGACACAGATCTTACACTAGAGAATCATTCCAATAGCACTATCATTGCTGTGGGAACAGAAGTTTAAACCTAAAAGAAGACCTTGAGTTTTTCCTTGCTTGTTTTGATAATGGCTGGAGGACCTCAGGAAAGTTAGCCTTCAAATACCCAGGACCCCAGTATGAGTTGCTCCTGACACCATCAGATAAGCACAGACTCAGGGGCCTCACCCATGGCCAGGGCAAATTTTCCCATCACCAAGGACTAGGAGTCTGGCTTCATCTATGCACTAGGCTACAGGCTGCTGTAATGTGGCAGCAGCGCTCTAATTCCAGATAAATGGATTTCCTCCTACAGCAACACCCCTTCACAGGAACTCACTTTTCCTCTCTCTCCCTTTGTTTTTGGCAGACAATGCAGCTTGAGGCAAGGCCCTTGTTCATACTGGGTAATTCTTTCCAAAGACAACAGTGAACTGAAGCCTGTGTAATGCTTGAGACATATAGCTGCTTCTCTACACATGCCCTCTTACATAGCCTCAAGTGTAAAACTTTTCCATAAGTTGCATCACATTTCTGCCTGTCTAACTGTCCCTTTGCTAAGACCTAACAGAGGCTTAGGGGAGATGAATCCTATGGTACCTGCTCCCCGTATTATCTGGAATGCATCAGCCTCACCATTAATATCAGCCATGTTGGGTAGTGTCACAGCATGCAAGCCCTGGTCATAAACAGGGCAAAAACACAAACTGTCAGAGGCAGAAAAGAATGGAAACCAGTATTTCTGAGCTCTAATTCACACTCAAGGATTCACTCCCAGATTCCCTAAGCCCACATTCTCTGTGTCATTCAATGAGGCTGTTACTTCAAGAATCCATTTCAAAAGTCACCTTTCAAAAAACAATCTTGACCAATGGTTATAGGTGAGAGTTACCTCTCCCACTTGGAACTGTGGCAGCTAGGATCCTCTCCTGCTCGGTAAGGATGAAGTTTGTGACACCCTATAATGTCATTTCTATTTACATGTATGGCCCCACACCCAGATTATAAACATTGGGAAGACAGAGCTGTCTCCTGTGTGCTGACTGTGGGTGCTGTACAATGAATGGGGTGATGATTGCACACTGACCCAGCATGACTGGGGGGTCCCTTGAAGCCCCAGGCATGGATGCTGTGGATCACTTCCCAGACCCTAACTTTTCAGAGGTCAGGAGTATTTTCCTACACGCCTCGGTAATATTCAATGTGCTTCAGACATAACCAATATACCCTTGTAAGTGTACTGTTTGACTGACTGATACAGCCACCTTAAGTCTTCTATCAATTTTAGTTGTTCTGAGGATCTCCTAGTTCACAGTAGAACAGGATTTGAGCGGACTCAGCCCCCTCTGATATCTTATTTTGGACATAAAGGGACTAAGATGTGTAAATCAAGCACACTCTTCTCAAATCCATTGGCCACCATCTGACACAGTGGCTGAAGGGATAGCGGAAGATATGGCTTCTATATCAGAACCCAGCATCTCACTGCAAAGTAGACTTCATTAGCATTTTTAGCCAATGGAAAAACATAAAGCTACTAGTCCCAACCAGTACTGGGGAGGATACAAATATTTGAAATGAGTAACTTTAGACTTCAGCTATGAATACTGTGAAATCAATTCCCTAATTACATATAGGATAAATCATTTTCCCCTCAGCAAGAAAACTAATTAAGGAGCAAAACACAGGCAGACTATCATTACCCCCTCAGTAGATGCTTATTTATAATTAGCAGGATACCATAGAACGTTGTTTTCAAAAGGAACAAATTCTAATTCCTCCCATTTCTGGTCTTGCTCTGGGTAACAGGTGCTGCACTGAAAACCAAACTCCTCTGAAGGAGAACAGTCAGTGCACTGGTGGCTGAGAAGCCCAGGTACCAGTTAATAATCTAGGAGCAGTAAACTGCCAAGATGTTCTCATGTGGGCATGGGGTACTATACAAATTATTTTAAATTAAAAACAAAAATCAAAAACTTGCTTCTAAAGGTAAGAATTAAAATCTATTCCTGATTTTTAAAAAAACTGAAGAAAATAGGTATTATAGAAAAATCTTATCTCAATCTGATAAAGGCCAATCTTACATTAAATGGGGAAAAGCTAAAAGTTTTCCTTCTACAATCAGGAACAAGATAAGGATGTCCACTATCACTACATATGTTCAATATAGTTCTCCAAATATTAGACAGAAAACAAAGAAATAAAAGGGACATGTATAAGAAAGGAAGAAGTCAAATTATCATTATTTGCAGATGACATGATCCTACACCAAAAGACTTGTAGAATTAATAATCAAATTTAGTAGCAGAGCAAGACATGAAGTCAATACACAAACACATCAACTTTTCTGTACCAAATAATCAACATACTGAGAAAGAAATTAGGGAAACAATTTACAATATCATCAAGAAGTTACTTAGGAATTAACCTAACCAAGTGAAAGAACTCTATAATTAAAACTATAGTGCTTTGAAAAAGGAGTTCGAAAACAACATCAAAAAAATAAAACAATATACCCTGCTCCTCGATAGTCAAAACCAGTATTATCAAAATGGCCATACGTTCAATACTGAGTTACAGGTTTAATGAAATCCCAACCAAAATATCAATATCTTCATGGAACAGAGAATACAGAAGAGACCCAGAATAACAAAAGCAATCATGGGCAATAAAACCAAGGCACAGAGAATCACAATCTTAGAATTCAAGTTTTACTACAAAACTACAGTGGTAAAAACAAGCATTGCAAAAAAAAAAAAAAGAAGAAGACATGGCTAAATTGAACAGAATACAGAATGCAGAAACAACTCCAGGCACATTCAGGTACCTGATCTTTGACCAAAGGGTGAGAAACATAGACTCTTTAATAAATAGTGCTGGAAAAACTGGCTATTCATACTCAGAGGATTAAATCTAGATTCACATCTCTCATCATGTACTAAACTAAAATCAAAATCAATCAAACATTTAAGTGTTAAAAGAGAAACACTTAATCTGCTGGAAGATAAAGTAGGCAAAATTCTTGAAGACATAGGTATAGATAAGGATTTTCTAAACAGAATGCCAACTGCACAAGAAATAATAACAAGACTCAACAAATAGGACCATATCAAACTAAAATGCTTCTCTATAGCAAAGGAAATAACCAAGTGAAGAGACAGCCTACAGAATGGGGAAAAAATTTTTGCCAGCTATTCCTCAGACAAAGGGCTAATATTTAGAATATACGAAGAACCCAAAAACATTAGACCCCTCAAAATAAAAGACCCAATCAAAAAATGGCAACCAATATGAATAGATACTTCTCAGAAGTACAAATGGCCAGTAAATACATGAAAAATACTCCACCTCACTGGCCACTACAGAAATACAAATTAAAACAGTTCTGAGATTCCATCTTACTCCAGAAGGAATTGCTATCATCAAGAACTCAATAGCAAATGTTGGTAAGGTTGTAGGGAAAAAGAAATCCTTCTACATTGTTGATGGGACTATAAACTAGTACAACCATGGAAATCAATATGGTGATTTCTGAAAAAACTAAAACAAAAAATCCTATTTAACTCAGCTATTCCCCTTGAGGTATCTTCCCAAAAGAGTTAAAGACATAATACTGCAGTGATTCTGTATCACCATGCTTACACAATTCACAATAGCTAAATCTTGGAAGCAGCCTATACGTCCATTAACAAATGAATGAATAAATAAAATGTATTATTTATATATAGTGCAATACTATTCCACCACAAAGAAGGATAAACTTGAGTCATTTGTAGAAAAATAGATGCACTTTGAGAAAATAATATTCAGTGAAATAAATCAGATACAGGAACTTAAATATCACATGGTTACACCTATATAAGAAGCCCAAAATATAAAGAGCAAAATAAAAAACAGACAATAGGAAATAGGAAAATAGATCTTTTGAACACGGGAAGGTGTTATGCTTTCTGTCTGAATGTACCCTCAAAGCCTCATGCAGTCATGGGGTGGGCTTGTAGAGTTTATGACTGATTCATGGTCCAGTGTTGGAATTGTGGATGTGAGTGCTACAACAGTCCTGGGGCAGAGAGTCTGCATATGTAAGGAGGGAAAGAAGTTGCTTGCCTCCACTCCTCCCCTTTTGCTCTTGGTGCTTTTGCTGTTTTCTGCTGCCATGAACAGTTGCCCGGGGCCATGTGCCACTCTGCCTTGGAGCCAGCCAAGTATGGATGGAAACCTCCACAAACTGTGAGCTAAATAAACCTTTTCTTTCTTAATTTTGGTAGTTTGTCCCAGCAATGAAAGAAAAGTAACCAAGACAGAGGGGAACTGAGAGACAGAAGGAATGGGGAGGGAGGGGAGGAAAGGGGATAAAAAGAATTAAGATGTGTTATGTACCTGCATAAACACCCCCATGAGGAATGTAATAATTATGTACTACAAACATGAGCTAGTGAAATATAAAAATTGAAAAAAAAAAAAATAAGGCAAGAATTTTGAATTCAGATTTCCCCTAAGCGTTCTGTGCCCGTTTCTTTGTCCTAGCCAGCATTTTCAGGGCATGTGGTTAATAAGAAACAGAACGGTCCTCAGTCTTCCTGTTTAAAAAAGAACCATAAAACACGTCATTTACCACACATGCACTGTGGGCCAAGTCTTGTTCTCAGAGCCTCACAGGTGTTCTCTTATTTTGTTCCCAGTGGTTCTAACAATAGAGAAAACCACCTAATTCCATAATCACCTATTTCCCCAAAACAGTGACTGAGCACTGGGCGATGAATCACTTGTCCATGCTCACATGCCTGAATATGAGGACACAGACGCTGCTGCCCCTCACTCTGCATCAGGCCATCTTCTTTCCATCTGCAGCCAAGCACCAGGATTCCTTCCCAGGTCCTGGTGCATCTTCTGGTGCAATAATTCACAACTTCCTCAGAGAAAGACAAAGGAACTTTGTTTAGCCAGTATCCCTCTCTACCCAAATGATTCCCATTTGTGACACTGTACAACTCTCAAAGTATATCCCGTGAATGGGTGCAAGGTAGGAACTCTTGATCTCCTTTCTTCCTCTTGTTAGAGAATCAGGAAGTGTTACTCATTTAAACGCACAGAAGCACAAAAATGCTTGAGATTCCTGCATTCTCTGGATGCTATGTAACTTAAGAGTCTTCAGGGTGTGGGCAAAAGAGACTAATGCAAAGAAGTGTCCAAACAAAAGGAGACTTCACTATATGTGATTGAGGAGAAGCCCAAAGCACCCACCTGCCATCAAGCACAGTGGGTTGCTTTGGACTTGGAATTGTCAAGCTGTAGTCTCTCAATTTGTTCTGATTTCTGCAGTATTAACTTGGTTCTTGTGGCACACTTATCAGAAGTCTTTGGCTCAAACTTCAAGCCTTTGGCTCAATTACAGAGACCATATCATACCATTTTTGTACAGCGTTAACAACAAATCTGAGAGGCTTCTGATGGCCAGTCTAGCCCAACACCCATTCCTCAGCCAACAATGTACAATCCTGATCAATACAAAGTTGTATTTGGCTAAGCCAGTGTGTTGAGAGGCCACCCCCACCTGAACCTCCACGACATGGATTGTTCCTGAGAAAAGAAAGAGACAGTGAACAGAAAAAAATTAACAAATGTTTATCTTGTTTAATTCGGAGTGCTAAGGCTCAAACCTTAGATATGCAGATGGCTTGTGAGCGCCTCCTCCAGCTCCAAATTAGCAAATTCTAAGAGATCCTGTCAATACATAGTATCAAACATTTTTAAGAGGCATTCCCAACTGCTCATTCTTTGCACGCAATATTTTATTCTTTACAGAATACAGTACTCCAGGCAAATTAAAAGGATGCTCACAAAGGTTTGTGATCATTGATAAGGCAAATACTGTCTCTAAGCCTTGGTTTCAAGTGAGTAAACATGGCTAAATGGACAGTGAGAACATTCCTTCTCTTAAAAAAATTATATAGTTTTGGTCATTGGAAAAATACCAATTCAATGAATTACATTGCAATGATAATCAAAATTACATTCTGACCCAGCTCCTAGATTGCATAATTATGTAAATTTTTAATGCTTTCAATAATTCACAAGTTAACATGATGATTTTAAGCCAAACACTGCAGTTGTTCATTGTGGGAGTTCTACCTACTGAGTACCACACACAGCAGCTGGACTCACGATCTGATTTTCAAATTTGGAGAGCCTATACATTTCCTGAGAAAACTACTGGCACTGGACAGCATGACAACTTTGCTTTGTAGATCCATTCATCAACTGATACCATCTTTCTTGGAATGTTATTTTCCTGGAAGAAAAATAATGGTATGCACCATGCTATGTTCTAAATTTTTTTTTTCATTTAGACTACATTTCCAATCTGGATTGTAACAAAGCAGGTAAATTCATATCATGAGGTAAAGGACATTGCTTATGCCACAGAATATATTACGGAAAATTATGTCTTTGTTGGTTTTGACTGGAATTGTTGAAATTCTACTTATAAGAAATTATGAAGATTAATTGTTTTTCTTTTTGTTGAAAGAAAACATGGAGGGAGATCTCTGTGGCCTTGAACTGGGGAAAGAATTCTTAACTACAACATTAATGCCTAAGTCATTCTAAAGTGTAAATTCAGTTTCAGTAAAATTAAAAATGTTTTGCTTCTAAACACATAAGTAATTGAAAAGAGAAGTCATAGACTGAGGGGAAAATATTGTAAATCATATACCTGATTTTTAAAAATACATATCTGGGGGAGAGAGTAGATTGAAAAAGTGTGGATCTGATCAGTGTATACATGCATGGAAGTATCACACTGAGCCTCATCAATATGAAAAATTAATGCATGTTGACCTAAAATAAAAAACAACTTTTTAAAACTTATATCTAGAAATAAATAACTTTCAACTTAATATAAGAAGGCAAAACAATTCAATTTTTTAAATGGCCAACTGGGATGAGGGAAAAGAGAAAAGAAAGAAGGAAAAAATATGTTTATATGTATACACAGGATAGCTAACATAGTTGTACTACTGACTTTTATTGAAAGGAACAGTTAATGTTTAAGTGTATGATCAATCTCACATGTCTGTACTTGTTTATCTGAGTATCCAAATTAAAGATATCCACATGTAATACAATAACCCTTGTTAATTTCCTGTCACCTTGTCTGAGATTCTGCATTGCTTGTATTGTTTTTGTGTTGTTTTCTAAATGTATGTGTGTTTGTTAAGATGTTTTCATTCTTTTAGCTTTAAAGTAAAAAATTTAAACAAATGGCCAAGACTTGAATACAAATTTCACCAAAGCACATGAATATATGAAAAATGCTCAACAACATTAGCCATCAAGAAAATGCACATTAAAAGCACAACAAGAAATGCCTCTACACATCCAGTAGAATGGCAATATAAAAAAGATAGACCATGCCAAGCATTGAAACTAAAATTCTTAGTCATTGCTAATAGTAATGCAAAAGAACATAAACACTTTAGAAAACTCTATGGTAGTTTCTTAAAAATTAAATAGGAATTATCTTATGATTTAGCAATTTTGCCTCTAAATCTATACACAATAGAGTGAAGACTCATGTGACAATGTTCATGGTAATATTTTCATAGTAGTTACAGTTTGGAGACAGCCCAAATGGCCATCAACCAGTAAATGGAGAAACACAGCATCATATGTACACACAATGGAATACCGTTCCACAATAAAAATAACAAAATTCAGTGGTACTTGGGTTCATGGAATTAGTTTTTTCCATGATTCTGGTCACAAACTGAATTGGACAAAAAACTGAATTAAATTTCCCCATAAGATTAACATTGAACATAACCATTGAATTTGATTCAGTTCTCATCCAATTCAGTTTACAACCAGAATCATGTAAAGAATGATGTTTGTGAACCAAGGTATCACTGTACTAATACATAGTAAAATATGAAAGAAACTCAAAAACTATTATGCTAAGAGAAGGACACTAAAGTCAACCAATTGTGTATCATATGATTCTATTTGCAAGCAGTATACAAAAAAAGGCAAGTCTATTAGACACAGAAAGCATACCAATGACTCCCCAGGGTTTGGGAAAGGTACAGTAGAAGCAAAGATTGGCTGAAAATAGGCTCAAGAAATTTTGAAGCCAGGTGTACTGGTGCACGTCTGTAATCCCAGCACTCAGGAGGCTGAGGCAGGAGGATCATTGTGAGTTTGAGACCAGCCTGGGCTACAAAGTGAGCTCAAGGCCAGCCTGAACTGCATACAGAGACACTGTCTCAAAAAAAAAAAAAAATCAGAGTAATGAAAAGTTCTAAAACCAAACTGCAGTGATGGTTGTGATGTGGTCTATAAATTTGCCAAAATTTTTGAATTACACACTGAACAATTATGAGCTTTATAAACTATATGCCAATGGTGACACAAAACTTTTATTCATAAAGGTAGCTGTAAAAATAACACATACAAATCTAAAAGAAGAAAATACAGAAAACCAATAAAAGTATCTATAGAAATCAATTTTTAAAACCAACAAAAATTCAATAATAAGCAACACAAGCAAAGGTTGATTTTTAGGGGGTAAAGTTCAAAATGGTTAAACCACAAGCAAAACTGGTCAAGTAAAAGAAAGAAAACACAAAATTAACCAATAGTAGTGTTTCGGCTTATATCTAAATGTTCTCCTAAAGCCTCATGCACTTATCATAGGTGGGGCTTTATGGAGGTAGTTGTTTCATGAGTATGTCATATTGGATTATGGGTGTTATGAGTGGATTAGTCCACTAACTGGATTGGCATAGTTCTGGATGTGGTTAAATAGACTTACTAATGGGAAGTCCCACCCTGGGTGTGGATGGCACCAACCAATAGCCTTATATCCTGGATGGAATATAAAGGAAGAGGGGCGCTTACTGCTTGCTGCTTCCTACCTGCCCTGCCATGGACTATTTTCCCTCTGCTGTGCCTTTCTGCCATGTCACCCTGCCTTGGAGCCAGCTGTGTATGGACTGAAACCTCTATAAACTGTGAGCTAAAATAAACCTTTGCTCATCTAATGAGTGGGTGTCAGCTATCTTATCCCAGCAACAAGGAACTAAGGCATTTAGGAATGATAAAGTATCACAGGTGCAAAAGGAATAGGTAAAAGGAGTATAGAAATAAGTAGACCAAGGAAGAATACTAGCAAAACACCCCTGTGTTCACGGTAGAGCATGTAAATCAGTTTAACTACTCTGAAAGAGTAGTGAGAAAGAATGCTTCGAACATACCTAAGAAATTACATAATTTAAAGTTATTAAACTAAAGTCATTAGGAAAAAAGACCAAAGTTAAAATGCATCCTACAGTATGGTACATATAGTATCTTCAGTCCATATACATCACATCCACAAAATTCTCTCTGTAAATGGAATGGGCTCAATTCTAAAATGCTGGAAAGTTTTCTAGGCAAATGTCATGTAACAAATTCTATGGGAGAAAACTGACACTCATTTAGAACTACTAGTACAACCATACTCAATCAGCTTATACCAATTAGCCTGAAATTCATAGCCCATTGTCAAGTGTGACCTTGGAATTCATGGTGCATCTTGAACTGAAATAAGATTTTCCAAACAAACTATTGTTTTTGAAAGAGCATCAATTCTCCCTTGTATCTAGTTTTTACTGTTATAAACATATATCTACTAAAACCACCAAGTGCAGGAAGAAAGTCCTGTTAGCAGTTCATTTATTACCATAATTAGTAACAAACTGCATAGCCTAAACAGGAGTTTTCTCATCCCTGACAAGCAAGGCAGCTTTCAACCCACCATGGCTCGCTCCCACCCACTCCTTCTGGCCTGGTGGGGAGCAAACAGCTTCACACTGCATGACACTTTCAACACTGCGCAAATTACCTTTGCAGAGAGTGTACATTTCCATCACCTGTAGTTAGCAATTACTGCATTTCTTCAATCAGGCTAGTTTGCTGAACTAATACATGTTGACCCATGAGTGAGACACATTTCTACCCTCTTAAGTTTCAATCTCAGGTGTAGAGAACTGGCCCCAAGTGCATGCTCAGATGTGAGGTGAGTAGCGAGATGTACAGCAGGACTAAAGGTGACCTGGGAAGACTTCTGGTGCAATGGGCCGGGACTCAAATGAAGAAATGGATCTGACAGATAACAAGACAGAAATGAAGACATTCAAAGGGTAGAAAATTGCTTGAACAGAAGCCAAGAGGAATGGAAGTAGAACACATGGGAGAGACAGGGTTAGCCTCAGGGTGCAGAGGTGGAGCAGGTAAATTGGAGGGGAAAGCCTAGAAGGTAGAGGAATCTGAATATCAAGCAGAAAAGATGAGGTTTGGTGTCTAAGGAACCAGGAGTCATTCCAAGGATTCTAAGAGGAATTGGGGAGCAGTGTGGTCAGAGGATGTTTTAAGTAGACTTCTTTACCAGCTGGATGCCTGGGAACTCAGGCAGAGTGATTTGAACCTCAGCAGCAATCCAGGCAAGAAAGCACTTGCCAGAGCTGTGACAGTAAGACAGATACAGAAAGTGACAGGGAACACTGCAGAGAGAGAAACACCTCTTCCTTTCCAAGGTCCAGCTAAGACACTGATTGACAAAGAGCCACCACTTTTGTGAGTCTAAATCGAAGTCTCAACTTGACAGAGTCTTTCTTTCTCTTAGCACATAAATAAAGTAACACTACCCAGTTTTCTTTCTATTGGGTAGAGAATTCTCCAACCCAGAGGTGCACAAAGTTAGGAGGCACCCCTTGGTTTGAACAAACGCTCACTGCACAGTGGAACACAGGTATTTTACATGAAAGTCCTCCTGTGCACAATTCAAGTACAAGACTAGAAGCCCATTCTCCAAAGTTCAAAAACTGAGTTTGAACGTAAGCTCCTGGGTTTCTAAAGGCAGAAAACGGCAGGTGTGAAATATCAAAGATCACATTTCTGATAAATTCAAAAAGATAATGAGTGTTGAAGCACATTCCTCTGTTTCCTCCGGTCAGCTTTCTATGTTCCTGGCATGCAGAAAGTGCTTGGGGCACTCCCAACTTTGTCTGTCGTAAATGTGCTCATGGCAGGAACTGTAATGCGACATAATTAGAATGCAGACTTGCCAGTGTGCAAAATTTATTTAAAGATTTTTATCAAAGAACCTCACAACAGACTGAGTGTCTTGGGAGCACTTCCCAATATTGAGCATATTATAATCCCTTTTGTGCATCTGTCTCACAAGTGTCATCTCAGTAGTCTGAGAATAATGATTCCTCTTCAACAAATACAAAATTCACATCGATGTATCATTTGGAGTTGAACTGTGTCCTCCAAAATTCATATGTTGAAGTTTTATTTTAAAGAGAAAGAAACAATAACAAAATAACAACAGAAACAAAAACAAAACAACATAAAAATGATACAAAATTTTAAAACAAGATGATAGAAATTAACAGTGGTTGTTATATTACGTATAGTTATCTTCAGCGAAGTTGCTCAGATTACTAGATGTAAGAATACAAGATTGATCAAACAATTGCTTAACCCCAGTACCTCACAATGTGACTATATTTTGTGACAGGGTCTCTAAATAGGCCATTATGTTTAAATGAGACCATCAGGTGGGTCTGATCCACTATGACTTATGTTATCATAAGAAGGGGAAGTTTCAACAAAAATAAGTGGAGAAGGAAGACCAGGTAAACACACAGAGAAGAGGGCCACGTATGAGCAAGGAGTGAGACCTCCAAAGAATCAACCCTGCTGCACCTCAGTCTCAGATTTCCACCCTTCAGAAGTAGGGGAACAAAAGTGTCTCTTCTTTAATGGACCAGGTCCATGGTATTTTACTGTGGTAACCCTAGCAAACATGTCAAGACATATTATATGTACATTGTGTATATATTATATATTTTAAATATACATTCATAATATATAATACATACATATATGTACATAATAAATGTGTATGTACATTACATGCACAATGTACATATTATATATAAAACATTTTTAAAGTATTATATATATTATTCTTAAATTACATAAAAATACATCAGCAAATTCAGTGATTTGCACATATAGAGAGTATTAGCAAACTCATATGTAATATATGACTTTATTGTGAGTCAATAGCCCTTACAGATATGGTTTGGTGAAATGGAGAGGAAAGCAATAGTAGGTGGTTTAATAATTTGCCTCCCTGTTTTGGAGGAAGATTAAATAGGAAGATCTTGGTTCTGACTCCAGCTAGTTATGTGATCCTAAAAAAAGCCCACTCATCTCTCTGAGCTTCCGCTTTCTTATAGATGAACTACGGAAACATTAACCCCGATGAATAACCTGCAAACTATACTCACCAGAATCCTAGGATTTCAGAAAGGTCCCCCAGGAACTGTGTGGAACAGCAAGAGCCTTCTACTGCACCCTCTTTATCCTTTGAGGTTTTGCGTGAGGATTTAAGAGGTCATCTTTAATAACGGAGTTTAAAAAAGAGAGGTGTCATGAGATGATCTTAAAACCACTCTGGCCTTATGTTCTGTATAATTCTACCCTTCAGAAGAAGTATTTCTACTCATTAGTTCCATATTTGTATAAAAATCATCGTATTCATCGCAGAAACACAAGATAGTGCCAAAGCTTAGGAACACACAGGGTTTCTCAGCCTCCTCGCTATGGCAGCACTGCCCCAGAAAATCCTGAAGTGTGGGAGGCCATTCTGTGTATTATAACAACTGGATCCCTCTGGCACCCCACTCCCACTTGTGACCCCTCAATACATATCCCTAACTGCTCTTGTCTTGTTTCCCTGCCTCCAGTCTCCTCCTTCTATCTAATCTCCACCTCAGACACGTGCTTTCCAAAAGTGATTGGATCTCCTTGACATGCAAAACCTTTCTGTGATTCCTGGTCCCACTTGGGAGAACCATTACTATTTTCTTTTATTGTAAATAAGTCCCTGTGTGATCTGGCCCTGGCTCTATTTCCAACTCCATATATCAGTGCTTCTTGAACACAACACTTGCTTTGCTAACTTTTCCTGTACTAACTCTTCCTACAATATTCTAAAAGTTCCCCCAAACTGGTCAAATTCCCATGGCCTTCTGTGCCTTTCTCATTTCCCCTTCCTGAAAGTTCTTCCCCTACAAATGCCAATTCAACCTTTAAGAATGAATTAAATCATTCTGTTCTCCAAAACTCTTCTCAAACAGCCCACCAAGGCTGCCCCAACTTTCCCCGTCACTTGTGCTAATGCACCTGCGTCAGCTGCAGCTCTCATTAGCATTTTGATAACTAGTTTGCTAGTCTGCTTTCTGTCTAAAGTATGAGCATCCCATGTCCCAGCCATAGCTTGACACCCTGTACATGCCATTTTTTCCTTGGCTTTTTTATGCCACGTGGTGCTATGAGAATAGATGAATCAGAGTTCACTTGGCTGACTCCTGTCTGCCTTCAGCCTATTTGACACTCAATAAAATGCTTACTTATATAACCTTTTTTCTTAAGGAATTTATAGCTGATTAGTTAATTTATTCTGGGTTTTTTGGGGGGGACCACAGTTAATTAGGCTGATATTGTTCAGAAATATTCTTTAACCCGGAAGTACCAAGTGCATGTTCCATGGGTTGAGACCAGGCTTATTTTGCTACTTGTGTCCCTCCTGGAACTTAGCAAAGTGTCTGGAACAAAATAGGTCCTCAATAAATATGTATTGAATGAATGAATAAACCCCATCCTCCATGACCCAATTTTATTCTTCAGGAAATAACTTAGGCTTCACAAGTATCCTGTAAATAAAAGCATGTATAAAACTTAATACACAGAACTATTCTATTTGGCTCAAGAAAAGCATCAATGCCAAAGCCAAAACTAAAAGAAATTTATTTAATTCCCACACACTGAAGAAAAGGGAAAATGCCTCTATAAATAAATCCTTTGGATATTTTAATTTTCTGCTAAATTCAGAAAATATATCAATGAACCAGAATACCACAGGATTTAGAATGGTCATTTCTAGAATCACAATAGTATCTGTAGCACGTTAAAACTTGTACCACATTTTTTAGTGATGGGCTAAACTAAACTGTTGCAACTGAGATTAAGTGAGCATCTTCTCTCACAAAGTTCCCTGAGTCCTGCAGAAGCCATGTGGCTGAAATGCTACAGGACCCAGACTGCAGAAGCAGAAATGGAACCAACTTCTGAACTGGAATAAACTTCACTGTAATGTTCTGTGACATTTCTGAATAATAAGCACTTACTATTTTACCCTAGGAATTTCCCACATGGCTATTAATAGGTGCAAAGCATTGTTCATTATTGTTAAACTGACAGTTGTGGGTCATGAAACAACAGGTCAGTGTTGAATTAATTCTGATAGCTTAGGACTGAGGGGCCCAGGTGATCACTTCTCACCTTATGTTGTTCTCTAAAGAAAGGCAACAAAAGCAATTGGGTGTGTACTGTCAAAGTTCACCAATGACAACAAGAAATCTACACTGTTAGGTAACTGGGATTCCAGGACAAGTGTCTGCCTCTGTGACGTGATCATGCTGAAAAGACACAAGAAATCTCGACCTCAGCTCTGTCCAATTGTCTCCCAGCACAGTAAGGAAGAGAGAAAACTGGAATTGCACCAAATTTACCCTCAAAAGACATTTTCTCATAGCAAAACAAAATGAATAGCAAAATAAACTATTTCAGTGACGGCAGCTACTTCAACAAACACTGAGATAACTTCTCAGGCATGGCAGACATGTAATCTGTTTTAAGCTGGTGTATGTCAAATACATTATCATTTTTACATAACACATGCAAGTATTAGACTTTTCCAGGTAATTGATATTTAGAAAATTGATGAAAGTTGTGACTCAGTTGAGCTTCATTTCTTGTACATATTTTCTTATTATTCAAATATAGGGGGAAAAACAGTAAAAACCCAAAAGGACAAACTTGAATATAGAGATCAAAATATATATACAAAGTAGTTGCTCATGGGAAATAGTGCCAAATGGCTGTTGGAAACCTGTTGCTTACCCCCAAATGTGCTAGAAATTCACTAAGAACAAAAACTTCTGTCCCATGATAGTGCACCACACAGTACCAAGCCCATCTGGTGACTACCAACAAAACTTAATTAAATTTTACTTCATGTTCTTCTCAGGAACAAGTTCCTTTAGGTAAGATTTCTTTTGAGATGAAGTATCAGAAAGCGGACACAAAGTGGCTATATAGCAAAGTTTGTTTTTTTTTTTTTTTTTTTTTTGCTAATTTTTTCTTTAAAAAGAAGTTCAGAAGGAAGGAGGATTTCAAGCAGAAGCACCAAGCACCTGGCTACTCTGTGTTTCTCTTCTCTTGTGTGCTCAGTTCCTGGCATCCAGTCCACACAGCCATCCAAGGACTGAACAACTTGCACACAGCCTGCTTCCAGGAAAGAGACCTTTTCCCGGAGGCCACTGGCAAGATTACCTTCTAATAGCATTTTCTGCCACAGACCCCCCCCTTGAAGCCTGGCACTAGAAACATAAACTCACTTAGCGCCAATGTCTTTTCTGAGGCTGTCATGGGTGGCAAGGAGTCACCCACAATGCACAGACCTCAGTGCAGACAGCGTGAAACTCTAGCATGAGTCAGATGCACAGGAGCTGGAAGGAGCTGGGTCCTTAAGTCACAGGGAATATGAATGTCCCCGATGGCGTGGATACCTACATGGGACCATCACGTGAGTGACAAACTTCTGGTGTGTTAAGCTGCTGAATCTTAGGTTATTTCTTGGAGCAGACAATTCTAGGTTTATGAAGGATTTTTAAACATGAATTTGTTCAGAATACTTAATCTCATATTCAGGAATCAGGACAACATAAAATGTACTCTGTTAATTATAGTTTGCCTGGAGAACTTATAGCAAGTCTTGACATTTGTCTCCAGGTCCCCTCAGAGAAGGGCCTGTGAATTCTCTCTAGGGCTGACAAGGCCCCTGGTTCCGTGGTCTGTGTCTTGGGATTAGCTGTGTCTCAACCCAGGGAGCCTGTCACCTGGCACTGGGCTCTGCACAGGGGCCCACATGGGCTCTGTGTGCTAGGTCACTGCACTCTGTGGGTTTCTGCTACAGCTATCTCTGTTCTCCTCTAATTCCCTTGCAGAATTCTAGCCAGGAAACTGTGTGGCTGCCACTGAGGTCTGTCTAGAAGAAGGATGCAGCTTTGATGTGTCTGTATTCACTTCTGAATCACATTCTGGCCTCTGGCAATCAATAGGGAATAAGGAAGGAAACAGAGCTGGTGGGAGCCAGTGGTAGAATGGTTAACGTCTCCTATGGAGGAGACTTGTTTCCCGTTCAAACCAAAGTGGGTTCTCTAGTTTCTGCAGCAATGACCCATTCAACACAGAAGCACATCTCCTGAGCACTCATCTGAGATGGTGACTGTTTATTCACACCCTGCCCAGCACCGTCCAGCTTATTATAATCACATGAAAAATGAATCTTTTCTTCATACTCTAGGATGTATGTAGATTAAAATTCAACAAGGCTAAAATGTGAAGTTTGGGTAATTCATTTAGGAGAAATCACTTTTTACAAGGGAAATGAAAACATTCAAAAATATTTTCCTCAGTTTTAGAGACTATATATATTCTGAAAAGAATAGGTTTAAGAATTCTGGGAAGAATAGGTTTAGAGACTATATATATTCTGAAAAGAATAGTGTTTAACCATCCAGAAGCATTTGCGGTAAATGAGTATGATATCCCCCCTTTATTCTATTCCTGCACCAGAACTGAAAGTGGAAAGGGCAGGCGGGAGGGAGAGGGGGCTGGGGGGGCTGCTCTCGTCTTCATCCCGTTGGTTGAGAGAGGCTTCATGCACTCAGCGGAGTTTTTAGGGTTTAGGTAATGACACAGAAGAAAGAAATGGAGCAAACCAAGGTCAAAGGCAGTAACTCAAGAGTAAGATGTCCTGACCCAGCAGCGCCCAGAGATGAAACGGAATGAATAAATAGAAAAGTCAATTTCATCTCCTCACATCCAGTCCATCAGAAGCTTGGATCAGAGCAGGACATGAACACCCTTTGTCTGAGTCTTCAAAATCTGTCTTATGCCAACAACCTGACTCGAACCATGATTTGACACAAACTGTTTTTCTCTTTAGCAACAAAATATAGCAACAAGGCATAGATTTCCTAGTAACCTGTCATTATTCAGCTAATTCATACTTTTCTCCTCAGGTTGAATTTGAAGATAATAGCAGTAATAATTTCCTAGAATGTCAAGGTCAAGGAAGACCTAGAGGGGAAAGTAGTGCTTTCATCTAAGCAGAATCCTGAAAGAGGTGGTGCGTGCCTGTAATCCCAGCACTTGGGAGGCTGAGGCAGGAGGATCTTGCAAGTTTGAGGCCAGCTTGGGTTACAAAGTGAGCTCTAGGCCAGCCTGAACTGCATAGAGAGACCCTGTCTCAACACATACACACACACACACACACACACACACACACACACTAATTTTTAGCAACAATATAAGTTCCCCAAAAAAGCAAATTCCTTCTCTGTAAGAATTCACCTCCCCATGAATATTCCCCAAAATTGCAATAATCATTCTACTTAAACACTTAAGACCTGTGTCAGCACAGGACACTAGATGAGACTATGCAAGACTTTTATTTCTTTTTTTTTTTTTTTTTTTTTTAAGAGTAAAACAAGGATAACATAATAATAGGGGGGACTTAGCATATTACAGACAAAATGGTAGGAATTTATCAATGGTTATCGTTTTACATATTATTATCTACAAAATAGTTTCTCAGGAAAACAAATAGACAAATAATAGTGCGTTAGAGACAAAAGAGGTAGGAGATTATCAAGAGTTGTTGTGCTATACTTTGGTATCTTCAAAGTGGCTTCTAAAGAAAATAAATAGAGCTATACATGAGTGACCTATTGAAAAATCATTAACTCTTCTCAATGGTTGTTGTAGGAAACACATAATAATAAACA
Source organism: Chinchilla lanigera (assembly GCF_000276665.1). Taxonomy (NCBI): domain Eukaryota; kingdom Metazoa; phylum Chordata; class Mammalia; order Rodentia; family Chinchillidae; genus Chinchilla; species Chinchilla lanigera. The sequence continues at coordinate 5,804,332 of NW_004955462.1, forward strand.
TACATCCATTTATGAAATAGGATAGGAACATTACAAACTTTACACAGTTATGGATAGATTAGTAGGAAAATATCAATGGCTGCTGTAATACATGGTGGTATCTTCAAAGCGGTTTCTCAGGAAGACAGAGATATGCAAGAAGGATCTAATAAGTAGTTACAGCCTAAGGGTTGTCAAAAATAGCATATTACCTCCTCACCAGTGACTCCTTTCACTGAGGTATGACGGCTGGAAGGAAGGCCAGGATTGAAAAGAAGGACGGAGAGACTTGCACCTGTGTCTAGCAACAGGCTGTTTTCTTGTTCCTCCATAGTCATGATTACCCAGGACTCCTCGATGGAGATGACGGTCTGGCCAGAGGGAGAAGGCAGACCATGCCCCAAGCCCTCTCATTCCTGTTGGAGTAACTGGTAGCATGGGTCTGAGCTCTGGGGCCTCCACCTCAGAGGGCAGACCGATCTCCAGTGGTCTCCTTTGCATCCAGGGCATGGCCCATGGGGCCTCTTAGGGCAGTTCCTCTTGAGGTGGCCTGGCTTTTAACAGTGGTAGCAGATGAATGCAGTTGTTGAGTTCTTCTTGGAGCCCCGGGAATCAGACCTGGGATCTGTTTCTCTTAGTGGTGCAGCAAAAGCAGCTGCTTTTTCTCGGTCTCTGTTTTCTCTCCTTGGCCTCCTCCTCATCATGGCTATAGAATACTGAGGAGGCAATTCTTACTAACATCTCAAGTGAGCTATCTGAGGTGAAAGCCATTCTTTGTAGCTTTTTCTCTCCAGCTTCCCATTGCTTTGGGACCCCAAGACTTTTATTTCAACCCCTTTATTGTTTCAAATAAGAAATCAAAGGTCCAGGGACAGCCAGTCACTTTCGTAGGATTAAATCAGATTTCAAAATGCCTGAGCAAGAATTGTAATTCAGGGTCTTCCCACTGCAGTAACATAAGTGTTTATGTGAAGATAGTCTTCAGAGAGAAGAAAATACCCAGGTGTCATCTCTAGGACATTTGTTAAACTAGTGGGTTTTAACTGAAGGAACGAAAAGCCAGGTCATGTAGATTTGGACAGGTTGTTTACAAGATACTTGCTCTTTCTTGGTGAAGTTTTGCTCTTGCTCTGTTTGTTGGGAATTTACTTTGAAAGCACAGTTTAGCTCTTTTAAGTAAAATAAGTGCAAATGTGCACCAAGGTTTATTTTTATCTTATGAAGTGAATAATATCCTCATCTTTCAGAAGAATTTGTGAAGTCTGGACCACTTCCTTCAGGAACTAGGGGATGTAGTAAATGGGATTCACACAGTAATCACACTGTGTTTCTAATTCTATGGACAACCTCACAGGCACAGAATCTGAGACCCATGGTATAAAGTTTGCTTTAATTTTTTACTTTGTGCATAGTTATTAAACATGTAGTCTCATGCCGTGAAAATTTGCAACGGTAAATGGAGAAGGGAAAAGTGTAGTTTGAAATTCTGCAAAACTCCTGGGGAAGAATAGGTTTATTTTAATGGCTTTTACATACTGGAATTTGCCGCATCTTCTGAACAAATATTTATGGAAAAGTAATCAAGACTTTTCAAACTTCCTGCTTCCTCTTTAACATTTTCTTCCAAAGTCTTAATAAGTTTCACGTTATATTCATTTTTCCACCTTGGCTCTGATTTAAGAAACATATGAACGTACATAAAGTAAAATCAGATTAATACTGTCAAATTTTTGTTTGTGAGTTAAAAAAAAATCACTGTTTCAATAAAAATTGTAAAATTCAGGTATTTTCTGTATTTTAATTATAGAAATGTAAAACAAGGAAAAAAACTCTGGGCAAATTATTCCATTATTCAGATTGTGTTAGAAGTTAAGCATAGGAGGGAAAAATCTGTATTAAAACAACAAACTGACAAATACAAGATTTACAAAAGATGAATATTAAGAGCAGCATGCATCTTCCAACTTTTTCTAATCCAAAAAATTATGGGTTAACAATAGGCCAGTGATTATTCAAAGGCTTCAGGGTTTTATTGCTTCAAGTACTGTAATTCCTTCCCAACTTTTGTGAAAAATATATCAACCTATCCCTGTATTTACCACTCTACTGCCTCCTCATTTCTTAGCATCCACCAAATAATATGATTACCTAAACAGGAAGAAGAAATTAATGGAAACTGACCAAGATAGGGGGTGACTTATTGCACTTAACATTAAGCTGCATAAAGTATTAAAATATATGAAAGTCATCATTTCAACTTAGGAAAAGTTGAGTATGAACAAATCACCATAATTTCATTTTATTAAGCATTTATATTATTTAGAGAAATACTAGTGCTTCATTCAGAAGTACTAGTATTCTGACTAGTACTCAGACAGATGATGCAACATGGTAGAAAGAGAGAGAGAGAGAGAGAGAGAGAGAGATGGTAAAAGATGGAGGAAGGGACATCCTGTAAGTACAGATTTTATATAATCAATCTTCTGCCTTCAATTTATTTTGCTGAGCTATTGTGATAGCAATAATCCATTCTGTCCTATGCATGTCCCCTAAAGTGATTATCTTGTGACTGATGCATTAAAGATCATCTGATTGACCAGGCAAGTTAGCTCAAAAGAAATATCTACTGAACTAAAAAGTGCTCTGGGCTTATGTATTAATGCATGCATAAGGAATATTCAGTTTTAGTTAGCCACACTGTATGTGGCTATAGTAATCTAATATTATTAAGAAGGTCAGTAATCAAGCAAGTGAACATCAAAAATTTGACTTCTCTTACCAATCAACTCATTTCCTCTCTTCATAAATACAAACATTTTATCCAAAATAAGCAAGAAGTCAGTGTGGCCCATGGGCACGTTGCTCCTTAAAGGGTACAGTACTCTGGTACCAACTACACACAAAAAGTTTTTGTAGTCAGAAAATTAATAAGTCTTATCTCAGTATATTCCTGTTCCTCTAGATTTAATGTTCTTCATATTTAATTTTTAAATTGGCAAAATTTATTGAATTATCAAACTCAACCTTTCCTCCTTTGGGAGGATTATTTCTAGCCTTCTTTCACTGTCTACACCAGTGACTCGCAACCGGAGTGGTTGTGCATCCCAGGGGACATTTAGCAAGGTCAGCCTCTGGAGAGGGTATACTGTCACCACAGTGGGGGAGCGTCTATTAGTATCCAGTGGGTACAGAGCAGAGGTGTGGTTAAACATCTTGTGGACATGATGGAAAATTCTCTGGTCCAACATGTGATCCATGTCTCCTGGGGTGAGCAGCTGACGTCTACGGTGGTGTTCATTCTGCCTTTGAAATGAGCAGATGAGGCGGGAGGTAGGGTGTGGTTTTCCCAGCTACCCTTCAAGTGCAGAGCAATCACCCACCTTCCTTCCATCCACATATGGATGGAGCTCAAAATCTGACTGGAGTTAATATTTATATTTTAAATCATATTGTGAGCTCCAACCACTGATTCCTGAGCCTTTCCAACAGGTTGAGGTTGAAGAGATGAGGAGCAGCCAGCAAGGGAGACTGAGAAAGGGAGGCTGGAGGCGTGAGAGGAGATCCAGGGCCAAAAAGCCCTGGAAGCCAAGTGCTGACAGTTGGATCATAGGCTATTGCAATTGTAGATTATTACGAAACTGCCAAGCTGTTTTCTAGAGTGACTATATCATGTCACACTCCCACCAACAGTGCCTGAGTGAGCTGGCTTTGTTATCTGTAGGTCAACTGGTAAAATGGAGTTGGCCTGTTTTCTAATTGGACTATTTGGAGTTTTTGTTTTGTTTCATTTTGTTTCTACTGAAATTTTAGAGTTCTTTATACATTCTATAGCTAATTCTTTGTCAGACATGTGACTTCCAAGTACTTTTCCTGTCTTCTTTACTCTCTGTACATGGGCTTTTGTAATTTTGATGAGATCCAATTTATCATTTTTTTCTTTTGTAGGTTGTGTTTTGGTGTTACAAATTTTTTGCCTAGCCATCAGTCCCAAAGATTTTCTTCTGTTTTCCCTACAAGCTTTTCAGCTGTACATTTTATATTTAAGTTTGTGCTCTATTTTGAGTTAATTTTTGTATGAGGTTTAGGGTTTAGGTTGAGATTTCTCTTTACCTGCAAGGTCCTGCCTACAATGCTGCTGCTAAACCCCATGCTGAAAAGCTTCAGAGACTCTGTTCTAGAGTAGAAACTTTGACGTGGTCTGTGACTGATAATTTGCCTGTGTTCATAAGCCTGAGTGTTTTGGGGGAGCAAAGGCACCTGCGGGTAATACTGAACAGTCCAGAGGGAACAATCAGGACTTGCTAGGTCACTCCACGGTGAGGGTTGCCTAGGGACACAGGCCCTTTCACTGCACAGCCCCATGGAAGCCTCCTGTCTGTGTGGCACACACTGACTTCCACCCCCAGCTCCCATTCCAATCTCAGGAAAAGACCCAAACAGTCTGATTTTTAGGAGGATAACATGAACCCCCAGGACCTCCCTTAGTCTGCACATAGTCTGATGGCATCTCTGAAATCTGGGCAGGGCTGTGGGCTGTCATCTCCATCTGTGGGCCCAGACACACTAAATAGAAATGTAGGCCAGCAAACACTGGGGGTGACTCACCATCCCTGCCCAGCCAGCTCTCCGTTCTCCTCCAGAGTTCTGCAGAAGGAGAAGCTCTATTCTGGGGTTTACTGTTTTTAAAGGAGTATCTATGACAGTCTTACAAGTTTCTTGTCTAAATAAGTACACAATTGCTTTTCCCTTGTCTTTAATATTTAAATTTGTAAGTAGAAGCTCTAGAAATTGGCCTCTTATCATTAATTTTACTTAAATCATTTTTTATTGGTGTGGGGCTTGAGCCGACGGCTTCCTGCATGCTAAGCATGTGCTCTATGTTCTTGTGGGGCTTGAGCCGACAGCTTCCCCCATGCTAAGCATGTGCTCTATCTTCTTAACTGGAACATTTTAATCAAATTCTTCCATTAGGTCAAGACTGTTTTCTTTTAAAAGATTCTAAATATTTCACTATACAGATATAATACATGCTTGGGGAGATATGTCTATGCAGATTTGAACATTATGTTATTCAAGCAAGTTCTGAAACAGCATATCGTACCCCATAAATGTATACAATTTTTATGTGGCAATTTAAAAATAAAGTAATAATATTTTTAAGAAATACCATGTTTGATGCTTTCTTATTATTTATGTTAAATTTGTTCTCTTCTATCAGTAAGTCTATTACCCTTACACTGACTACATGCAGGATAAATGCTATCCCTAACAGCTGTTTCCTCTATGATATTTTCATCACTTTACCTTTTTCCATTTGGTTCTCCAAAAATTCTGCAAATGTGCTTTCTGTTTCACTGGCTTGATTCTCTTCAGAGCAATCACTTCTCTCCTTAGCCATCATTTCAGTCCCTCCTCTGCATTTCTTATTTCTTGTCATAACCTTTTCAGATAGATGCAACCATTTACAAAATTCATTTTTTAAAAAATATATAGCTACGTAGTTTTTCACATTACTTCTATTCATAGAGGTATCATTTACCGAATGTTGCACAATAGAAGTCAAGTCTGGTTTGCCTCAAATTTCTAAAGAATGACAAGAAATCTGAGTCAGTAGAAACTGCCTCAGCTTGAGGAAGAGAAGGCTTTGGCTTTACTTGCTTCCTTATCTCCTGTTATGCTGTGGAAGGCAGGTGTTCTACTGTCAGTCCTGCCAGGACAGTCACCTTACAAAGTGTATACCACAAGCTCACTGCTGGAGGCCTCCTCTCTGCAGGAAGTAGATGGAACCCCACAGGAAATCCTCTCCCCTGTCCAGGCCACGTGGGGAGTGACTGAAGCCGGAGATGGATCACATGTGCAGGGCTACAGCAAGGCCAGCCTCAAGAACATGAGGTGCCTGAGATGAGCCAAGCAAACAAGTCCCTAGGCAGAGTGGTTTCAATGGACAATAATGTATAAATGTATAAATAAATATGTGGCATTCACTGGGTAGCTATTCCTCTCCCCCCGGGACAGGAGGTTCCACCTGACTTCAGCTTTCTGAATCTTGACTCTTGTTTTTTCATCCTCCACCACCCCCCCTCTGGAGTTTCAGGAGCTGTGGCAGATGAATCAAGGCCACTGTTTTATGTGGCAGCCAATCAGGAGCAAGCATAAGGATGGATCTTAAAAACAGTTGGGAACTTTGGGGATGTAGCTTGGTGGTAGAGTGCTTGCCTAGCACATGAGAAGCCCTGGGTTAAAAACAAAAAGATCAGTTGAGATCTTTATGCCAGCAGCTCTCAGAGGTCAAGAAAAGCCACAGAATCAGATACCCTGCAGTTTATCAACCCATGTTCATTTACCAGTTTGGTGTGAGACATGATTACTTCCCAACAGCAGCAGTTACTGGTCAACAGGATGGGCGCGCTTCTGACTTGCAGTGGTAATCTGGTTTTCTCAGAGTGTCGTCACTATTTTGCTGGGGGTTTTTGTTTTGTTTCATTCTAAGCCCAATCACAGATACGTAGGTTTCTGGTATGTATACATATCAGAGTTTGAGAAAAAAGAGCACAGGTCGGGGAAGAAAATTGGTTACATTAAAGGTACTTCAAGGTGTGGAAATTATATCTGTATCCCTATGCTGTCAATTTTCCCAAATATCCTGCCTCCTTTAATAAAACATTCAAGTGTCCACATGCTACAGGATATCAATGGTCACCTGCAGCTGAATCAGGTATTGTTCTGCTTCAGTTTAACCCCTCCTCACCACCATGTTCCCTATGGCTCTCCTCCCTTTGCCTTCCCACCTCTTCCTACTGCTGACTCAAAACATGCAGGGCATGTGTGGCTCACGGGTCAGCCGTCAGGGCTCCCCTGCTCCAGCTTGAGGTGGACCACAGGCCTTTGCTGGGGCCCAGACTGCAAAGAAATACCTTGTCTGGTTCTTACTTAGCAGATGTGGCGTGTTTTTCCCCCTGATGTTAAAACCAGATTCAAAATTGGTCCAAAATAAGCAATTTGCTGTCATTAGATATTTCCTTGTACCACGGAAAGAATTCACACACCAGACCTATACCGTAAGGAATCCAGAAACATCTCACATTCAGCCCAAATAGCCAGTTGTGGTTCATAAGGGCTACTCAGCACCTTCAGGTCACTCATGAATTTCTTCAGTTATTCAGGAATTGAACTGCTTTGAGACCTCCAGGTCTCTCTTTTGGTACAGAACCAAGTATTGTGTTACGCATACAAAAATCAATCACAGTTAATTAGGCAGGAAAGGGAGGGGTCAATTTCACAGCTCCGGCAGCAGAGCCAGGTTACCACATATGTACAACACAGAACAGTGCTGCAGTCCATCCAGTAAAGACCAGATTGGGATCTCCAATGTTCACATGTTAACTTCCTTGGTGGCTTTATGTCTGGGAATCCTGTTCTCTTAACAACAAAATACTGCTTTAATCTGCATTTGAGGTACCTTCATCCCCTCTGTGCTGTTTTCCTCCATGAAGATAATCTTACAGTGGTCACTTTCAGTTATGCAAAACATACACTGGATTTAAATACTCCAATCCAAAAGGTCTTTAATCCCTTTCCAATGTGGACAACACTGTTGCCTAAGCACATTCTCTCCTTTCTCATCTAGAAAGGCGCAGGCTGTTTGACCAGGTGCTGAACTATTCAGGAAGTGCAACAGAAGTTCAGTGAAGGAAGCATCCCAGAGGCCCAGCAGTAGAAACACGTTAGGAAGAATTCAGGCCTGGAGTGAGACTCTGAAAGATCAGTGGGCTACCCAGAGGTCATTGAGAAGAAGATTCAGGGCTAGAGAAACAGTGCACATGAAGGATGGGAATCCAGTAATTACATAAAATAGAGGCAAGGCACTGCTCCAGACGCTGTGGAATAAACAAAATATAATATGTCCTCAAGGGCTAGGGAATCCCTCTGGAAAATACACACAGAACTAGTTAGGAGGACATTTCAGAATGAGGAGCAGCCAGTAAAAAGCACTATGATGATAGCGTGGTCATGACCATAGTGAGGATAGGAGAATGACTGGTGCAGAGAGAGTAGAACATGGGTTCTGAGACACTGAGTGGAAGAGGGAGGTCAGGACCAAGTTACAGAGAGCCCCAAAGTCAGGGAGGGTGTGGATCTGATAAGGTAGGTAATAAGGACTCTCTGTGTGTTCATGGTCCAAGACTGCACCCTAAGGAAGAATTTCCTCACTACCATACAATACGTAAAGATGAACAAAATGACTCCATACCATTGTTCCACTGGTCTCCACATCACACTGTAAGGGACACAGAGCCAATATTAAAATGACACAAAGCTGAGGAGAAATCAAGATGCAGATTTGCCAAGGAAACTGCCACTGGTTTCACTGCTTTCAAGTTTCATGTACTTTCTACTCTTGTTTCCTATGGTGAGGCTGACTTGGACCTTGTAGCTTCAGAGAGGGCCTCTCCTCCATGACTGACCTGGTCACTAATGTATGAGGGTTCCATCTGCATTCACAGATACGACTGAGAAGGGACAGAATGAGAGACTGGATTCAGTTGATCACAATGAAGAGAAATGAGAAGTACAAATGCAATAGAATAGTCAATAAGACCCAGAGACTGATTGGTCACCAAGGGTTAGACATCTTTGCCTTCCTTTCTTCCATATCGAAAATACATATATGTACATTTTATTACTGCTTTGGTATAAAGATGAGTATATTAATATTATATATTAGAAAATATTACCCAATTTTCCTTCATATTTAAAAAAAATTAAGACATTTTCATGGGCCCCTAAAATTTTCATAGGGCCCAGGCACTGTACTCCCTCTGTCTGGTGGATAAATCAGTCCTAGCTAAGGGGATAGGAAGAAAATAAGAGTTTAAATGACTGCACAACTGTTGGCAAGAGAACCTAGAAGGATGAAATGAAGAAGAAATGGAGAAGATAAGAGAAAGAGTTAAAAAGAGAAACTGAATTGAAGAGGAAAATGATAACTTTGCTGGAGAACTTGTAATGATTTTCCTTTAGATTTAAATGAAGAAGGCCAGTACAGAATCTGACATATAGTACCTACTTTCAGGCATGCTTGAAAGTCAGCAGTGAAAAAGTATTACTGAAAACCTTGAGGAGTGGGGTTGTGACTCACGGGACAGGCTTGCCTTGCATGAGCAAGGTCCTGGGCTCCATCCGTAGCACTCCAGAAAAAAGGAGGAGAGAAGACAAAGAAAAGGAAGGGAAAGGCAAGGCAAGGCAAGGCAAGGAAACACTAAGACTGAATGATCTCCCCCATAAAGTGGATTACAGGCAGACACACTGCAAACTAATATCCAGGCTTCCCAGATGTCCCACAGTGAAGGAGGTAGCAAAAGCAGGAGAACCAGCAGCAATCACAGAAATGGCAGCTGCCTGTGCTCCTGAGGAGAGGTGGTGGTGTGACTGGGATCGTGTTTGTATTTTAATCCCAAAATGGAATCCTAATGAGAAATGGCATAATCATGAAAGTAAAGATGGAAACAGCTGCTACATCTTTTCAATATTGCCTCCTGAGCCTTAAGTTCCCTCTCCCCATTTCTCTGACACCTCTGATCAAAAGTGTTCCCTGAATGAAGACACACAGATCCAACTGAAGGAAACGATCTGGCAACACAGCAACCTGAGGCAAGCATAGCAACTTGGAAAACCAGAAATTACAGAAATAACCTTTCAAGTCAAGGTCTGAACAGATAAGAAATGTGGGGCCTTTTCTTTCATCTCAAGAAACAGTTTTCTTGCTGGGTAAATGACAAGTCCCACTGTGCAGTCCAAGATGTCGTGATAATTGTCACTGGTTTTGCTGAGGGAGGTTCAGATAGTGGCAGTCATACTTACAACTTGTTATGAAAGATTTGTTTTCTGTCTTAACATTTCCTTAAAGAAAATCACCACTGATGAGGATTGCAACACATTTCCCTTGAGACGGCAGATACTAGGTATTTTGGTGCAATTGCACCACTCGGAAACAGATGGATTTGTGAATGATTGATAGATGAACAGGGAGCTGTTGTTTAAGGTCAGTCATCTGAATCATGTCCTGGGAGAGTTCCCAAGGAGTTACATAGGATGAAAATCTGGGCCAGTATTCACATGCCTGGATATTGAAGTAAGAACAGCTGCATTTATTTCAACATTCTCAGCCTTACACATACATACATGCCAGGGAAGCTCAGAGGTTAAAATGTAAGAGAAATCACTAATACAATAATAAGAAAATATAACTGAAAAAAAATTCTGGGAAATTGCTCCCATGCCTCAGCTAATCTGAATGATAAACTCAAATATATTATTCAGAACACAGAAGATAAAAAGAAGGAAAATGGGGTGAGATTATGAGAGACAGAGGAGAGGATGTGAAACTACCATGCATCTAATTGAAATTATAGCAAAAGACAGTCAAAAAACTATTTCAAGAGGTGATAGCTAAGGGGATTTTTTTGTTTGTATTTTTAAAACTGTCATGAATCTACAAATAAAAGAAACACAAAGCAGGTAAACAAAAATAACACAACTCTTCATAGTGACACTGAATAACAATTTTAAGTGAGAGAAAACATCTTGGTAGTACCCAAAGAGAAAACCTCAATCACCAGCCAAAGAGCAATTAGACAAACAGCAGACTCCTCGGCAGTACTAATAGAAGAAAAGTGAGAGTGGAATATCTTCAAAAAGGTGATGATTTTTGCCAGTCTAACCATGTATTGAGGAAAACTCTTTTTCAATACTAAACAAACATTTTCTGATCTTAAAATAACTGGAAAACTTCTCATAGAAGGACTTCAGAAAAAAAGGAAAATAATCCCAGAGAGGAAGTCCAGCTTACAACAAAAACAGTGAGCAAATAAATGGGTAACCATGTGAACAAAACTAAACATAAGAAATACAAGCAATAACAAAAATACTGATAGCATCTAATCATGAGTTTATCAAATAGAGGGCGAATGTGCAAATGTGAGCAGCAGTAGCATAAGACATGAAGGATGTGAAAAGAGCTCAATGTAGGTCCTCATATTTTTCATGAAAATTGTTGCTTTGGTTTTTTTTAACATTTCATAAGGATAATTTCAGAGGAAACCACAACATATTCAAAATTAAATTTAATAATTTCTCTATACTAAGAGAGGAAATGAAATAGTTATGGGAGGGTGAATAAAAAGATAGCAGGACAAAAGGGGGTAGATGAAGTATAATAAAGCAGGACAAGAAGTAAAGGTGACAAACCTCACCAGCTAAGAGACATGATAGAGTAACAATCTCTTTGGACAAACAGCACCTCGTCAGGGGAAACATAAGACAGGCTTTGGCCTACAGATGCAGGATTGCTTACCTGACACACTCGGGACCAGAGTGCTTCAAATTCCAGATGCTTTCAAATCTTTGAATATTTACATATGCATAATAAGGTGTCTTGGGAGCAAAGATTGAAATCTAAACACAAAATTCATTTATATTTCATATACACCATATATGCACAGCCTGAGGGTGATTTCATAAAATATATTTAGCCCACCTATGGACTATGATGTGTCACTCGTCACATGACTTGTCACATGAGGTCAGGCACAGGATTTTCTACTTGTAGCCTCCCATCAGACTCAAAAAGCTTCAGGTTTCAGACTACTCCAGATTCCATACTTTTAGATTAGGGATCACTTATATTTAAAATATGTATCCCTAAAACAGACAAGAAAACTGCCCAGAGGAGAGAGGGGAGGACAGTGTGGTATAGTGGCAGCAGACACAACTGGGTTGAAGCCCCAGTCTCTCACTCATTACATGGATAAATTTAGGCAAATGTTTCTCCTGAAACTTCTTTTTCTGCTGCAACAAAATTATGAAAATAATAGCACCTACTTCATAGAGTTATGAAGATGTATTTTCTCACATGAGAAAATACACGTATTTAGTACAGATGGACGCAGAACAGGCCTGAGGGGGTAGGGAAGGTTTTACCCTGTGAAAACCCTTGAATAACAGGGGAAAACACTTGGGAAGGTAAAATAATAAAGAGGATAGAACACAGAAAAGCACAAAGCCTGAGAGACAAATCTATGAAGGTGTACTGCATCGGGCTTTGGGTGGAGAGAGGTGGCTGGGGACAGCCTCATTTCCTTAATATCCTATTTCCTCTTCACCTCTACAGTCCCTCTAGGACATATGGGTGGAAGTCAATGGTCACCAGGAGAAAACATCTGTATCTGCAAACAGCTGTATGCACATTTGTCTCATTAAAAATGCTTTTCTCGACTTAGGATATTAATGTTGTGTGTCACCAGCAATGTCAAGAGAAATTGGGAAAGAAAAATGTGATCTGTGCAATTAGTAGCCCAGAGGCAATAAAGCTCCTGTTTCAGATGGTGTCAGAACTCTACAAGATCCAGAGAGGCAGAGCTCCTTGCCAGAGCAGATGCCTAAAATCTCATTGTTGGCTTCACAACTCCTAGCTTCACACTAGCATATACACTTGCATCATACACACACAGCACATGCAGGGAGGGGTACATACCTGCCCCTACTACATATATGCATACACATATGCCATATGTACGTACACACTACCCATGCACAAAGACACCTTCTAGAAAAATAATTATTTGAACATAGCAATTGGCAACAACTAAATGTCCTTACATCTAGCTTCATTTTAATTCTATATTTATATTCCTTACACTCTTCCCAATTTTTGAGTCATGAAAACAAGCCTTATCAATTTTAAATTTATTTGAGGAATAATTAAACATATTCTTAAGGGCTTATATTATTCAAATAGTATTCTGTGCTTGAATCTGTCCTGAGTAATGAATTCATTTATGTACCCTGAGAATAAAGTGACTGTTATTTAATAACTATAAAATTCTGTCTCTCTAAAAACCAACAGTAAAATGTTTTATTACATTATTATTTGTGTTCATGGTCAAATTATAGCTATGTACTCAAAAACATATTGCTGTGTAGGTTATTGAGTACTATTAAATGTGAACAGGAAATCTCTGACATGAAAAAACAACACATGTATCATGACAACATTCTGAATTATCTATTTATCTTTACTCCAATATATAAGAATTCCTTATCATTTTTAGTATTTTCCCAATTCTGTTATGAGTCTACAATAGTTGACCTTTGGGCTACTTTCTTTGTTAATGTAATAGAAAACAAAGATACTGGTGAATTTTGCTACAGTTTACCTTGAGCTTTAGGGGGAGACTTGTTCTGATACTGTGAGTGGGGTAGGGCGGTGTGTGTTTACTGAGGAGCACGTGGGTAGTGCGTTTGGGCACAGGCCGGCATATGCATATATGTCAGGGTTGTGTGTGGCATGTGTGTGAGTACTGGCACGTGTGTGTTCCTCTTTGTGCCAAAGTATGTGCATGTGTGCTGATCTGTGAGTGCTTATGCATGTGTGTTGGTGTGCGTGCCTTGTGATGGGAACTGACTAATCCAGTGAGACAGTAGCTCAAAAAAGTATAAAATCTTGGCAATCTGTTTAGACTTCTATACTAAATAATAGTACTTATATATGAGATTGTGTCTTTTGTCAAAAGCCTTTCAAAAAAAAAGAGATTTATATTGAATAGATAAATTTAAACTATCGTATGGAAAGTGAAATGTCTCCCCAAAAGCCCAGAATGAATTGTAATAGTTTAATGTATGTTGTCCTATTTTGAGGTGAAAAGAATCCTTCAAGAAAGCCATGTCTGTTGGACATCAAGACCAGCAAGTTACTGTAGTTACTATGTCCACAGTCTGCCGGTGACCCAGCACTGTCACTTCAGGGAGCGCAGGGCTGGGATGTCCTGGAGGGATCAAATGCAAGAGCTAGGACACAGACCTGAGTTCTGCGGAGTTCAGCTTCATTGACAACTGAAGGTATGGTCTGGCTTTTCCCCCCACATATGAAGAAAGCTATGAACATGTGAAAGAAAACCCAGAGAACACAAAAAAAGCTCTCTTGACAGAGAACAAGACCTCAGAAAGAGGCCCAATGGCGCTGCTGCCCCTTCTGACGAAAATAGCCTGGTTTTACTCCTTAAGTCTTGGGGAGAGAGTTCATGTGTGTGTCTTCCTCAGGGGAAGAGATTGAGGGTGTGGACTGCATACCCATGGTGGAAGCATTGGTTACTGATTTAGGGGTAGGAACTGGGGACATCCTGATAGCTGCTAACACGGTCAGGGTTCCCTCAGAAAGCATTAAACTCAGGAGTTATCTTCTGTTAAGAATGGGTTTGCGAGTGTGGGACCTCAGGAATCAGCACTCTCCCTACTACAGTAGATGAAAGCACAAGGTTTCCTAGACCCTGGTCACAGAGCCAGGCACGGCATCTCAGCTTAGCCGCTTATTCACAGGACACTTGCTCCAACTACTTCACTGATCTGCATCTTCATTTCCTCACCTGGTAACATGAGGATAATGGCCATCTGTACCTCCTTTGCTCAAGGGGAGAATAAATAAGTCCATATATAGAATGTGGCATGTGGTCAGCCCTCGGTCATGTATCTTTACTTCACAGTCAACAAGGGATGGTTGACAACACAGCTAAAGGAAACTTAAGGGCTTTCCAGGAACACACTGGCTGCTTGTTTAACTGATCAAAGTGACAGAGAATGAAGACTTCCTCACCAGCAGAGGCGGCATCAAGAGAGGTCCCAAACCGGGGTCCATCACACACCTCAGAGGCAATGATCAATCCCCTCCTCTCTCTGGGTCTGGGATTTTCCTCTTCTCTTCCCTATTTATCTCCAAATTGTTGGGTGACTCCAATGAAAATGCATACATTTATCACCTGCCTGCTGCCAGTTACTGTGTCTCAGCCTGGACCAACCCAGTTGGTGGAGAGAAACCTGAGGGACTGGTGTGCACAGGGCTCAATAGGTGTCACCCTTAGTGTGACAGTGTAGTGAACTCCATGGTGCGGTGCTACTGTTCACTGATGGTGTATGCATCACATTTCCCAGAGCATCATAGCATTATAATAAGCAAAGAAAGTGTTTTGAAAAGTGCTTTAACTATTCAAAGTGGTACCTGTCTGAAGTAAGCAGGCTACATGTTTAGTCAAGGAGTTCAAAGTCATCTATGAAACCACTGAGATTAGAAAGATGTCCTAGGGGTACACCCACATGGCATTCTTATGATCTCTTATACCTTTAGGATTTAGTATAATGCTACAGACTTCTCCACTATTTAACCTAATATATATTTTTCTTCTAAATTCATTTTGGTGCCATTTCAGGTATCTTTTCCAGCTCAGTTCCCATGGTCTCCATTAGTGGCTAGCCAGTTCACCCTAAATGAAGGGCTCACCCTCACCCAAAGCCTCAGGTTTGACATACATGAGTGCAGAGAGGGTTTGGAATGCCCCAAACACTTATAGAAATGTTTGATATCCCTGAGGCAGCAAAATGTTTCTTCCTTAGAAGAAAATATATTAATATATCAGTAAGAGAGGAACTTTATAGTTTATTGGAAATTTTATATAATTAAATAAAATGAGACCAACCAGATGGAACAAATAGAACAAATAAATCATTCCCTCAATGCCTTCAAAAGCAAAGGAAATGATCACCCAGTAGAGACAGCCTTGCAGTTGCTATATTTATTACAATTTTGCTCAAAAGTTATTGCAGTCACTTACTACCATTGATAGAATTATCCCAGAGTGTGAGAATTCTTGCATTCCAAGACTCAAGGAGACTTAACATACCTCTTTGGAATATTTAGAGATAGAGATAGAGATAGAGATAGAGATAGAGATAGAGATAGAGATAAAGATAAAGATAAAGATAGAGATAGAGAGATACAGATATAGATATATTTCTAAACAGTTGTTTGCCAAATATCCATCAGTGTTAAGGACAACTTAAACAAAGAGAGAAACCACCACTGCATTTCACCAGCTTCTCATCTGACCTGGAAAAAGGAGAAAGGGGGGAAAAAAATCAGACCACTCCAGCTCAGAAGAAAGCCCTTCTGCTTCCAGTGACTGGCTGCCTTCCCAATTAATAATGAAGAAAGACTCCTTTTTTCCATTTCCTAATGATGTCCACAGTTGAAGTGCAGGCTGACTACAGCTGAGTATTTAAGTGATATATTTCAAGGATATTTATCATAAGTGGATACAGAGACCAGACTCCTGTTGCAGCTTCAAGGTTTAAATGTCAAACACCTGGAGACATAATTACTCAACCTCAGAATCATTCTATGAGTTCATTGCTCTGGTTCAGGGAAAGTCAAACTAGTAAATTAAGTTCAAGACACTGTTTGCGCTGGGGGAAGAGGAGATGCTGAGGGATGTGGGAGGAAGAGGGAGGAGTCCACACTCATGTGGTTAACCCCTGGGCTTTCTTGCCCTTACACAGGAGCCAGCAGCACACATGCTGAAAGCCACATTAGTACCTACCTTGGAGAGAAAGAAGGGAAAATTCCCTTCATCTTTGAGAAATCAGATATACAAGTGTCTGAAAATGTTCGTACTGACAGTAAAGACATCTAAAATTTTTTATGAAAAATGTTCTAGTGAGACAGGGATTTTAATATTAATGTAGCAGCTTCTCTGATTCAAATTCAAGTCAACAACGATTTCTAATGTCTTAGACCTAACAGTATGCTTAGATCGGAAGGACCATTCATTAGCTTTGGCAATCATGCAGAGCAGAACAGACATTTGTTTTTATTCTAGTATATTCTCCTGATTTCTTTACTATATCATTTCTGTCTGTATTCAGTGACCATGTTCTTTTAGCCAAAGTCTGAATGTAAGTGAAAAAGCAAAATAACATGCTGATAAAGGATGGTTTGACTAATTCTATGTCTTTCATAAACTCTCAGTTAAACTTGTTTTTGAATTCTGAAGGACAAGACTCACACACTGGTTTGTTTGTGTGTTTGTTTTTATGAGACAGGGTCTCATTATGTAGTTCAGGCTGGCCTTGAACTCACAGCAATCCTCCTGCCTCAACTTCCTGAGTGTTGGGATTACAGGCATGTGTCACCATGGCTGGCACACACTCTTAATATATTCTTCTCAACTGACCAAATTTTATAGTCTGCTGATGCTCTTAGAATATACAATTTTCTATTTCTGTTGGACATTTAGAAGGGATTTCTACTATACTTGTGCAAAAATCCTCACTAGAAAACAGCCCCTTTTTGAGGGGGTTTTACTCATAAAGTCTTTACCTACACCTATGTCTTTCAGAGTTCTACCTATTCTATCTTCCAAATATCTAATGCTCCTGTTTCAATATTTAGATCTTTGATCTATTTTGATTTTAGTTTAGTGCATGGTGATAAACATGGGTCTAGTATTAGTCTTCAACATGTAGAAAGTCAGTTTTTCTAGCACCGTTTATTAAAGAGGCTATTCTTCTTCCAGTGAATGTGTTTGGTCCCTTTGTCAAAAATCAGTGGCTGAGTGTGTTTGCAGTTATTTCTGTATCTTATAATCTGTTCCACTGATCCTCAGGTCTGTTTTTTTCTTTGCTTTGTTTTGTTTGTTTTTATTTTTTGCCAGTACCATGCTGTTTTTATCATAGTAGCTCCGGACAGAAATTATCACAAAATACCAACAACCAAAATCTCATCTTATTAAAAAGCTTTTGCACAACAAAAGAAATCACCAGTAAAGTGATAAGACAACCCACAGAGTGGAAAAAAAATTTATGCCAAATGTTCTTCAGAAAAAGGACTAATATATAGAACATATAAAGAAATGAAAAAAAATCAGATCTTCCAAATTCAAAGACCCAATCCAAAAATAAGCATCTGAGATGCACACACCTCTCAGAAGTACATAGGGCAAACAAAAATATGAGAAAATGTTCAATACCACTTATCATTCGGGAGATGCAAATTAAAACAACACTGAGATTCAATCTCACTCCAGAAAGAATGGCTATCATCAAAAAATCAACCAACAAACGCTGGTGGGGCTGTGGAGAAAAGGAAATACTCTACTGCTGGTGGGCATATAGACTGATAAAACCATTATGGAAATCAATGTGGAGATTCCTCAAAAAAATAGAATGAGGAGGTCCCATTCAACTCAGCTATTCCCCTTCTGGGTATCTTCCTGGAAGAATTTAAAACATCATACCACAGGGATATATGTGCACTTATGTTTATAGCAGCACAGTTTGTAATATCTAAATTCTTAAAGAAAACCAAATGCCTATCAATCAAAGAATGGATAAAAAAGATGTGGGTTTTTTATATAATGGAGTACTACTCAACCATAAAGGAGATAAAATTGAGACATTTGTAGTTAAACGGATTGACATTGAGACCATAATCCGAAGTGAAATAAATCGGATACACATATGTGTATATATATATATATATATATATATATATATATATATATATATATATATCACATTGTCTCTCTGGTGTAAAAAAATTGAAAATGTAAATAAGAACAAAAATGTTCAATAGATATTGTGAAATAGGAAGAAACTGTTCAAAAGGAAAAAGAAACTAGGGACTGGGAGGTAAAAAGAAGGGAAAGAAGAAAATGAGCAAAGAAGGATAAAATGAAAACAGCATTGTGAATGAGGAGGGAAAGGGTGGTTGAAAGGAGGGGATGGGAATGGGGGAGAAAAGAGAAACATAAACCTTTTAATTGATTAAAAGAAGGAAAAAAACCAGCCTCTTAGCAGTAGTCTCCAGCAGCCAGAAGCCATTCTCCCCAATGAAGGCTGCCAAGACCCACTAACTTGTGCCTAGACACACACATGAATGTGTTAGAGCGACAAAGTGTGGAAGAGGTGGAAACCCAGACAGAAATGGCAAGTGAACAGTCAAACTACATGCACTGCTAAACTCATTTCATCTAAGATGGAAAACGCTAAATTCTAGTATATTGTATGTATTCCAAACACACACACACACGCACATACACGCACACACACGTATGCATACACACTGGCCAAACACTGTATTTTTTCTTCCTAAGCCATCTAGTGGAAAGTAAACTTGAAACCCAATGTATTCCTAGGAAGAAAGATGGAAACTGTCACCCACTCATTCTTACTGAACACAAGACAAAGTAAAAAAGGCCCAAAGGACTCGTTAGGCCTGATAAAGTCTCCTTGCTCAAGAGCTCCGACACCAGAAAAGCAAACTGCAATGCAAGACTCAGAGCTTAAAATCAAACTTCAAAAAGAGAAAATCATCTTACGGGATCGTTTTATAGGACCCAGGCACTTCTGGGATGGGAGTTGTGGAAAACTCTGGACATCGGGGGGAGGTGTTGAGGCTGTGAGCCATGAGGGGGTGGGGGAAGGCCCTAGAGGTTTCTGGGCCAGTGAAGGACGGTGCTGCAACGTGGTTCCTCAGATGAACACACTGGTGTTGAGAATGAACTCAGAATCAAATGGAGACTGGGTCTCCTAATGAAGATATACCACTGAGGAGACTCACAGGGATATCTCAGGGATAGCTGATGTGGGGTAAAAGCAGAATGAAGAAAATGAACAAAACGCTGTTATTCCAAAACCCCTGAATTCCAAAGAAACAAAGATAATACAAAGATTTCTAGACTCTCTGGCTGATGAAATGGTGGTTTCATGAACAGAAACAGGAATTAGCAAGTAGAAAATCAAGTTCATTTGAGATAAATGTACAACTATTTGAGAGGAAATCTGAGACCAAAATAGAAGTCTCGTCATCATGCCAGTGCAGGAATTGAGCCCCTAAAGGTGACCTTGCAGGGTCCCAGCAGTACAGGAGACCATCTCAAGCTGAAGGCACAGAGAACAGCAGGAAGAACAGCAGGAAGCATGGGATCACTGAAACAACCTCCAGGAGAAGTAACTGACCATGAGAAGGACCACAAGGAAACCAACAGCAAGACTTGATCATCACCTGGGTCAGAAGCCAGGTAGCCATATGAAGAGTTTGGTACCCATGAGCATCCTGAGCTCGATTTCAGGCTAGCGCATATGTCATTCATTGAGCACCCACAGGGATGTTCCTGGATTAGAGGATCTGTTTCAAAATGTCATAGCCTTCTCAGCTTCTCCAAATATCCTAAGTCTCACTAAAATATTCATGTGTATTGAAATTGTTTTCCTAGATCATAAGCTTAAAGGATTGGAAAAAAAATGTGTTATAGTAGAGAAGATTTTAATGTTCCCAACACAAAAATATAATATGTCTGGAGCCATCCATGCACCAGCTACCATAATCTAATCATTGCATATCTGGATAAATGTACCAAAATATCACACTAGGCCCACAGATACACGCAACTGTTTCATACTATAAAAATGTATTTTAAAAATCATGTTTATAAGTTGGGGAGAACGAAGCCTACTGTGTGTATAAACGTTACATGCTGTCTAAAACAGCTAAAGGACCATAAAATGAATGCCACCATGTTTGTGCACTGCAGCACAATTTGCAGGCTTCAGACAGCCGGACCTGATGGGCCAGACTCACGTTCTAAAGCTGAGACACAGTAAAAAACTCAAAATGCATTAGTAGAATTTAAGAAGCTTTCCCTTCTCACTTATAGCGTATATGTGTTTCTTTTCCAGGGAAGTTTTATTTAAAAAAAAAAAAAAAAAAAAAGTCTCCCAGAGTTTAAAATGTCAGCGTTTGATTGATTAGAATAGTTCTCACAGCTTAACCAGTAAGTTGATTTGAACAGTTCATCCACTAATACAGTAAAACACATGTTAAAGATTACAAATTGTTTAACGAGTTTTGACAAACAAGTCCCCCGGTGGTCTTGAAATTTCTGAGAAGCAGATGGAAAAGGTACAAGTTTGTAGATTCCCCTTCCTATCTGCACAAAGCCAAAGAGGTCTGAAGTAGGTATTAGTGCAAAGAAGGGACATTGTCAGACAATAAAGAGACACAATTGCCTCTGTTAGCACAACAATTAATTTTATTTGCAGAGTACCAGGCAGTCTATTTGTTACCAGGAATGTGCTAATTATTCTTGCTAATTACATGCAAAACATTCATTATCACCTATAAGTGGAGCTGGACCCCTCAGGTTTCAGTGACAAATTAATTACTGTGTTTTCCTTCTGAATGTTTTTCCAGTCTGTCCCCAGTATTATCTGAAAAATAAATTGTTTAGCAGCTCACTTGTCTTCAGAGTCACTCATTAAAATGAAAAGTAGGCATGCAGAGCTACATCAGTTTGCCTCACCTGTTCTGTTAGGACAGCAGCTCCTGAAAGTCCCCATGGATTTAGGGAACCGGAAACTTGTAAAGCGTTTGGGACTGAATTTCCCTAGGTACTGCTGTGTATCTGCACCACCGTCCACTTGCCGAACCTCAGGGAAGAAAGCAGACTGTACCAGCCACAGAGAAGGGGAAATCCCTCATCCCAGGACCTACACACCTGCGCCCTTGGGTCTTGCCTTTCAAAAGGCTTAGGTGACATTTTGAAATCATATCCAAAATTTCACTTCTATGCCTTCTCTCCACCCCTAATTTGCAATTTGGTTGATTGAAGAACAAATCCTGAATTCCCAATTTATTTCTATGACCCTTCAATGTTGGGAACAAGCCCAGTTAAATACATGCATACATTTTTATTCTAAATGTGAATTACATTGGAAATATTGGATCCTAGACATATATAATTTTGCCTTGACCCTATATTGTCCACATTTTACTCTGGTATCTGACTGTTCCTAGCAGAACTAGCTTCATCAATCACACCTATTAACCTACTGCTCCGTTAGCATTCTCATGCCATATTTTGCAAAGCATAAGTCCACATAGCCCGTGTGTCTGCGTCCCTTGTTCTTTCTGGCACCTGCCCCTCATCGGGCTCTTCCTGAGTGCTTTGACTCCTTTGGGAGCACGTGTCCTTGTCTGTCAACATTTGGTCTCTTCCTACTGCAGCTCAGTAACACAGATGCAAACAGTAGTCCTCAATCTCAGACAAATAAAATAAGAAGGAAGTTTTCATTGTCACCTAACTCACTTTTTCTATTTTCAATTTAGAACACTATTTGGAAACAGGAAATACATATGGGAAGCTAAATAGTCCCATTTCTGGTGTGCGTAAATTTCCCAATGTTTGAACAATGTGGTCAATTTTTCCAGAATTTGAGTTTATGGCTTTCATGTTTTACACAGGAAAGAGTTTTGAATTCTCATTTGATTTTAGTAAATTGTAAGTATTCAGTTCTTCAGTTTCTCTAAGTTTGCAATAGTCTTTACTGAAATATATAAGATTAAATGGTTGAAGTAAAGCTGTGTGTTCTAGGATCAAAGACCAGAAAGTGCCTACAACCATCAAATCATGGTATGTTCCTGCCTGACATCTATGACAATGGAAAAGAGAAGACCCCTATTCTGGGCAGAGGGCTGTCCATCTCATATGCCCCTTTGTCACCGCTTGGCCCTGTTCTGATATCCTGTTCCCTCTCCACTCACCACCACCTCCCACACCCTCCTTCTGCTTCTCTCACTTTCCCCTTGCTTAACAGTCTTTACTACACAAGGTATAATCAAGAAATATGGTGAATGTTTAATTTTTTTTACAGTAACGGACTTATTGTCATTAGTAACTTTCACTTATCCCATTAGTCTTGCTACTTTCTGAAGCAGTTCTGGAAGTCCTCTTTCATGAGTATTTTCATTTGTGCTGTCTTGGCTGCACTGATGTCCTGAATCCCTGAATCAATTCAAAACATTCACCTTCCACAGTCGTTTTGACTTTGGGAAAGAGCCAGAAGTCACATGATTCCTGTTCTAGTGAATACGATGAGTGAGATAAATTGTAATGTTTTCACAAGTCTGCCTTTCTAACAGATGGCACTTAAAGCAACATTCACTGCATTTTTTAATCACAACTTGTAGAAACGCTCACAAAAGAGGACTTCCAGAACGGCTTCAGGAAGTGGCATGAACAATGGGATAAGTGTGCTCAAAGCAAGGGAAAGTATTTTGGGGTAGAATAATGGTAATACATCCTTTATCATAATAATTTTTAGAATTTAGTGATCACACTATTTTTTGATCATCCCTTGTACACTAGGCACTGGTACATACTTTAATTATAATTTATCTGTTGTTTCCTATTATTTTAAGGTTTTGATATTATCAAATTATCCAAACTCAAGTTTTAATGTGTTGTTTCAGCCAATTTCCTACCCCTTGTAGACTATCAAGGGATTTTCAGAGATCATTTTTAACCAAAGGGGATGGATTTCCTATGGTGGTAATGGCTGGTGATATGGCAGCCTAACGATTAACCTTATTTGGGAAACAGCAAGAGGCGGCTGAAGGGGCAAGTCCAGCCCCACCTGCTCTGTGTTTTCTGACATCTTCAGAGAAAAAAAACTTCCGAAAGCTACTCTACACTTAGTTTGAAATCATAAAATCGAATATGTAATTGCACTTCTATTTATGAAAATAAATTATACTTCTTTTAATATAGAGAGCAACTCCTTTGTTGTCCTGAGGGTGATCATGCGCCACAGACCCTGGAGTGTCAGGCTGGATGCTCCAAGTGGTCAGGTTCGAAGATGAGGGCCATGGCAGGGAAGGTTAGGAGCACTTACCTTGATGTCCCAGAGAATCTGGGCTGGGACCAGGGTCTGCCGCTCACCACCTCTGCCCAGTCTTGTTTTATGAGTGAGCTGAATATGAAAAAAACCACAGGGAAGCATGAGGGCTAAAGGAAAGTGTACCTGACAATTAGCACCATTTAGCCTAATAATTCCAAGGGTGGCTGAATGACATTCTCACCATCTCAGCACATTCTATGGACAATACATACTGTTGTCTTCCCCAAATCCTCAGAATAAGAGAAATAAGGAACCCAGTTCGAATAATTTAAAAACTGAAGTTTTTTTCACTTAACTCACTCTTTCAAAACAATTTTTTTTTTTTTGCAAGAGGAACTAAAAAGAAAATGTTTCATGAATTTCTAGTATAAATCATACCATCATGGTGCAGAAATTTAGAACAAAGGGAAGGACAGGAAAAGAGGCATGGTGGGCAGAAGAGAGGAGGGGCCATGTCTCAGCCACTGTGGGGTGGTGGCACAGGTGATAGCAGCCTTCTCCAGACACCAAAGGTAGGGCAGCAGCTCTTGTGCTCCCCACACAGTAGACAATTGTGCAGCCTTGCAACACCGCACTCCAGACTGACCCATGTGAGTCTTTGCCCAGGACTGAGCTTCACAAACTCATCAGTTTCACAAAATCACATCAATTCCTCACCTGCCCAAGAGCAAAATGAACACTGAAATTCAACTTCTTCCAGCCTATCCCAGAGCTCTAGATTCAAATACAAATTGCGGCTACAGATGGAACCTACAACAGTACTCTCCTTTCTATCAGTCTTTGCAGATAAAGAAGTCCCCTGTCTCTAAGGTTTTGCTTCCTAAAGTTCCAACTGCCTACAAAAATCATCCAAAATATTACACGGAAAGTTCCAGAAGTAAACAATTCTTGAATTTAAAATGACATGCCATTCTGAGTGGCAGGATGAAGTCTGCAATTACCTACTGCCCACCCCCTTCTCTCTCTTTCAGTGGATCCATCCTGTGTGCACTACTCACCTGTTAGTCACTGAGTAGCTTTGCCCGTTATCAGACTGACTACAGAATTATCGCAGTGCTTGTGTTCAAGAAATCATTATTTAATTTAACGATGTCCCCAAAGCACAAGAGTAATGAAGCTGGTAATTTTATTATAGTATCTTGCCATCATTGTTCTATTTCATTACCATTGTATCGATCTCCTACTGTGCCTAATTCATAAATTAAGCTTTCCCATAGGTATGCACTTACAGAAAAAAATCTTAGTATCAATTGGTTTTGGTGCTGTCCTCCATTCCACGCACACACGGGGGACTTGGAACATATTTCCTGCAGAGAAGGAAGGACTGCTGAGTGCTGGCTGGGAGCCACCAGGCAAGGACTGCTCTGGGCGTGACACTGGCCTTCTCCAAACTTAACCCTCCCCTACTCCTCGGCAACCCAAGAGCATGCTAACTATGACATGGTCAAAAAGACATCTTTCTGAAGACACAGAATTCATTTCTGTCTGGTAACTTGCAAGTCATTTGATTGAAATCCCTATAGAAAGAGTAACCCTAATGAACAATCTTTCTGAAAAATAATATCAAAACAAGATTTCTGCCTCCTTTCTTTAACCAAAAGCTCACAGAAAAAGGTCATAATATAATCAGTGTTCCTTTAGGTTTTCTTATTAAAAAGAAGTAATACTTGCTATCTGTATGTACTATATTCTTTAGAAAATAGTTTTCTTTCTAAAGGAAGCAGGGCGTACAGATACTATCAATTATTTTGTTGTTGTTGTTGTTTGTTCTTCTTCTGGTACCGGGAATCGAACTCACAATCTTGCGCTTGCCAGGCAGGTGCTATGCTGCTGAGCTAAATCCCCAGGCAATACTACAATTATTAGACACAACAGATTTGAAGCCTTGCACATATACCCAAATAATGAATCATTAAAAGAACAAAGTCTCTCTGATTCATTTCAAATGAATCATCTATGAGTCAAATAACTCTCCCATACTCTGGACAGTGTTCAGTGTATAACAGGCAATAAATTCTAGGAGAACTTTGTTGATAGCATTAATTAGAAGCCTCTCTAGAATAAAACCTGCTGTCATCAACCTGATGTTTACCAGGAATCCAGGTGATTGTGATAGGATAGTCACAGTGAAGGTGACAACCCCACTGAAGTATATGACAGAGTGTGTTCCCTACAGTGTGGGTATTCAAACTTCATATGCCTTTAATAAAATAGTTAATTAGTAAAGCAGACATAAATGTATCTTAAGCATCTAAATCTGAAAGGATAGAAAGGGTTTCTAGATAATCAGTTTGCCCACATGATGCATAGGAAAGGAAACTCCCCAGCCCTGCCACTGTCTGATGCTGAGGTGACCAGCTGGCACATGGACAGAGACATAATGTATTTGGCCAAGACATAGTATAGCGGGTGCTCAAGATTAAACTATTTTAAAATTGGGGTACTTTGCATAAAAAATCTACATTTCCAGCCTCTTTTTTTAAATCAGAAACTCTGACAATATCAGGTCCATTTCCAGAGGGCAATGACAGTTCAAACCCAGCAAGGTCACTCTGGTTGGGCTCAGGGCTCCACTACTCCCACCATATTCTGTAATTTCCCCTCTGGCTCACTTGACTCCTACATTATCTATCTTGCCCAAGTTGGCCTGAGAGTTTCTGACCCTGAGCTGTGAATAAGTCATAAATATATTTATCATTTACTGATTTTTCTGTACTCTTTAAAGGTCACCATGATCCTGAAGAAAATCTTGGCAGGAAAAAACAGAAAGAATTTTAGTGTAATCTAAAGAGAAAAAAAGGATATCCAAAACTTTGGCACAGACAGGTAAAGATGTGTCACACAAGACAAGAAAATCAATAGGACAGAATTGACTATGGGGGATAAGGAAAACCAAGAATTCCAGCCAGGAGGGCATGGGTGGCTTCCTTCATGGTCCATGTCAACCCTTCTCCTGTGTTGAGCAAGGCACAGAGGTCAAGCCAAATCATTCCTCATGAGAAACAACATGTTCATGATTTCTGGTCTACCAGCTAATTACTGTATAAAGCAATATACAACTAAAACAATTATATTAGTGTTACAGAAAGTTTTGAAGTCAATTTGTTGCTGAGATTTATAATAAATTACATGTGTTAGTCAGCTTTCTACTACTGTAACAAATACCTAAGAAAATCAACTTATGGAATGAAAAGGTTTACTTCAGCCCACAGCTTAGGAGGAGTCAGTCCATGAATGATTAGTCCCATTGTCAGGCAGCACATCATGGCAGGGGCACCTGGCAGAGGACCCCCATTTACCTCATGACAGGGTGTGAAATGGAAAGAAAGAGAAAGAGACCAGGGGTCCATAGTCCCTTTGAGGGTGTACTCTCCATGATCTAAATTTGAGGGCTTGTTTGAGGCCCCAACCCCTCAAGTTTCCTCTACCTTTTGGTAAAGCCATCTGCTGGGAAATGATCCTTTAACATGTGGGCCTTTGAGGGACACTTAGAATAGCAACTATAACACTGTATTAAAACGAGGCCATCAGAGATCTCTCAGAGATACAAGTCAGCAGAGAACATTGTGATCACAATGACCAAACTCCAGAAAGACAAAGGGGTCTTATTCACTAAGAACCAAGGAAGATATTCAGCAACTAGGCAAATCAAAACAATGAAGAAAAAAAGTAATCAGAAAGCAAGCCCTCTCACAACTAATTTGATGCTGGAACCAGCCTTTAATGAGCCCCATAGCCCACAGCAGGAGCAACAGACCCAAATCAAGGGTAGCAATGAGAGCTTGTAAGTTCTGTGTTTCAATAACCCTTGAAATGGTTTCACTATTGATACGAAAGCCACCAAAGAGCACAGTTAAGGGGAATCATGAATATCACCTCACTTTCCAGGTGAGGAAACTGAGGCTCAGAGGTTAGCTTCCTTGGTTCTGTGTAGCTAGTTAGTGTACAGCTGAGATGAAAACCACCTTCCCTACCTCCTGCTGCAACAGTCTTCCAATTTCTGAAACAATGCAGAGCATGTCACTCAAGGAAATAGGAAACTTTATGATGTTTTGCATAAAAAAATTTCTATAGAGAAGAAAATCTAAATAAGCAAAAAGGGAGGTAGAGTGGGCTCACTCCTCCTTATTAATTGATAAGAAGGAATCTTCTGAAAGATTTGTATCAGTTGTAGTGCTCATCTGTCACTCTGCTATTCTTCACCTCAGAGTAGACAATGTTTCAAATATTTAACAAATGAAGCTAATTATTCAAAAATAGCTGAACCTCACATTATGCCTAAGAGAATTCATTTTTTGAATATTTCTTTGTTTCCAATATGAATCCCAAAAGATAAAACAGCAGACAGGGTTGGAGAAAGAAAAAGAGAAAGAACCCTACCTTTATTTTCAGGGCTGCACTTGACTCAGGAAATAAGTTAATTATTAAGCTCATTTCATTTTTTAAAAGCGAATGTAATCATTCCTTCTTTATTCCAAATGTATGCTTTACTTAAGAGTAGAGATGTCATTCTATTTGAAGGACTGTTTGCTGGAGCTCAGAGTCACCCCGGGGCAATGTATTATTGATAAATCCATTTTCTTGTATAATCACCACTTCACATTTACAACATTCCTCAGGCTCCTCTGTAACCTCTTTGCGGTTTCCCTGGACAAGGGGAGTGCAGTCCGCACTGCCCAGAAAAAGCAGCCCAGTTCTTACAAGTTAGCTTTTGCAGCGGAAGTTCCAAGGTCATCTGACAAGGCTTTCTCACAGGAACGCCACCACCAAGGTGACATGTAGCTATAAGGCCTGCAGTGTTTTAAAACTCTTAGGCCCACTGCACACATTTGCATGCACTAAAAGTGCCGCCTTTCAGAAGGGAAAAGCGCCGTGTCATCGAGTTGAACATGGAGGGTCTGATTGAGCGACTGCACAAAGGCTTATTTAAATGTTATTTGTCTCCACATTCATTCCTTTTCTGATGACAGAGGGGTCAGCAAAGGATCTTTGTGTCCAGCTCGCTTCAGTAAAGCAGCATTGTGCTTTTCTTCTTCCATTTTTATTGTGGAGAGCTGTGGTTGGTTTTTGGCTTGTTTTTGCTTTCTTGTTGTGTGTGTACTTGGGGTCTGTTTGCACAGTTGGGAGGCCGGGAGGGGCTCTGCCAGCCAATGTGAGATGAGAAAAATGCACGGTGTACCATTGCAGGGTGCTCAGGAATCTCTCAAGTGTTTGAATAAACACATACCACACCAATTTAAAGGAAAAAAAAAAAAAAAAAAAAAAAACAGGAGGAAAAGAATAGAGAGCTGGCTTAGCAAAAAGACAAACAATGCACTCTGAGACCTGGACAAGCAGGCATGTCCCGCGCATTCCTCACACTTCCTTTCGGCCTAATGGGTCCTGAGCCCCTTCCTTTGTCTGCTGATTAACTGTTCTGTTCATTGACCAGCCACTAATTGCGTGTTCCTTAGAGTTACCCTACATTACTGTAAGAATTAATGAGACACAATTACAGCTCCCAGAAACCTCAGCCCAGCCAATTGCACAGCCCTCCAACTGAATTAGAGCTCTCCAAGAGAAAAGAAGGAAAAACGAGTGAATTGTTCACAGGAAGCAGAAAGTTTTTTGCTTAAAAATTTTTGTATTTATTTGAAGTTGTTTCATAATGAGGCCCGGGGGTGAGGGTAAGGGAAAGATGGGAAGAACGGACAGAGAACGTGGGGACTGGCTTTCCCTGGGAAACGGTGGCAGCTGCAAGGAAACATGTACTATGCAGGCGGAGAAGAACTTAGGAAACCAAAAATACCTCGAATGAACCAAATTCACTGCTACAAATAAAAATAATATATAAAGCCAATAACAAATTGGTGGCTTAAATAGAACACATCCTACATCTGGAAAATCAGAATAAGAACATCCTTTTAGTCTTACCTTTCATATAAATGGCTTCGCCCAAAGTAAGCAAACTTCCAGTTTATGTTGATTTTCCTCAGCTATTGGGATTTCGTGTTCATTAGAACCCAGGGCTTATTGGCCAAGATTTATGGAAGCATTGGAAACGGCCAAAGAGCTGTTGGCTCTTTGACTAGATAGTGAGGGGAAAAGAGTAGTTTTCCCCTGCACCTAAATGTTTTCAATTGAATAAAAAAGTTATTGCTTTTTTTCTTTCAAGCAGGGAAATAACCCAGGACACTTTAAATTGCAATTTTTTGAAGCTTTGTTGGATTTGATGATTTTAAGATTACTTTGTCAATAGTCAGATAAAAAATTAATCCAATTTTTCCTAAAACTACAGGTATATTCATATATATTTACAGATACACACACACACACACAGGAAGAGAGAGAGAATACATAGGTGATAGCAATGGCAAAGAGTGAGAGGTGGCAGATAGACAACAGCTAAAGAGAGAAACTGAGAGAGAACAGCTAACTAGGCAGCTAAATAGACAGATGAACAAAAATTAGGATCATATTCTCGATCAAACCAGTTGAATCTCTTCAAACCTCAACTCAATACCAGAACTGTACTTTGTATATTAATTTGGCATGGGGGGAGAGTAAAGAGAATGCCATCTGCTCAGGCTCAAGTCTGAAGACATTACATACATACAAATGAAAGGCTTCCAGGTGTGTGAGGGAGTAGGCAGAGGCTTTTTAAGGCAGACATGCACCCTCACACATGCACAAGCACATGCAAAGCACATATAAGCGCACGCACACACACACACACACACACACTGTGAATGTGAACATCTGCATCTTCGGAGGCTGAAACAACTCATCAGAGCTACAGAAAAGCACAGTATATATGTGTGGAATCTCTTGACCTGTAGCAGAAGGCAGGAAAAGGGCTTCATGTCTGGGATTCCACTGAAAGTCTTCTCTTGTGTGCAAGGGAGGTGACTCAGTGGTACAGCACTTGCAAAGAAGAAGTCCTGAGTTCCATCTCCAGCACCACAAAACTAAAAGAAATTTTGCCATAGAAAGAGGAAAAAGAGCTACGGGTGATGTTCAAGCACTCTTTAAACAAATGACCGCTAGGTTCTCCCAGCAGTGGTGTCTGCACACATCTGCTCCATTCCCTCTGGGCTGTGCCCTCAGACCATATCTTCCTCACCCTTGTGGAATTCACTCACCCTCCGCTCCCTCTCAAATCTTATCCTTGCTTCAAGGCCAGCTCCTTTACACACCTACCTCCCAACCCATCCTCCCTTCAAAGGAAATTCTCTCTTTGACATCCCAAGCACATATTGCTTGTACCAACTTGTACCAAACATTTGTCACTTAATCATAGGCAGTATCAAATGCCTGGGTCTCGTCTAGACTACAAATTCCTTGTGGAAAGATGAGCTAACTTCCCCCCTCTACTCCCAGGGCACTTAGCAGTATCTTGTGTACCTTGTGGGAGATTAATAAATATCTTAGGGGTAAAAGAAACCATGGACAAATGAATCAGCACAGAAAAAGGTAACTGGAGTGAAAAAAGTAGGAAAGAAGCAAAGATGGCCTGACAGGCTGTGGTTTGGGAACAGAGGTACGAGGTTTGGGACAGGGTCAGGGCATAGGCCTAAGACCCAGCCCAGTGGTTTCCTTAGATCTGCCTTCTCCCCGCCCCCATCCCATGGTGTGTGTTGGGGTGAGGACAGGGGGTGCTTTTGAAAGAGTTTAAGGCGAGACAGGGCTCCCGCTGCAGTTTCCAAAGCAGGCCCACTTTCAGGCAGGATGCTACCAGGTGAGCCAAGAAATGAGAGGGGAGATGAAAGAAACAGCTGATGTAGAGCCCTGAGTTTGGGACTGCTATGGAAATGCAGGGAGTAGCCAGTGAAAACATGCAAGGACAATGGCTTTCCTAGCTCCTAAGAATAGATGCAGGGGAGTTCATGGAGGTGGCAGGGTGAGCCCAGTCTGTCCAGTCAGTCTGCCCCATCCGTATGTTCAGTCAGCATCTTCACAACCGTGGATTGAAAAACTTAGGAAAAAAATCTGTACGGCAGCATGTACAGGCCTTGTTTCTTGTTGTTAGTCCCTAACCAATGCACTATAACAGCTGCCTAGCATTCACCTGTGTTAGGTATCATGAATAATCCAGAGATGATTTAGTGTACCGGAGAACGTGCATATGCTAATATATACACACATATGAAATATATACGTATGTACTATAGGTACATAGTATATGCAAATACTACCTATGTTTTTCTCTTTTCAGTTCTAGGTATTGAACCCAGGGCCTTTGTCCTGAGGTAGATCCCCAAACCTTTTTAAATATTTATTTATTGTATATTTTTTTTATTTACAATATTAGTCATAATCAAATTCTTTTTTATTAGTACATGTTTGCAGCACATAATGATCACATTCATCACAGGGAATTTGTACCTGTTCCTAGCACATCTGAGTTCTTTCCTTTTGTCCCCTTCCCCTCCCCTCCCTCCAACCCTTCTTCCCCTCTCCATTTGCAAAAGCTCTGTTTCCACCTTTTTTTCCTTTAAATCCCCTTCTCTTCTTTCCCTCTCCCCTCCCCCCATCTCTGGTTCCCTTCCCATTTGAAAAAGTTCTTCCTACCTGTCAGTATCTGTCATCTATTTTGCTCCTTGCTTATACTTCAGGTCTCTCACAGAGGAGAAACAATGCAATATTTAAATAACTGTGTGTCTGAGTTATTTCACTTAAGATTATGGGCTCAAGGTGCATCCATTTACCTAAAAATGATTCACTATGTTGCTAAATTGCCTAAACTGGACTCCAACTTGCAATTGCACTGCCTCAGCCTCCTAGACTGCAGGGATTACAGGTATGTACCACCGCACTGGGCTTTTCGCCATTTTATTCAAGGAACTTGAGTCGCTGTGGGTTCTGCAACCAGTCTCCCATGAATACTAACTTCCTCCTACTGTGCACATCCTAGAGAAGATGGCACTGGGCAGACAGAGAAAGAGTATAAAAACGGGCACAGAAGGCAAGTAGAACAGTCCCTGCTCTCCTGAGCCGTGACAGATAGACCCATTCACTCCTTGTGAACTTGCCAGATTGACCAAGTTTTCAAACAGCAGCAGGAATGGTTACAGACGTGACAGCTATACTAAGAAAGCAAGGCTCAGGATAGCTAAGAGAGTGGTCCGCCTTAGTTTTCTCTCCAAACATTAGTATGTTCCCAGTTACTCAATCTGGACCAGAAAAAAAAACCTTAAATAAGCCTGAAAATTAAAGAAGTTTTAGCAAGGAGAACAGGAAACAAAATGAACATATTTGTATCAGTCAGTGGTCTACTAGAGAAAAAGCTGTAACAGAGGATACATAAATGCATAAGAAATTACAAGCTTGGCTTATCACCGTCGCCCACAAGTTGAATGAGGAAGAGTGCTGAAGGTGTCTCCATCCTGCAGATGGATGGATTGAGTTGAAGGTCCGGAGCTCACTGAAATGTCCCATGCAACTCCGCATCAAGAGGTGGAGGGGTCTGCCACGGAAGTCTGAAGAGTCTACATTGGGGGTTGAAGAGTCTACCTCGGAAGCCAAAGAGTCTACCCCAGAAGGCTGAAGGATCCTTGCCAGAAGCTGAAGAGTCTGCACTGGAAACCAGGAGATGACATCCAAGCTGAAGGCAAAAAGTGGAGCTTCTCCAAAGAACAGAGATCCATCCTTCCTCATTTCTCCTTTATACCATCCAGGCGACCAGCAGACCTAGGGTGGATCTTCTACAGCCTATCGTGTAGAATTGCTGCGCCAAATTAGTTAAGCTTCTAAACTTCTTAAAGTGACACAATCAATCAACCATTACAATATTCTTTCCTGTCAGATGCCTAGAAAAAAGGTGCAGCAATTAGGGCTGAATAGACTCTGAAAGAAGAAAAAACACGGAAGAGAGAAGTAATGGAAAAACGTAAAGCCGAACATCTAGAATTTTGGGTATAGATTGTTAAAATAAATGTTCACTTCTCACCAGATGTTGAGCATATTATCAGCAGCATCAGAATTATCAATTTTATAACTTTGGGGATGTCATGTAAATTGTCAGATAGATTAATCTTTGTGAAGTTACATTTCCAGCTAAACTCATTAACTAAAAGCATTTATAGACCAGTGTTTGCTAAACCCGGAATGAAATCAAATATATCACTTTATCCAGTTACTCTGGAAAGTCTATTAATTTAACTTCTTTTAATTTTTATTCAAGAACAAACAAGTTAACTATACAAGTATGTTTGAACTACCAAGACAGTAAAGTACTTATCTAGAAAACACACTCATTATATATTGTATTTTAATAAAAATAAACATATCAAAAACGTTCAGTGGAACTATTATATTTATATACTATTTTATTATATCAATGTATAAATCTTAAATATAAGGTTATTTTACCCACTGAATTGAATTCAGAAGATGGACAATAACCAGTAGTGATCAACAAATGGGTAAGCAGAGGTTTAAATTGATGTAAGCATTTTGGAAGGTAATTTGTCACTACCTACTAAAATTAAAAACGTATATCTATTAAATCAGCAATTCAACTTAAAGAATTTTTTCAAGAAAATGCTTTGAGTGTACCAAAACAAATTTTTCAGCATTATTTCTAGAAATGAAAAGTCTAGATAGAAGTAACACACATATTCAACAAAAAGCAGTGGCTGATAGTAAAATAAACAATGAAATACATTTTGACGAACTTACAATCTATTTAGACTAACCAAAAAACATGTACAAGATATCATCAGTGAAAAACTTAACCCAGAATAAGATATGTGATGTATTAATATATATCAATAATACAATTATAACAGTTACAGTATGCATTAAGAACCTGAAGGAAGAATACAAGTTACCAGGTACCACAGGGGAATGGCATCAGAGATAAGTGCACAAGATGCTGTTAATTTCCATGGTACACATTTCTGTGCTTTTTTGAGTTTTTTGGTAATGATCATATGTGATTTGTAAAATCAGGAAAATAGTTAAAAAAAATAAATAGCA
Organism: Chinchilla lanigera; assembly: GCF_000276665.1. Classification (NCBI taxonomy): domain Eukaryota; kingdom Metazoa; phylum Chordata; class Mammalia; order Rodentia; family Chinchillidae; genus Chinchilla; species Chinchilla lanigera. The sequence goes on from NW_004955462.1 coordinate 5,838,832, forward strand.
AACACTTTAACTCTCCTGAATTTACTTCCTACTCAAAATGAGCAATTCTACTACTACAGAACATATGGAAATTTTCTTTCCCTCACAGCAATAAAGTTATATTACAACACATGCTTATTAGCTGGCCAGGTGCCTTCTCCAACACTCCAAACTTAAAATGGTTAATTTTCACATCTGTCATTAGTCAATTTCATACTTCATATTTTTAAAAATTCCACAAGAGATTTGTACCTATATTCAAGGAAGATGAAAATAATTTCAGAATTATTAACTATGGAGGAGACTTTTAAGATGTAACACCAAAGCTACAACTCATCACCAAAATAACTAATAAATTGGACTTCTTTAAAATTAAAAACTTCTGCTCTGTGAAAGACAATCTCAAGAGAATAAGAAGATACGCCACAAAGTAGGAGAAAATATTTGCAGAAGGCATGTTTGATACTGGACTGTTAAGTAAAAAATGTAAAGAATTCTTAAAATTCAACAATAAGGAAAAGGACAGCCCAGTTAAAAAAGAAGCAAAGACCTGAAGAGACACTTCACCAAAGAAGATACCAGCATAGCAAATAAACATATGAAAACTAGTTCAGTGCCATACATCTTTAGGATCTGCAAATTAAAAGAACATGAGCTATCACTCCACTCAGGTTAGAATGGCTAAAACACAAAGCACTAACCACTGCAAACGCTAGTGAGGATGAGAAGGAGCAGGGACGCTCATTCATTTCAGGTGGAAATGTGAGATGGTACAGCCACTTTGGAAGGGAGATTGGCAGTTCTATACAAAAGTAATACACTTTCGTCACGTAATCCACCAATCTCACTCTTTGCTATTGACTCAAAGGAACTGAAAACTTACAAAACCAGCGCATAGATATTTTTAATAGCTTTTTTCTTCATAATTGCACAAACTTGGAAACTATCAAGATGTCCAAGTTTGGTATTTATCCATTAGGCAAATGGATAAATAAACTAGTTTGTCCAGACAATAGACTACTACTTAGCACTAAAGTGAAATAAACAATTAATTTCTGGGAAGATGGTAAAAACATTTAAATGTATATTACTGAGTAGTTGAAAAACGCCAATCTGGGAAGACTATATGGTTCCAATTATATGACATTCTAGAAAAGGCAAAGCTATATAGACAGTAAGCTGCACTACTGCTAGGGGTTTGAGGGAGGGAGGGAAGGATGAGCAGGGAGAACACAGAGGAATTTCAGGACAGTGAAACTAGGCTGAAAAAAAAACTACAATGGTGGAGACATGTCATTATACCTGTGTCTAAATCCACAGGAGGCACAGCATCAATGCAGCCGGTGAACATGGGGCAATAGGGCTGCACTCACCATTTGTAGTGACTGTCCTACTCTGGCGCAGGATACCACACATGAGAGTGATCAGGCATGCATGGGGCAAGGGATCTACAGAACCTTGGCACTTCCCACTCCGTTTGGTTCTGAACCTTAAACTGTTCTTAAAAAATAAAGCTTATCAGTTTTAAAAATGAATGAAATCACCACAATTCTATACTGTAGAAATTGCCCCGTGTCATAGGCAAAATGAGCCTTCAGTCATAGTTGTTACTATAATTGGAATTTGTCTCTAAATGTAATTTTAAATTCAATTACTTTGAGTTTAATATATTATCTCTAAAATGTTAATTTAACATGTAATCTATGGCTGTAATCCCAGCACTCAGGAGGAGGAGGCAGGAGGATTGCCATGAGTTTGAGGCCAGCCTGGCCTACATCATGAGTTCAAGGCTAGCCTGAGCTACAGAGTGAGACCCTGTCTCTAAAAAAATATGCAGTCTTACTTAATCAAAATTTAAAATATAAAACCATGATGCCAATATAGTAGCATCTAGCAATATACCACAGATTAGAATTAGAAGTCATCCTTTTTCACATTTTTGAGTCTAAGAGCCCCAAAGATACAGGACACTAAGAAACTCAGGGATAACGTGAGGGAAAGCACATCTACTGAAAAATTGAAATAGAATGATTTTTGTTGTTGTGATTGTTGTTGTTATTGGTGTGTGTGTGTGTGTGTATTACCATGCACTGAACTAAAATCAAAATGGATCAATGATCTAAATATTAAAACAGAAACACTACATTTGCCAGAAGAGAAAATAGGTAGAACTCCTCAAGACACAGAATAGGCAAAGACTTTATGAACAAAACCCTGATTACACAAGAAATACTACAAAAAATGAACAACTGGGATTTAATCTTATTAAAAGGTTTTTCCACAACAAAAGAAATGATCAACAGTGAAGAGACAATTCACAGTGTGGGAAAAAAATTTTGCCAGCTGTTCCTTAGACAAGGGACTAGTATCTGGAATATATAAAGATTCAAAAAAATCATACCCCCCAAGACTGTAGACTGGTGCAACCACTATGGAAATCAGTATGGAGATTTGTCAAAAAACTAAAACTAAAGGTTACACTTGACCCAGCTATTCCCCTTCTTGATATCTTTCCAAAAGAATTAAAATATCATGCCATAGCAATATATGCATACCCATGGTTATAGCCACAGTGTTTGTAATAGCTAAATCTTGGAAATAACCCAGATGCCCATTAGCCAATGAATGAATAAAGAAGATGTGGTTTGGTTTCTTAACACAATGGAGTACTACTCAGCCATAAAGAAGAATAAACTTGAAATATTTCTAGGTAAATGGATGCACCTTGAGATGATACTCTTAAGTGAAATAAATTGGACACACATGTTTAAATATTGCATCGTTTCTCTGGTGTAAACTGAAAGTGTAAATAAGGACCAAAATGTATAATAGATATTGTGAAATAGCAAGAAAATGTTCAAATTGGAAGGGGAACAAGGGAAGGGGGAGGAGGAAAGGAAGGAAGGGAAAATAAAAACATGAGAAAAGATTAAAACAATGGAGCCAAAGCTTTCATAAATAAGGAGAGGGAAGGAAGTTGAAGGGAAGGAAAGGGAATGGGAAAAAAGAAGATTCAAGATAGATCATGCACAGGTACAAATTCCCTATGATGAATGTCATCATCATGTATATCTAAAATGCACCAATGAACTTAATCAATGAAAAAAACTTATTGCTGAATCCTGTCCATAATTGTTGCTGTATTTAATGACCTTTATAGATTTGTACCGTTTGTGGCTTCATTTTTATAGATTTTCTTTTCACTTAAGCAGAAAGTACTAAATAAGCCCAAGGACATAGAGCTGGCAAATGCTACAGTTACGATGTTTTAGCCAAAATCTAGTGATCAGCCTATTGTATCAATTATCCATCTATTCATATTTAAAATACAAAATATTTCCACCTGAAATACTCCTATTATTCCTTACATCTCAAGTTACCTTTTCCACAAGGAATGGGAAACCTGCAATTACTAACACGGTAACCAAATCTAGCAAAAATTTTCCATGAAAGATTAAGAGACTATATGAAAGTAATTCATATTGTGAGATCAGAGGTGGTATCTTTGCATAACCTAGCACAAACCCCATAAATACTGATAACCTTTCATCCAAAAGTATCTCAGAAAATTACATCAGTTTTCTGTCACACTGTCTCCAAGCAAATCCTCTCCATGTCCCCTCCAGGGACTGGGCCTGTCTCTCTTGAAACCACAGAAGGGAAGGTTGCAAGTAACCTGGGGCCTCATGACCGGTGGACTCTCTGCTGCACGTCCGCAGCAGACATTCTCCATGTGGGTTACCAGAACGCTAAGCAAAGATGCTAGTTCACCAGCCTTACCCTGCACAGCCATGTCACCTCACAGGGTAATCAGTCCTCTGCTCAGGCCTCCCGTCTCCATCCTTGTCACTTCTCAAAGTGCAAGCAAGTCCAGCTCACCCACTCCTTAAATACTGCCATCCCCACACCACCCCACCAAGCCTCCACTTCTACTTTCTACTGCTGACATTCCTCCCAGTTGTTTCCACAGTATAGTCTAAGTCATGCCATTCATCTCATTTAAATAAACTGTCTTATGTCCTCAACCTTTTGTCTCTTGGTCCCTTTCTCCTTTCAGTTTATGGATTCTGGTTATACCATACTATTCTTTTCTTTATATGCATCGACCAACCTAAGTACTCAAACCATCACAGACTACATGAACCACCCCACCCAAAAACATGCCCAACAAGTGCTCATAAACTTATTATCTCTTGACAGTAGTTCAAATTTTTATTTCCACCTCAGTTTCTACCATCATGGTTGCAAAGCACTGCTCTCTATGCAGAGGAGTTTCACTTTCAGATTGGATGTAGAACACTCTTATTATAGCAAAAGACAGAAGATAAACTGAAAGTATGTTATTAATACTCAGTGACTCCAAAGTCATATAAACAAACTAAATTCAAGAGGAATGACCCCTTCATAGATAAGCAATGCTCAGCAGCTGCTTCCATATTTGGGGCAAATGCGTAGTGTAGAAAGGGGTGGACAAAGATAGGGCAGGGATGTGGGCAAGCAAGACAGATGTGTAACAGTGGGAGCTGGCACGACGAGAACTCTGAAAGAGCTCTCCACTGTGCTCTTCAAGAAACAGGGAACATAGACTAAATAGATAATTTATTATAAGACATGGGCTCATGTGATTATGGGTGTCAAGAAGTCCCACGCTGGCCAGATGGAGACCCAGAAAAGCCCATAGTAAGTTCCAATATGAGATCAAAGTCCTGGAACCAGGAGAGCCAACGGTACAAGGCCCGGTCTAAGTGCAGCCCAAAGGCAGGAGCAAACCTAGCTTCAAGAATCAGGCAGAGAAAGAGAATTCTTTCTTAGCTTTTTCTTCTACTCAGACTTTCAGTGGATTGGATGAGGCCTGTCCACACTGGAAGCACAGTCTGCTTTACTAAAAACACAAAAATACTCAGATGGTACAGAGCAGTCAAATGTGGCCTTTGATGCAATCAAAAGACGCGATACACACGAGATGTATGAGGTTGCTGCCAGTGTAACAAGACACACTGTTTTACAACAAATGATTTTTTCTAGTAAGTACAAGATATACCCTCTAAATAAAAATTAAAATATAACAGGTTAGCTACATAAGCCAGTAACATAGTCAGGTGCTCTCATTATCACGCATATCTACTGTACATAACTGCATCTCCTGTACTCTTACAGGACACAAGCACAGTCAATGTGCTTACACCCGTGAGGAATGTGCAGTGCTGTGATGTTACCAAGGCTATGTCACTGGGTGAAGGAGTATTTTGCCTTTGTTATCATCTTACAGGATTGCCATTGTATATGAGGTTTGTCATTGACTAAGACATTGCTATATGACTAATGGCTGGGAGTTCCCTGGCCTAGTACTGTAATCCCCCCTGGAAGGCGTATTGCTGAGTAAGTTAGTGTTGGGCTGAACTAGAAAATAGAGTTTGTGGTCTCCCTCCATGATTGGATTCCAGGTCCCTCCTGCCATTAAATTAGAAGCAAACCAAAACAAATCACAGCTGAAATTTACCTTCCTACCAGGTGGGTCCTGATAATGCCAACAGGATGAAGTCTCCAAGAGTGGCGGGGAATGTGTGGGTTAAGCTGAAAGGCAGATAGACCTCTAGATCCTCCCTTAAAAGACATGTTAATAAAACTGGTGAATGCTGCAGTTTCTCCAAGTGGGACCTGAGGGTTATCTCCTCACCACCGCCTTCCAGAGGAAGTGGAGGACCCTCTCTAGGAAAAGTACAAAGAGAAGAATTGCATGCTTCAGTCTACACTGTTCTTTCATTTAAAAAACAGCCCAGTGTGCAGGGGGAAGAGAGGGAAGGTGACCACTAAGCAATAGGAAAGTGAACAGATAATAGAGGCAGACCCACAACTGTCTGTTTTTAGGATTACCAGACAAGGGCTTTGGAAAATAATTATTACGAACAGGTTAAGGAATGTGGAAGAAAATATGGCTTGAAGGCGTGAATGAGAATTGTATCACAGAATTGTAAACTCTATGTCAAATAAAACAATTTGTACTGATAATTGCAATATCTAAAATGGAGAATTCAGTGAATGAGCTAAAAGCAGATCGACAGGTTAGGAGAAAGGGCCAGTGAATCCAAAGCCAGACCAACAGAAAACGGCCAGAGTGAAATTCAGATAAGAATTAAATAATCAACCAGAACAGTATTCTAGCATAACATTATATTTAGAGTCTGTATTTAGAATCCCAGAAGAAGAGGATAGGAAAAATTGGGAAAGAGAAACTCAGAAGAAATCTTGGGCAATGATTTTTCAAAACTCATGAATAATCCCGCAGATCCAGGTTAGAAAACCTACACAAAATTTAAACAGCAACAAAGGAAGGCGCCTGAGTACCTCATTGCCAAACTGCTGAATCTCCTCCCAAGTCTCCCCCTAATATTAGTGCACCATGGAAAGACATCTTTAATGCCCTTACAGGAGCATTTTGTTGGCTTGTAATTATATACCGAGTAAAAATGTCCTTCAGTGTCCATGTGGAAAACCCAGGCAACACTCATCAAATTTCCTCAGTCTCTGTCCTCCTAAGGCGATGTGGAATTCAGTCTTCCATAACCAAACCTCTTCCAAAGCTGAGCTGGGAGAAAGGAAAGGGAAAGGAAGGTAGAGGACAGAAGGTGGGTGGGTAGATGTGATAAACGCATGGTGTACGCAGAGAGGGAAAATCACAACAAATTTCATTTAAATGTGTATAATCAATATGTGTAATAATAATAATAAAACATTTTAATCTCTGTACCTACACCTACCTTTTCTGTGAACATGCTCATCTCCTTATTCTTGTCTCTACTGAGAACTTTTTAAATATTTTTTAGGATATCTCTGTCTTTTAGAAAATTTTTAAAGCATAGTTGATCCTGTATCTCCTTCTAGATGCAACCATTTCTTCACATTTCTTATGGCCAAGTTCTGCAAAGAAATAATCTCCATGGACTGCACTTATCACCTGTAACGACATCTTTCCACACATGCCATTGAAACTACCCTGGCGAAGATCACCCGTGGCCTACTGTCAAATCAAATCAACCTTTTAAGTATCATCCTAAACTTTCAACAGCATTTGACCCTGTTGACGGCTCTTTTCTAAGAATCTTTCCCTCTTTGTCTCTTCCAGCTCTCCACTCACATCTCTGATTATTCTGTTAGTTTCCTTTATCAAATTTTACTTCCCCTTATTATCTTATTTTTCTTCTGCGTTTAGTGTTGCAGGGCTACCTGCTCATGTATATACTACCTATGCTGGAAGTCTAAGATTGCACCAGTATGAAAACAGAAGATTGTGCATCATTTGTCTACTGTTGACTAAAAATAGTAATTGTCTACAGCCATACCACTCCGAACATGCCCAATCTCATCTAAGAATAGTAATGATTTTGATATTAGACAAGAGAAAAATCGCCGGGCATGGTGGCACATGCCTGTAATCCCAGCACTTGGGAGGCTGAGGCAGGAGGATTGTTGTGTGTTTGAGACCAGCCTAGGCTACAAAGTGAGCTCAAGGCCAGACTGAACTGCATAGCAAGACCCTGTCTCAAAAAGACAAAAGAAAAAAAATAGAAAAAAAAACCAGAAAAATCTATTTCTATCACACTGCATACCAGTAATTCAGCAAATCACAAGGGGTGATGAATTAACTCACTTTGAATATAATGACACTCTAAATTTTGAGCAGAATAAACAGGTATTTTCACATTTTCTTTCTTTCAGTAGTGATACTCTTTATAAAAATTCGTTTCTATTTAAATTAAATAATCTTTTTCTCTTATCATCTAGATACTATTATTCAGCTGACTATGGTTTAGTGTCCATAAAAATAAGAATGGAATTTGTTCTAATTTTGTTGTAGTTTACTTATACCAACATGTTAACATATTGGCATTTGTATCTTGTGGCTACCTATAAAGAAATTCATTCCAATTTATTGTGTTTTGCTATTTGTTTTACAACAATTTTATTATTATATCTGTATGTACTATATAGGTGTGGGGTTGTTTCTGTTATCCGTTGCCAAAATAACGCTGCGTAATGAGCAACCATAGGACATGCAGGGCGAGTGGCAGTGGGCATGCTTCCTGTGTTCATAAATCTATCAGGTGACTGATTTCTCTGGGGTCACTCAGTCTATATCCTGATGTGTTATTGGCAGCTGGCTGCTTATCCAGGACTGTTTCAGCTCCACTCTGTATGGCTGCTCTTCCTCCAGCATCCTGTCTCAGGCTGGTTCTGATGGCTGTAATGGCACCAGGAGTACTTGAAGTGAGAGCTCAAGGGTAGCTTATGGTCACTTCCACCGCATTCTGCTAGCTAGAGTGAATCATAAAACTAGGCCAGACTCAAGGGTAGAAGACCAAGTCCATGTCTCACTAAGAACATGTAAAAGTCTACATTGCTAAGGACGAGACACAGGAAACACAAAAAAACTGAGATCATTTATGCAATCAGCTTATCACACTGATTTTATTCTGTGACTTATTTTACACTTACATTTATCCGCTGAATGTTGCTACCAGTAAATTCATTTTGTCACATTGTTTTCTACACAAACACACATGTCGATAAAATAGGTAAATATAAATATACATAAGCATATGTGTGCACACTGCATATAAACATACATGTATATTAGTTATATACATTTCTAGTTTTTCATAAGATGGATAAAATATTAATGCATACTACAAACAGTTTACCACTGGACTCTGGTAAACCATATTTGCTTAAATATTTTCATTGTATAATCAATTTAAAATCACTTTCAATGAATGTATGATAAAACATTTTTCTGAAAAGAACTCAATATATTCATAAATGCATTTCCAGAAAAAAAATATCAGCATGTATCTTCTCAAACTGTATGAATATATAGAAATAAGTCCAGTTACCTCATTCTCCCTTTGACTTGGAAGGATTTACCTTAATCTGGTTTCTACTTGATTCTATGGTTTATGGAAGTTTGTTTCTGTTTAGTTATCATAGTACTAGGCACTAAGGAAAATTTGATTTAAAAAAATCATTACATTGTGATATCATAATCCCTCAGTGTCTCCTGTCCTGGATCAAGGAGAACTGGTTGGATCCTCAGGAGGGACACTAAAGAGGAGGACTGGATGGATCCCCAGGAGGGACACTAGACTCTGTGGACAGAAGGAGACTTGATGGATCCTCAGGAGGACCCCAGACTCTGTAGACGAAGGACAGGTTGGATCCTCAGGAGTACTCCAGGCTCTGCAGACAGAGGACAAGGATGGTGTCCCTGGGTGGAACTCAGAACCCCTACCCACTCTTGCACCTCTCTCTTCCTGACAGCCAAGTATGGTACGTATATAGGTGCAACCTGGGATAGATGATCAGAAAAAACAAGGGTATCATTGGCATGAAAATGTGGGATAGATTTTAGAGATGGAGTTCATCAGGGGCATTCTTTCCTCTTTCCTCTATCCATTCTCCCAGGACCAGTCTTCCTCCTGCTCAGCCTCTCTGCTTCCCTTTGAAGGGGTCTCCATGTAGGGTTTCACGGCCTGCCTCTGTGCATACAGTAAGCCACACTGAGAGACTATCACTCCTGCGAAGTGGTCCTGCTTCTGTGCTTGTCTTCCTGTCCCTCACTGACCACTCCACTTGCCATCCCTTGGATGCCTCCTCCATTTTCTACCTTGTCCAGAAAGCCTTTCCCACATCACCTCCTCTGCACACTCCGCCCAAGATCCACCACTACATGTGGTAGCCACGGACCTCCCTCCAGCTTCCAGGAGGTTACCCCACTTCATGGCAGGACATATTCTATCTCTTGCAGCCTGAGCCTCGACCCAGAGGCTGGATGTGACACTTCAGCAGTGCTGAACACATGGCTAAGCTCTTAAGATAGCAGCTATACCCATCCATGCAGCCATGTAGATTTCCAATAAACCAATATTCCGTCTTAAACCAGGACATTTCATTGAGAGTCAATCTACTGAGTCAAAACTATCTCAAATAAGTGACAGGACAGTGAGGGGAATGAAGGACTCCCAGAAACCATGCACATGACAGCCACCATTACCTCTGTTCCTTTTATAAATAAGACCTCATGTAGTCCTCTAAGCAGGCTTGCAAGTCAGGCATAATATTTATCCCATGAGAGAAACTCAAAATATTTTCTCTAGAGAATAATTTCTCCCATAATAGGAATTTAAAGGAAGAAATCCCAGACTTAAGCCACTTCTACATGTGATCATTACTAAGGACTAAGACCTTCTAACTTTCAGTTATGCTGCTAATGTCACTGGGTACAAACAGGCTTTCAGCAATCAGTGTAAACAGCTGAATAATTATGTTAAGTAGATCCAAACATCATAACGTTAAAATAAGAAAATAGCTAAATGTCTTGGTTTTATTGAAAATATCTTTATTACCACACCATAATGAGATATATGCATGTGTCTTTAAAGCACATTATCACAATCAATTTAAAGCAAGCTAAGGAAATCATACAGAGATTTCACTGCAACACTGAGGTGACTGACACAGAAAGAATGTCTAACAATATCATCCTGGTTCAATATAGTTTGTGTTTTTCTAAAGATAGAAGTATTATCATGATACCAAAGAACATCTAATAATGTGAGAGGATATCATGGAGTATTCGGATACACATGGTATTGTGTGAGCTGGGGCTTATTAATGGATGGTTGGACATATACACAATGCAGCTAGATACACAGGTGGATGGCTAAGTAGCTTCTGGAATCTAGTCAAATGGAATCTCTATCTCTGAGTGGTTGGATTATGGATGATATTGTATGTATTAATAAATATATATTTATCTAAATTTTATATTCCATATATGGATGTTTATAAATGTCCTATAAAGCATAGTTATTTATTCTGAAAGAAAAAAACATTAAAGCTCTTTTTCAAATACACCATTGTTTTACTTCAGATTACATATAAGCAAACTGAGATACTGAAAGGCTCAGAGATGAGTACATTACCGACAGGAGCAAAAATGTCAGGATTAAAATGCCTGGTGTCTAAATCCTTAGTTGAGTCTTTAGCCACAAATTCAAAACATTATCCTCTTTAATTATCTGGAACATGAAAAATTGGTTGAGTCCATCTAAACAGAGGTGAACTCTACTCACAGCTCTTTCCTTCACTGGTATGTATGGAAAACAACTTTAATTCAAATGGAATTGAGAAGATGTTAAAAGCTTTTTTTACCATCAGAGTAATATAAATGTAAGCAATGTGAAGTCAGTCAGTTTAATCTAAATAAACAAAAAAATTAAGAATTCACCCTTGTCTTACTTTTTCCCCAGAAAATAGACTCACAATTAAACTTTTCACCTTTCTAAATTAGTAAGTCTGTGTGCTGCGCAGTGGGTGGTTTCCTTCACAGACGCCGACATGGAACAATGGATAGAGCAGTAGTCCCTGAATGGATTTATAGCTAAATTTAATCAGGCATATTTTAATAAGATTAGCATATCTTTGTCTTTCAACACTAAGAACCTTATAATTAACTGAAGTTAGACAGCATATTGCTTCATCAGAAGTGAGACTGGAAGCCTTCGTTTCCATATTTATTGATATTGTATATAGGCAAGTCTGCAAAAATCACTGCATTACCCATGAGAGATGTATATGCATGAGTTGACATGCCCAGGGAGCTGAACTCAGAATGTCACACTTCTTGGCTGACTTCCGGCAATGTCGTCATGGCCTTACCTGGGGAAACAATCAGCTAGATGTGCCTCTGTTGGTCCCAACAGTGAGGATTCCTAGGGCTTGAGGACATAGTGGCCACTAAGGGCTGGTCCTTTGGGAAATGCTTGTTGTCTCCCTTGTTACAATCAGGTGACCAGAGGAAAATTCTGGAAGGTAAACAAATGAATATATCTTGTGTTCCATGAATTCAAAATTAGCCAAAGATCTCCAGAGGCATTTCCATAATAATGTCCCCACAGGAACAATTTTTAATGAACTATAAAAATCAGTCACATGGGGCAGGAAAAATGACCCTTTTTCATCTTCAACTTTTCCACCTAGGAAAGCACGTTTTAAAGAATTCATCCAGTGAAGAGTGTATATATGTAGGCATTACCCACCGAGAAGTACCTTGAAGGGGACAAAATTAATTTGGCAAATTGCTCAGTTCCTCACCAGAAGCTGTGAACACAGCAGTTGGTCACTGAGGGACTGACTCTGTTTACTGAAGTAATGTGGGAAAGAGGAAGCTCTTCCCAGGTATGGGGACCAGCTCCTCATGGGGCCACAACCAAGAGGACATATAGAAATCTGCCTTCCTCCCCAAAGCTAATTAGCAGCAATGCTGCATGTAAATAAACCCAGGAGGAGGCAAATAGAAGTGAGGAGAATTAGAGCTCCAAGCTATCACACATAAATTGCAGTGTGTCAATAAAACAGTATACAAGATAATGAAAGGCCTTTAGAGAAGTCAGAATCAATATTTTCTCCATGTACAAGTCTATCCTCTTTTAATATAATAAGACAAAATAGCCTTCTAAATATGAAAACAATGCCTACCGAAATGAAGCCAATAAATCATCTTTGCTGAATGGAAATTGGACTTGTTAGAAAAAATACCTTCTCAGAAATAACTGAGAAACTAACTAACTGTCACTATTAATTGAAACTTTTAGTAGTAGAGTGGATTTAAACTGTTTTCATTTATTTGGACAAGCAATGCAGCTTCAGAACAAATGGCATTCACTTTCAGGCAAACTAGGTGAACTCAAAGCTAAATATTTATAGAAGTCTCCTTATAATATCCAAATGTTTAACAATCAGTGAAGCTGTTAACAAAGAAAGTATTACACATAAATTATTATTTCACTGACATATGGGAAACGATCTGAAAAATTCTACTTTCTTGAGTACTCTTTGTCAGATCAAATGCTGTACTTTCTGCTGCTGCCAATAAGGAATGGTCAATTTACAATTAATTTATGAAATAATTCCATAGTTCTCTGGCTTTTAACAAACTAGTTTATCTGGTCTATTGCACTGTCCACTAAGCTTGAAGAAAAGTTTAGATGTTAACAGTGAAATGTCTTACATCTGCACTGGTTGCAATACGATTTCACCTCACTGCTACAATACCACCTACAAAGGATACACAATACTCTAAAAATTACAACTTGAATAAGAAACACACACACACACACACACACACACACATCTCTGAGTCCAGAAGCCTATGGAAACCACCCACACCCACATTGATATGTATGGGATCTTACGGAAAGACATTATGACCTTGTAGTTGGTAGATGTGCAGAAAAGAAGGCATGACTAGTGGCTGTGTGACATCAAACTAAAAAACTAAAATGCTAACCTTTCCACAAAGGGGGACAGTCTTTCCAAACAAAATCTACTTTATCCTTGAGGGGAACTGGTCCTCCTTAAAGATCTAATGAATAATGGCAGGTGTGTGTGTTCTACGTAAATACACTGAAAAACAGTAGGAGAGAAAAACAAAATTTTTAAAAGTGAGCACATGAGAAAGGTCATTTGCATGTTGCAGAAGTTTTTCCATAAAACTGTATTTTATCACAGCAGTTTAAAATTTTTCTTTTGAAATAACAATTGAATACTTTGTATAAGCATATTTCAGGCACAGATACAAGAAATCAACAGGGAAAATAATATAATAATCACTGATGTTCGGCAGTTTCTTAAATATGTGGTTACAACCCCTAAAAGTTTTTATTCATCATTTCTATTTCTATTCTAATTGGTCAATAAAATGAAGCATTTTTGTCCTGCTTTTTGTAAGTCCTATAGGCATGCCAAAGAGATAACCTTGGTGTTTTGACTGGCAATATTCCCTCCTCATGAAACTGAATATTAACAATCTGTTGATATAGACAGATAATTATTAAATGGTCAGTCAGTCCCTTCAGACAATGCACTAACTTCTGTTCTACACTGTGGAAACATTAGAAAATTTAAAAGATAAAGATTTTTGGCTGACATGGACAGGAAACAGAACAATTTAATGTATATTTGACAGCTTTCAAATTATAACCCAGTAGATTTTGGATTCCTCATAAAAAAGGAATTAGCAACTAACTTCAGACTATGTTGAAATTATTGAAGAAAAATGATACCATAACATTTTGTGTGATATTTGTAAGCATGCCTCCAACCTACACAGGCAAGAATTCTATTGGTTGGCCCTTGGTGCACCATAATGATGATGCTAAATGTTGTGTTTAGTATGTAATTTTTTATTGCTTGTAGTATACAATGTTCACATTCTTTGTGGGGAATTAGTACATGATACATCTGAATTCTCTTTTTTCTTCTTTCCCTTCCCTGACTCCCACCTCCATCCACCTCTTATTTTTAAGAGCATAAATTCTAGAAGCTCACCCTTACATGCATGTGGGTTACTCATTGAAAGCTCCAACCAAGCAGCATGTGTGACAGCAGCAAAGAAGTGAGTGAAGGAGAGAACAAGCCCATGCATAACGCAGTGCCATATTCGACACTGCTTGAAAGGTAGGACTGAATCGTTCTACTGTTCCACCTTGCTTGAAGTTAATGTTTTATTTATTTTAAGCAAACAATAAATGAATGCATTCATTTTTGTAAAAAGTACAAATGATACCCAAAATGAAACAAAATTTCTCAAGGACCATCTCCCAATCCACCCCCTGCACAGAAGTAACTCTTGTAATCAATCTAGTGTGCATATTTATGAACACTGTTATGCATATGGATGACATAATGTACATGTAGGATTTAGTTTTGCGTGTGTATTGGAAGGCATATGGTGTGTATGTTTCAGCAACCAGCTTTTCATTTTAAAATATGTATTTTAAAGACCATATACAAGAAACTATCACACTCTCCATAAATAATTTGTGCTATTCAATAGCGCTAATACCACTCATCAACTAATGTTCATTGCAGTAATTTCCCATGTTTTTCTATTGTAAAAAGGGAGACTGACTTACACATTTTAATGCATTACATGTGCAGGTGATCCACTAGTACAAACACCAAGCAGAACGTATGGTAGATGACAACAATGCCCTAAAACATGATCGCTATCCCTCTGTGCACACTCTGAGCAATGTACTCTTCATCTCCTCCCATCAAGCAATGCAGACTTCTGGCCTTGCTTCAGGCCATGGGACACAGACAAGCATCCCACAGGCAAAGGCCTGTGCACAGCTTGCCTCCTCTTGCTGCTCTTTGGGAGGCTGATGTCCTTGCTGAAGGCTGACAGACTTTGTGGAGCAGATGTTCCAGCCAAGATTCGCCCCAACTGAGCAGCCTATCAGCTGCCCAAACAGGTAAATAAAACCACCCTGGCACAGGCAGCCCAGAGCTGCCCCAGATCCGAAGAACTGCACAGTTAACTCACATACACAGAAGTATTATTTTGAAGTATTTATTATTTTTGGAGTGGTCTGTTACATAGCAAAGGCTAACTCACTGTGGAAAGAATTAAATGGCTATGCGCTTTTATAGTCATACCAACAAGCTGTTATGGCTTGCACCTAGATGTTTCCCCAAAAGCCTCATGCACTTATAGGAGGGACTTTTGTGAGCTAGGTGGGTCTAGGATGTGTGATGCTGCGACTAAGGGAGGGTGTGGATAATGAAAGCCCCACCCTGGGTGTGGGTGGCACTAATCAATAGGCTGTGGCCTGGATGGAATATAAAGGGACAGAAAGAAGGCAGGCTCACTGCTGCTGCTTGCTTGCTTGCTGTTGCCTGCTATCTGCTCTCCTGTGGACTGTTACTCCCTGTGATGCCCTTCTGCTATGCCACCCTGCTTAGAGCTAGCTAACCACGGACTGAAACCTTTACAGAGTGTGAGCTTAATAAATTTTTCCTTCCTTAACTTGTGGGTGTTGGGTATTTTTTCCAAGAAACAACAACAACAAAAAACTAAGATACAAACTATTAGGGATTTTGTTTCTACAACATCATATCATAGAAAGTTTTCAGTAATTGCCTTTTACCTAAAAGGAAAAAGAAATGCAACCAGCCAATATACGAAAAGAACATAATGATTGCTCTTCCCTGACCACTTTACTTGGCCCAGCCTCTCTGAAGACACAAATTAACAGCATTTGTGGAGAATACACCGGTATGCATGTCCGCTATCCTGAAAGGGGACCGCACAGGCTCTGTCCTGGGCAGTCACTCGAATGCATCTGCAAAGGGCTAGCCAAGCTACCACGGAGGCTCTGCCTCATGCCGGGCCTCGTCTCAGGCCTGAGTGGTCAATAACTGTGGATTCCAAAGACACAATAGAGCATCTGTTTTAAAAAACATACTTACCAGATATTTAAGGTTTCCCAGAAACAGACGTTGAAAATGGAAACACTGGAATTTCATTTTTCAGTACTGTCTTAACTATTTCAAATACTGACATAGATTTAACTATTTTAAATATTTAACTAGTTGTAAAACACATTGTGAAAAGGAAAATGCATTGTTCTTAGAGGGTCCCCAGAGAGGCAGAATGAAGCAATGCAAAAGCAGTCCCAGAATCCATTAAACACCTAAATCTAAACTCTAAAGGTGGAGAAATCTCCGCCAGCTAGATGCACAGGAGCCTGAAAGCTGGGGACCAACTGGGGCGGGAGGCACAGAAGCAGGGCTTGCCATCAGCCAAGTGGCTCAGGAGGCTCACGTTGGATCATTCCAACCATAGAGAGACGTTTCTCACAGTATCCAGGGAATGAATGAGGAAATCTCTCCTGCTGACCTGTGCAGGACACAGCAATGATGAGTTCATTTTATTTATTGTTTTTGACGGGGGCGGGTTTCCGGTACCGGGAATCGAACTCATGACCTCGCGCTTGCCAGGCAGGCGCTGTGCCGCTGAGCTAACTCCCCAGCCCCAGATGAGTTCATTTTGAAAACTGAGGATATGGGCAGGATTAGAACTCAGTTTACACTATTTAGCTGTTAGCCTTCCTCTCCCCCTTTCACCCTAGACAAAAAATCTAGAAGCATTTAAGCGACCATTTTAAACTAAGGGCATGGCCAGGTATGGTGGAATGGACCTGTAATCCTAGGTATTCAGGATGCTAAGGCAGAAAGACTTCAACTTCAAGGCAGCCTGGATACTCTCAAAATAGCAGGACCTCGTCTCAAAATAAAACAAAAAGGGCTGGGACACAGCTCAGTGGTAGAGCACATGTATAGCATAGGGAAGGCCCTGGGTTTGAATCCAGTACTGCAAAAAAAAAAGGGGGGGGTGAAGGCATAAAACAGGTAAGCCAGTCATTTTCAGCTAAAGGTTATTATCTCAGGAAAAAAGGAAATTGAACCCAGAAGGAAGAAGTGAGATAAAATGAACAACATTAGGGAATATCACTGATACAAGTATGGATAAAATTGAGTGAGTAGTGGTCATAAAAAAATCATCATGATCATGATGGTGATGATGATGATCAATTCGGATTTTTGGTGACCTTTTCCACAGTGCCAGTTAAGTGAGTCCCTAATCTCCTGCTCTGAGTTATGATGTATGGTGAGAAAGAAAAGAAGCAAGAGTCAAGAATTGCCAGCAAATATGATCAATGTTGTCTGGGAACAAAGACCAAGAATTGCCAGCTACCCACTATTTTATTAGCCAGTGCAGTGGGAGGGGTACAATGCTTTTCCTGGAACACCATAGAAGCAGAGAAGAGTATCTGAAAAATACTAATAATAACAATAGCAAAACACATATAACCATCAACAAAGTTAACTTTAAAGAGGGGCATGAGAAATTCTTAGAGATAAAGAGGATTACTTCCTAATAATGAAAGGATGGATGAATTTACCAAAAAGACAATAATTTTGAACCCATATGTGCCTAGAACATAGCCTCAAAACAAATAAATAAAACTAGACTCACTAGAAAGAACGCAGAAACTGACAATTTCAGTAAGGGATTTTAATTTCCATTACTCAATAATTATATATATCCTGTACATGAAGGTTAGAGAAATCACATGCTTTTCAATCCCATGCAGAACATTTACAAAGATCTTCGAGGGACAGAGCCACAAGGAAAGACTCAGAATCCATCTGCAGAACATGTCTGATGAAAATGTAATGAAAATTTGAATTTAAAACATTCCTAAATAATTCATGGCTCATAAAAGAAACTATAATAAAAATTAGATTCAACAAAACCAAAAGTAGACTCCTTGAAAAGGCTAACAAAATGGACAAACTTCTGAGACAATAATTTAAGTAAAACATTCAAAAGATACAATTTAGGGATAGTGGGGAAGCAAATCCATGGCCTTAACAGGGTTTGCACAGACCTTGTGACAAAATGGTGAAATTCTTGGGGGAAAATGGACTAACTGAGGCAATTTTAAAGAGGAAGATCAAGGTTCTCATCTCACCTACCAGAATTAAGACTTATAAAACCTTAGTAATTAAAATACGTGTTATGAATGCAGAAATAGTAAGTAGAGCAATGTAATTTACTAGAACCTAACAACAAATCGAGTTTATATAAGGTGGGGTATGTCTGAGAGTTGACATTACAAATGAAGAGAAAAGAATGGATTGTTCAGTAGAAATGAGAGCCCAGAAAGGACACAAAGCACACATAGGAGGAAATAAAATTACATACTTACTTCACACAAATCACAAAAATAAATTCCATATAGATTAAGACCTAAATATGACAAGGAAAACCTAAACAATTTTAGAAAATGGCATAATACATGTTAGAGGAAAATTTATTTCTTTCTTTCCTTTTCTTTGGTTTTTTTTTTTTTTTAGACAGGGTTTTGCTATGTAGTGCAGGCTGGTCTTAAATTCACTTATGTAGTCCAGGTGGGCCTCAAACTCACAGCAATCCTCCTGCCTCAGCCTCCCCAGTGCTGGGATTACAGGTGCACATCACCACACTCAGATGAAAATTTCTTTTTCTTTTTTGGTTTTTCTCCGGTGCCAGGAACCGAACTCAGGACCTTGCGCTTGCCAGGCAGGTGTTTGCCACTGAGCTAAATCCCCAGCCCCGAAAATTTCTTAAATAAGACCAAAAAAAAGTAAATGATTCATAAATTTGAACAGTTTTTAAAGACACGTTAATAAAAAACATAATAAAATAATATTGATAGCCATGGACTCAAAGAAAACATTTTCTGTGCAAAAGCATAAATATTCAAGATATTTTTAGAACTTTCCCAAATCAAAAGAAAAAAGGCAAAAGGACAGGAGGAAAAAATAGAGAAAAACACAGTAACTTGGGGGAAAAGTAACCTAAGAAATCAGAAATGTGGAGTAAAGCAATGAGATCCCCTGGTAAACCTACTGGATGTGTAAGATCTAATCTCCTGTGGGTGAGGCAGCAGGAAATCAGAACCTGCCACACACATTCCCAGGGCACATAACTCCATTCAACTGCTTTGAAGAACAACCTGACAATAGTGAAGTTGAGCACACTCTACACAACACCCATTCCATTTCTAGATAGCTGTTTGGAGCAACCTCAGAATACATGCACACCAGATTAGATCCAAAGATTGTCATTGCAATACTAACCTACTAAAGACAGCACTCTATCAGTGGTGGGTCAGATATTCGAATGTCGCTTATTCATAACAGTGGAATACTAGGAAAAGTTTCAATATGATGCAAATGCTATATATAAAAGGATAAATATAAGACCATTTGTAAAATATTTAAAAATTTAAGCAGTTCCATATAGGGGCTGGGGATGTGATTCAGTGGTACAGTACTTGCCTAGCATGCCCAAGGCCCTGAATTCTATCTCCAGCACTGCACATGCACAAAAAAACATATAATTTATATACACACTTATGTATTAAATTTCAAAAATAGTTAAGGTCTCCATTTATACCACCTTTTAGGACAATGTGTACTTCTGGGGAGAGATGGAAGGCATATGGGATTTAGATCCTAGTTGTAAAGCTGTGTTTATTTAATAGAAGTCTGAGGTAAATATGTCAAAATATTAACACACTAAATATTGCTTGTATTTTTGTGGTATTTTCTATATGTTTAAAATATCCCCAAATGTAATTCTTTTAATAAAAGAAAAACACACCATGTTCATGACATGGTAGAAGGGTATAAGCAGTAACTTTACACCTTGAATTGAAAAACAAGATATAAGATAGCTAATGGAAGATTTTTAAAAAATCTTTTCAGACAGCACAACTATTATTACACAATGTGGGGGTCACTTCTTGGCCTTTTGGCTAAGATCAAGTGTAGACAATGTGGATTTATTTATGTGCTGGTGAGTGCTTCAAACTTAACTTCAGTCACTGGCAGTAGTGGGAAGTAGTACGCCTATCTCTGAGGGAACAAAACTTTCCAGAAGAATAACAGAATGGTAAGAATTGAGGGCCAGCCAATGGTTCTTTCAAGATACACAGCTGTGGCCACAGGAGAAGCGAGGGAACACCCAGGAGGGCAGCAGAGGCCAGAGGAGCTATGCCAATGGAGATGATTCCTATAGAAATACGGAGTGGGGCTCCCCCAAGTCACGTACACATTGAAACCTTCAACACAATGAATCATGCTGTGGGATGAGCCCTTATGGGAAGCCTGCCACGCAGAGCTGCTGATATCATTCCTGAGTATCTGTCTAAGCTTCTTATGAGACACCAGTCAAGAAAGGTACAAGCCAGCTCTGCTCTTTTGATGACTCCAGATGTGCCTATGAGGACACAGGTGTCATTTATAATTGTTATCTTCACCCGCTTGTGATCATAAAGATAGCTTCACTGGATTTTCTAAAAATAATTTCATAATTTAAAGTTCATTTCCTAATTCAAATTTAAATGTAGATATCCTGTGTGTTCAAGTGTTGGAGTCTGGTGCAAGATTTCATTTAAAAGTAAAGGTGACACTGTTAAGAAGCATTGTGATATCGCACATGGGGTGCAATAAGGCTCCTCTGTGAACCATGACATTCATATCTATTTTGCACCTTTGCTGTAAGGTTTAGACTGTATAAATGCCCAGAGATGGAGACGGAGGTAGAGGTGGGTACAGACAGATGGAAGAATGTTGGTTGCCTACCCAGCATCCAACACCATTTCCCTCTTCCTTTCTCATAAACCCCAGCTTTATCCAGGCATTCTTCCTCCTCCACAAGGCTACATAACTGAAAACTGGGAGCTAAGTCCCACCTCTGTGAGGGTAGAACCTGAAGGCTTTAAGCCAATTCCAGTGTTCTCATTCCTCTTGCCAGTGATTGCCTTAGGATGCGGATTCAGCCTATCTCCATGAATAAAATTCGTCAAGAGACTACTGGGAAATGCCTGAATGGCTGCCTCTATCTTGTAACTTTAGGTCATTGTCGTCTACATCCTTTAATGGGGCAGAGCACGGATGAAATCTGAATCCTTGATATTTTTGAAAATCTGTATTAACCAACCTGGGAATTTTCCCAGGTTTCTTTGTTTCCTGTTATGCAAACTAATAATTTCCATCTTGCATGAGCCAGTTTGAGTCAGGTTATCTGTTAGTAGTTGCTGAAACAGCCTAGATGATAAAAAGGGTCAAGCCCATGGCCCGGCACATAAACTGACCATCTGTGCCCGGCAGCTAATGTTATTTGACTCCAGTCTTGGCAGTCTGGTCTTCTCTTACTATCTCTAGTACATTAACAATGTAACACAGATCAAAGCACTCTTCATCCTTATTCTGGTCACTCTCATTCTTCAGCAAAGTGTCTATTCCCCATAGTAACTATTATCATAGAATCCAAACTAAAAAATTTTCTAAGTACAGTTTTATTGCTCACTTGAGGGTTTTAGGAACAGGGCTCACATGTATCATTCTGCAATTATGAATTATATGTTAGGCTTCACTATTTAATTACCTATAGTTTTCACTCTAATAAAAAAAATCAAGTTTTATAATTTCAATCGATTACCTTCCAGCAAAAACCTTAACATTTTATTACTGTAAGGCAACCAAACCCTAATAGAATCCTAATAGAAAATGAATCTTCTCAAATTTTTGACAGATAAAGCAGAAGGTCTTTCTAATCTATTTCTTTTAAGGTTGGAGGATGAGACCAAAGAGATCTCCAAACAGAGAGATAATGTCACAGTAGATATATAGAGAGACATATTTTTTGAAATAGGAATTCTGATGCCACATGGACCTCAGTGGGGAACATAATGATTAATGACAGAGTAACAGAGTAATAAGTAAAACCTTACATCCTTCCTTTTTAGCTCCCAAGGTAGCAAAATATCCTAGAGCCAGCACACCTGGCGAAAAGATCCTCCCTACCAGTGATAGTTGCTTACTGAGCCAGGGACCCTCAAATGAGGGTGAGGTCAAATGTGCAATTATAAAAAGCTGCTTAGGTAAGACTGTTCACCCCAGGTAGAACAGAGGACTCTCCTGGCAGAAAACCTGTACCAACAAGACCAGGAATCACATTATACCAAAAGCCGGCCATCAAGACAGTTCACACAGAATCTCCCAAACTAGCACCAACCGAAGAAAGGCAAATACTAAATGCAGAACAGAATACCCAGTTATTGTGCAACAAATATTTTCCTGAGAACAGAAAATGATGCAAAAAAATAAAAATAGGAATAAAGCTTTGAAAGTGAAATGGACTAAAGAGACAAAGAGCTAGAGGAAAGATAAAAAACAAATGAACCTTAGTCCTCTCATGGGGCATCATTCTTTCGAAACTGGTTTGTTTGGAGGACATTAGCTGTAGGGAATTGGATTTATCCACAGCTAAAACACCATATGCTTCCTCTGGATTCTATGTTCTCGGCAGGTGATTGGAAGCTATTTATTCCCCAACTCTATGAGATTCTGGAAAACACACAGGTGAGGAATAAATTTTCATCTCTGGCACTCCTTCATAGCCCTGCTTCCCGGCTATTTAGGAAGGTGTTCCTGCAAGTAATTACCCCGCAGGGAGCTTGCAGCGAGACAGGAACATGAGCAAACACTACAAACCACCCAGGTTGTTCTGCTCCACAGTCCTCCTCCACCCCAGCCTGGCCTGGAGGCCAACAGGCAACCGAATTTCTAAAGCAGGACTATGTTCTTAAGCAAAACACATTGCTCAGGTAAAAGGAACAGCAGTAATCTTATTAATAGACCCCACCTGTGCGAGGTTATGGGGAAAGGGGGAGAAAGGCATTTTGCTGATAATGCACACAAGAGCAGAAGCGTTTTTGTGAAGCATCTGGCCAGGAACAGCAGGAGTTAGACCCCGAGATGTCGGCCTCCCCTCCAAGACATTATAGGCCTTAAGTTTTGAGCAGGCACTCTGGACACCTACTGAAAGCCAGTCCACCACCCCTGGTCTTGGGGCAATGCCTGATTTTGTTCAAGTTTGCTCACCCCAGGTCAGGGCTCAGTGATGACGCCCAACACTGACCCATGAAAAGGGAGAGGGAGTCAAGTTCACAAAAGGCAGGCAGACAAAGGTAGGGAGCACTTGGATCTGGGCAACCTATGCGGCTGTAGAGTCAGCCCTCCAGATCCAGGAAAGAGTGAGGTGAGAATCCTCTGGGCCTTTGTAGTCTGTTTGTGTTACTCCAGGCCGAAAACTTTGTGACAGATACTCAGCTTAGTGGCTTCAAATATAACATATTCAGGTTACAAATTGTATCAACTGGTTGAATACAAATAAAAATGTTTTTGTGTGTGTGCACAGAAAATTTCTTGATGGTTCATGAAGGGCAAATGCAAAAGCAATTTTGTCTGTAACTGTTCCGTGCACTGGCATGGAACTCCTGGTCTCAAACTAACAAACTCCTGCTCAGTCTTCCAAACCGCTCTGGAGTCCTTCCCTAGCTCTTGAAGAAACACTTGCTGCCTAATATATTTTCTGTGTGCTTTGTAACGGTCTGCCCAACAGCATTGTAACTATGTGTCTGAGACCATTACAACTGAATTCCACGTGAAAGATACAATGTCTGGTTCATCCAATATTTTAACATAGAGCCTGACAGTTAGTGTGGCTGTTTTAAAATATAGCCCCCAAAATAGTTGATCTCCCTCCATTTTGAGGTAGTTTCATGCTACCTCCTTCATCAGAACAGACTTAGGTGTTTTCAGCAGACTGCAGCAGCAGCATATCTACTGAGAGAACCCAAGGCTATCATAGAAAGGTCTTGCTCTCCTACCTGGGGGCTGCCCCACCACACTAGAATCCATTCACCTACTGCTGTCCATGAGAAAGGACACAATGGGGCGCTCTGGCCAACACATGAGCACACCAGCTCTGTGGTGTAGCTGCACCAATCCTCAAGGACCACAGTCCTGGGGACATTTCACTGCAACTGTAGGAGAGGTGCCAGGCAGACCCGCCTAGACCAGCCTGTCTGAAATTCTACACCCTCAAAATACAAGCAAAATAAAATCATTGTGTTAAGCAATCTTGGGGTCACAGGTATGCAGCAATAGTAATCAGAAGAGTTTGTGCAAAATAAACATCAAATTTATAAATGAAACATAAGAGAGAATTCCCTGCCACCAAAAAAAGGGAAAAAAAAAATAATAACTGCATCTGATGGTAGTTTGTGTGGCCACAGATCCATTTGCTATCATTCTGTGCATTAAGAGTAAATAATAGTGACGCTCAATTCCTCTAGCACATTCCAGGCATTGTGCTTGGTGTCTTTCATCTTTGGCCTCACAGCCTGTGCAGAACTCTTCCATTAGCCATGCCACACTTTAAGTATGAGAGGTGGTAGTTCCCTGTCCACAGTACAGAATGGGGCTGGGTTCCCCAGGACTGCTGTCTTCACTACAGCATCAGTAGTGACTTCGTCAGTCACTTTTACCTTGCCTATAACAGCAAAAGAAAATGCCCACACAGTTTAATATGTCAATATGGGGATGACCTAATGGCATGGGCTACAGGCCAGTCAGCCCAAGGGAAAACTGAACGTTGTGCCATGAATACTCAGAGCTGACACCACACAGAGGTCACTTAGACCAATTCTGTGGCCTCCCAGTTCTAATAACAAACTCTTCTCCTCCTTTCACTTCCTTATCCTTCTCAAAATCACAGCTTTGGGGAACTGGGATTAGAGAATGCCACCAAAGGTAAGGACAAGTCAACCTGTGAATCAGTTAAACAACATATGACCATGCCTGGAAAGGAAAAGGTATCCAAGACAGAGTCTTTGGTCTTTGGTTGATAGATAGACAGATAGATAGATAGATAGATAGACAGACAGATAGATAGATAGGGAGAGGGAATATACATATATATGAAGAAAATGCACAAAATAACATGTCACAAGTACTAAACCCAAGGTTGTTTCAAAATTATTTTTCTAAGTATAAAGCTTATACCATTATTTTTTAAAAGGAAGAAAAATTATTCCTGTTTTATGTGTTCCCACAAACACAATGATTGATATTACCTTTATGGGTTACTTCCTAGTCTTTTTGAAATGAGTATTTATGAGTATAACAGGGCCCACACCAGTTCTATAGTTCTATGTCTTGCTTCTTCTTTATACTTAGCAGCATATTTTGAATGCAGCTCAGACTAGAATTTTTCAAACTGCACCCTACTGGAGTGGGTTGTAAGAAAGTACGCCAAGAGTCATAATCATGCTATGATATTATCTCCATAAACTCAACAAATTAATACATCAAATTTTTCTTATCTTTATAAATTATTATGTTTATTTTTACAAACCATATGAAAAGTATATAACAAATTATACTTGAATAAACCATAAGGTAATCCCTATAGAAGGAAACTTGCTTCTAAGACATACAAGACTCATCCTGGAAAATATAGTCTAGTGTAGTCACCTCTGGAAAAAATTATACCTGTTTACCTGAATCAGGTCAAAGATAAACATAAAATAGAAAGAAATGCCATTGTCATCTTCATGCCCTTAGTGACCTAATAAGTATTATTTCTATTATTGATATAAAAGCTTATTATTCAAACCACTGTTTAAAATGGATCATTCTTACCAGAAGTAAACTTTTTCCTGAACCAATATTTATTTTGATTTAAAGGTTCTTTGACATGCAGTTCAGAGGTGGAATTAAATACAGCTTCTCCTGTGTTAGATTTAATTTTATACTTACAAGAACTTACATAATGGAAGACTTAAAAAGAACAAATCAAACTAAAGTTCTAGAACTGGCAATCTTTTCATTGAAGTCTCAAAAAGAAGGATGGGGGAAAGCTTAATGAAAAGGAACTAAGGAATTAGACTGCAGTACACAATTTATATGCATTATAAATAAAACACATAGGAGACAGTGACATTTCTTTCTCACTATCTGTACAGTAAACTACAGCGTATAAACTTCAAAAAGAAAATTATGTAAATGCCAAGATTTTCTTGGATCTGTCAGTCCTGTAATCTCAGCTACTCTGGAGGCTGATGCAAGAAGATCACAAGTTCATGGCCAACCTGGGCAAGACATTGTCTCAAAACAAAATTTAAAAGGGGAGGATGGAGTAGGGGATGTAGGTCAGTGATTCCTGGGTTACAGCCCCAGTATCAAGGGCAAATAACATTTTCTTGGATTGAGGTTACACTTAATTCCTGACCCTAAGCAACATAATGTTTAAACACTTGGTATGCTAACCAATGATACCACTTGCAAATTCATTTCTTTCATATGGTAATAGTATAGCCAACACTGTGGGTCATTCCCTTGTCCCCTTCCTTGACACCAAAGCCCCATATCACAAGCTACCCACCAGATCTGCACCTTAGCCTCACAGGAAGTTCACAGGGGAGATTCAGGCCAATGTGCCCCGAGGGGCAATTAATTAAGGGCCTTCAGGGGAGGTCTTTCTCACAGGGGTGGGAACCTCCTGGGGCAAGATATCTCTCCTCCTTCATTGGCTGCTGTTCCTCAGCACAGGGTGGATCCATGACAGAAGGATTCATGTGCCCACAGGGGAAGCAAGGGCCTGCAAGCTGACCTGTGAGTGGCAAAAGGAACCAATGGTGAATTTTTTTGCTTCTAGTTTTCATGAAACATTAGGTTTCCTCCTGGCTAAGCCAGTTTTACTTGAAGGTCTTTATTGCACTCCAGATCTCCCAACTAATGCATGATGCATCCCTAAAAGCATCAACATCTTGTCAATATTCCAATGCAAATGAAAAAACAAATCAATTCTTGGTTTTTAGAACACATTTTAGGATAAAGTTACATGGTGACAATGTGCAGATTCTATTTTCCAAAATGGCAGCTGCTATAACTGAGTATCTGATGCCAAACCAGTGGCACATGGTACCTCAGTTATCTCCACCCATTTGCCTTCTGGCCTTGTGACAGCAGGCAAAGCAATATACTTTCCTCCTATTGGATCCTTCTTTACATGGCCAAGAAAGAAGAGGAAGAAGATCTTTAATAGAGCTTATTGTTAATATGGAAGAATAAAAATAATCTCAACCATTGGTAGCTTCCCATTACTATAACAAATATCAGAGACAATAAAGTTTAAAAGAAGAAACATTTACTTTGATTTACAGTTTCAGAGGTTCTAGTCCATGATCATCTGGCTCTGTTGTTTTGGGCCTGTGCTAAGGCAGCACATCACGGGAGAGAGTGTGCATTAAAGAAAAGCTGCTCACCCTATCACAGCCAGAAAGCACAGACAGAGGAAGAGGAAGAGCTAAGGGTCCACTCTCTAGTTCCAGGGCATGTCCCCAGTGACCTAACATCCTTCCACCATTCCCACATCCTCAAGGTTCCAGCACCTTCCAGTAGTATTATGGCTGTCAACCAAACTTTCAACACATGGGCTGTTTGGGGATATTCCAGATCCAGACTATAGCACTAGTAGAGATTGAAGTAAGACAAGTTAATGGCTAAATCTCCTTCCATAGATGGACATAATCCTTTGAAAGACAGATTTTTAAAATGCCAAGATACCCCAATATCACCTGATAGAGTTTTATGCACTCTATAACATAGTGTTGCAATATTTCCCTGAAAGAAAAACAAGCTTTTAGAAGAAATAATTGGTGCTTGATAGAACACTGAGACATTTCATGAGTTACAAATAGTTCTCCATGTCATTTTTGAAACGTATCATTTGATTGCTATACATTAGGGCCTCTTGTATCAAGATTCTTAGGTTGAGTTTTAAATATAATCCACTAAAACATAATTCTCTCAATATTTTTAAAATTTCAGACAGCTGTTATATGGATAGTCTCCTATCTAACTTGGTACTCAGCATCTAGTAAAACCTTGCTTTCTCTAACATAGATCCATGCCTTCAACTTCATTGTAATTTGGATCCACAACATTCCCCAGAGATCTGTTTAAAGTTTGGCCCCCATTCTGTGATGCTATCTGGAGGTAGTGGAAACTTTAAGAGGTGGAGCCTAGTGGAAGGAATTTAGGTCATTGGGGACCCCAGCCATTTCTCTTATTTGTGTTCTAGCAATGAGGGAAGAAGCTTTGCTCTACTATGCACCCCACTATAGTAAGCTGCCTGGCCCCAGGAACAGAAGCAATGAGACCAACCAGTGTGGCCAGGAACTCTAAGCCTGTGAGCCAAAATCAACCTTTACTCTTTATAAATTAATTATCTCGTATATTTGCTATAATAGTATTGGAAAGCTGACTAGCACAAGCAGTATTATTCTTGTACGCCATTCAGTAACAAGACAGTTCTTCAGAAATCCCATTAGCTTTCTTTTGTTATTTCTGTCACTAAGAGCTATTTCTTCTCCCCTAAAATATAACTACTTTGCTAAATACAAAGAAAATGTCATTATTTAGTTGGCAACATAGATTAATGGTATGGCTTCTTCTAACTGACCTATTGTTGACTTTTATACACTGATTGATTTTATAATTCTCTCTTTTCTCTGACTGTCAAATAAATTTGTCTAATTTAATAGTAAATCTAAAACGTGTTTGCTATATTTCTCAATTAAACGTAAGTTCCTCATGATTTTATATAAGTAGTTTTAATATCACAAGTCAGTAATGTCTTCTAAATAGCCTGATATTTGCAGGTCTGAACTTTTTGTGTGCTTATTTTTTCAAGCGAGCTTACCAAAACTTTCCAAGTTCCACATCATCAAACTTTTCATCTTGTCTCAAAAGAAAAAAAAAAACCACAGTGCCAAAATCAACTATTTTCAGCATCAATTTTCAAATGTCAGCTTGTTTTGCCTAATTCTAGTAAATTTACATAGTGTAATTCTAAACTTCACTGTTTGACATTTCCCTGCCCAAGACCAGCAGTAGAAACTTTGGCCGCCTGTGTTGCTTTTGGAAACGAGCTCCGCCCCTAGTGGTCTCCCGTCTGAGCAATGGGGGAGGGTGTATGTCGCCTGGGGGACTCTGCCTGCGTCTGGGTACTGTGCACGGACCTCTGACTCCCAGGTGCAGCTGAGTGGTCTGGGAATTAGCCCAGCAGAGCAAAGTTCCCTCTGAAGAGATAGGTGACTGGCTACATTCAACACACCACAAATGGGAATTCCAACATAGAGGAAGATCAATTTTTTAAAAAGTCAAGGCCGAGTCTGCATTTCCTAATGTTTTGTGCTGATTTGGCTACTATTTCTGAAGCTTTGAATTTCGGATTGTTATGGAGTTAAGTTTTTCCAAAACAAAAGAAGACGTGTTGCTTTTAAAGAGGTCCTAACCAAACTAAAAAAAAAAAAAAAAAGACGCGATGGTAGGTGTAACTATAACCTGGGGGCTATGCCTAGAAGGGCGAAAACACGAAACTTGCCAAAAACTCGAGTGAGGGTGTTTCTGCCCTTCTGCCTGCAGTGTGCCTCAGAATGAGGCTGCTCCACCGAGCTGGAGAGAGCAGAAGGAGGCAGACAGATCCCAACAGCTCCGGCGACGAACAAATGTTGCTGGCTAATTTTGTTTTGCTGCAAGAGTTGTTTTTAAACAGATAGTCGCCAACTAACAAAAACCCTGAATTGACCTCTCTGTCCTCACGCCCTTAGCAACTTCTGTTCTTTACTTCTACTTGTTCCTGGCATGAAACGTGACGGAGAGCAAAAATCATGAAACAAAAAGAGACAAGTGAGAGTGAAAGGAAGAAGGGCGGAGGGGGTAGAACAGAGAAAGTAGAGAGAGAGGGAGGGGGAAAGAGAGAAAGAGAGGGGGAGAGAGAAATTGTGAGTGTGCGGGAGAGAGGGGGAAAGGGAGCGAGGAGGGAGGAGAGAGAGCGCGGGAGAGGGAGGAGGCTGGTGCCACCCTCCTGGCTCACTGAAATGCTTGTTCCCGAGATTACAGTAATTACAGCCCCAGCATGAGATCCATACAAGCGCTAAATGAAACAGCACATCAATTAAAAAATAAACACTCCGTTCTGGGAGAAAGACAACCCCCTGGGATGTCCTAACAAGCGTAAATGAACCTGCCAGGCCGCCGGGCCTCACAACCCCCTCCTTCTCCGGGAGGACGCCGGGCTGCGCAGGGCTAGGGAGACCAGGGGACGCGCAAGGCCGTGGCCACCTCGGGGACGCGCATGACTGGGGCCACCTCGGGGACGTGTCCTTGCACCCCGGCGCAGCGCGGCCTCCCAGGAGAAAAGGAGGCTCTGGCCAACAAGGAACTTTGGACAGATGATTGAGCCTGAAAGTGCGGAGCGAACAGAGTCCTGGGGTGGTTTCCAGTCCTTTTTATAAGTTTTCGTTTTGTTTTTAAAGGAAGTATGGAAAGCTCTTCTAAAAGGAAGCACTGGGTCCAGATGCATTATATATTTTATCTCCCCCACTTATCCAGAGCCTCATGAACCGTGTGATGTGATCACTCCACTTTCTAGGTAAGGAAACTGGGGCTCCCCAGGTCAACAGCGAGCCCAGAAGGAACGCCCGGAGCCCCACGCCTGGCCTGCTGCTTTCCAAGACTGCCAGGGACCCCTCCCTTTCCGGAACCCCCGCCGGCCGCCCTGGACCCGCCTCCCGGCGTTCTGAGTCCGCCTGGGACCCCTCCCGGCCTCGGGCGCCCGCCAGCAGGTCGCCCCACTCGTGGCGAGCAGAAGGCAGAGTCTTGGCTTCTTTGAAACCGGGGTGAGGCGCGCTCTACGATACAACCCCGGTCTAGTCCCCGAGTGCAGACTCGGGGAAATGGGACCAGATTTCGGGAGCCCTGAGGCTCGTGGGGACAGTCGGGGCTCACTGTCTCCCAGTCAATCCCAAGGTTACCGAACTCCCCAGAGCAGAAGGCGCGCAGGGCCGCGCGGACGCCGAGGACTTCCTTAAGGACAGCAGCGCCCTGGGCGCGTGGGCTCCGCCCCGCCGCCGGTGATTGGCGCTCCCGGACGGGGACGGAGCCCTGGTCCAGGCTATATAAATATTCATGAGTTGGTAGCCCGGTGATTGGCGCGCCTGGGTGGGGGCGGAGCCCAGATCCAGGTGTATAAATATTCATGAGCCGACCGCTGGCGCTCGCGGGCTGAGCCGACAAGTTGAGCGCGGGGTACAATTTCTGTCGCGCCACTAGGCACCGGTATCCGCGCGGCTTAGGGTCTGGATTTGCTCCCGGGCGCCTGAGAGAAGGGGCTGCACCGCGCGCGACGGCCTCCGGAGCGCGGCGCGGAGCTGACCGGCGGAAAGACCCGGAGGAAGAGGCCCGGAACTCCGGCCGAGGCGGCGCGGCCTTGGGGCGGGCATGAGCCTCCTCCCAGGTGCTGAGAGGGCCCGCGAGGGCTGAGGCGCCGGACCGCGCCGCGGCCCGAAGGAAACTCGCTGCGTCCGCGGCGGGAGGGGGCCGGGCG
>NW_004955462.1:5871760-5911793 GCF_000276665.1 Chinchilla lanigera
GGGGGCCGCGGGCGCGCGCGGCGAATACGAGGAGCTGGGCGCCGTGGGGCAGCACGTGCGCTATGAGACCACCGGCCCCGCGCTGTGCACTGTGGTCTTCCTGCTAGTGTACTTCTTCGGCATGGCCAGCTCCATCTGGTGGGTCATCTTGTCGCTCACCTGGTTCCTGGCAGCCGGCATGAAGTGGGGCAACGAGGCCATCGCTGGGTATTCGCAGTACTTCCACCTGGCCGCCTGGCTGGTGCCCAGCGTCAAGTCCATCGCCGTGCTGGCGCTCAGCTCGGTGGACGGCGACCCGGTGGCCGGCATCTGCTACGTGGGCAACCAGAGCCTGGACAACCTGCGGGGCTTCGTGCTGGCGCCGCTGGTCATCTACCTCTTCATCGGCACCATGTTCCTGCTGGCCGGCTTCGTGTCGCTCTTCCGCATCCGCTCGGTCATTAAGCAGCAGGGCGGCCCCACCAAGACGCACAAGCTGGAAAAGCTCATGATCCGCCTGGGGCTCTTTACTGTGCTCTACACTGTGCCCGCCGCCGTCGTGGTCGCCTGCCTCTTCTACGAGCAACACAACCGCGCGCGCTGGGAGGCGGCGCACAACTGCCCCTGCCTGCGAGACCTGCAGCCGGATCAGGCGCGCCGGCCGGACTACGCGGTCTTCATGCTGAAGTACTTCATGTGCCTGGTGGTGGGCATCACCTCGGGCGTGTGGGTGTGGTCGGGCAAGACGCTGGAGTCCTGGCGCGCGCTGTGCACGCGCTGCTGCTGGGCCAGCAAGGGCGGCGCGGGGAGCGCGGGGGGCTCAGGGCCCGGAGGCGGCGCGGGACCCGGGGGCGGCGGGGGCTCGCTTTACAGTGACGTCAGCACCGGCCTGACTTGGCGGTCCGGCACGGCCAGCTCGGTGTCCTACCCGAAGCAGATGCCATTGTCCCAGGTCTGAGCGGAGGGGCGGGGGGGGGGGAGGGTGGGTGCCTCAGGGACCCTGAAAGGGCGGAGGTTCCCACCGCGTCACCGTGTTGATTGCTATTAGCATGATAATGAACTCTTAATGGTATCCATTAGCTGGGACCTAAATGACTTGCTCAGAACAAAGTACCTGGCATTGAAGCCTCCCGGCCCCCTCGCCTCCACTGACACTCGGAGCTCCTCCTGGCGGACTGCGCGTCGCTCCGAACCCGGGGTCTGCCGCGCTCCGGGCTGCCCCGTGCTGAGCTAGAAGCCACAGCTGCAGCCTTCACTCGAGGGACACTTTTCCTCCCTCTCGACTTTCCCGCGTGAACTCTTCCTCCCGTTGTATCCTGGAGGAGGGAGGACGGCGACCTAACAGGATTGCACGGTTTGGGTATTCTTAATGACCAGGCAGATGCCTTAAATAAACAAGATATGTCTTAATTATACACCCCAAGTAAATACGGGTTTCTTACATTAGAGGATGTATTTATATAATTATTTGTTAAATTGTAAAAATGTGTAAAATATGTATATATCAAAGATATACATTGTGTACATTTTTTGTAAAAAGTTTAGAGGCTACCCCTGTAAGAACAAATATAAGTATTCTATTTTGTCAATAAAATGACTTTTGATAAATGATTTAAACGTTGCCCGCGCCCCCGCCTCTTCTAAGCTGCCACCTTTGCCATGCTTGCCAAGGGTGCATGGGGGAAATGGACATTCTCTGGCTTGTCATTCTGTACACTGACCTTAGGCATGGAGAAAATTACCTGTTAACCTCTAGTTCGCAAACTGTTAACAAAGTAAATACCACTGTGGAACTGAAATCAAAACTGAGTTTCTGCACCTTCTCCAGTGATGGTGTTCGAATGGTAGCTCTTTGCTGATACATGGATTCCAACTCACTTTAGTGTATGTAAATGGGACTTTTTGCAAAGATAGAAATTCCACATAGGCCTTGTTATTTATCGTGTATGATATCACTAAAAGTTTCAAAACCCCACATTCATATCTCGCGTCTGTGATTTTGAAAACACCTGGTTTTTCAGGAACTGATCGCTGTTGGAGAGTGGAAGTTGATATTCTAAACCAGATAGGTCTGCCGTGCAAGTCACTCGACAATCTGGTAGTGGGGCAGGCGCTCTTTAATGGATTAAACTAACGGGTTAACATCTTAATAACCTTCCATGCTTGTGTATACCAAATGTGCTTCTTTGCCTAGAGAAAAAGCTATTGTTCCTCTGTCAAGACTAAGCTAATTTATTTGAGCAGAAGGCTGTTGAATTAGCAGAAGAATGCTTTGGCAATTGTTGAACTTTTTACCTGTCTGCCCAGTGGCTCAGCACATCATTCCTTTAAGTGGAGCTAAATGAATAGGGTTAATCTGTAGGGAACTTGGTCTTTTGAGTTTGAAAAACTTTGATCTTTTCTCCTCTCCAAATGTGCTGTATGGTCTGAAGTTTCTTTCCCCGCTGCCCAGCTCCTCTTGCTGCAGACCAATTGGCCACC
Source organism: Chinchilla lanigera (assembly GCF_000276665.1). Classification (NCBI taxonomy): domain Eukaryota; kingdom Metazoa; phylum Chordata; class Mammalia; order Rodentia; family Chinchillidae; genus Chinchilla; species Chinchilla lanigera. Next base: position 5,874,221 of record NW_004955462.1, read on the forward strand.
GTGGAGCCTTAAAGTTCTTCCATTAAAGGGCTGTGGGACTTTTACTTTAAAAAGGAGAGAGCGAGGGAGAGGAAGACTTGTAACAGTTAGTGAAGACCAGAGGCACAAGTGCGCACAGCCTTTTAAACAGCTTTTCCCGGCATTGTTAGCCAGCCGGCAGGCAGCTAGGCGTGGGTTGAAGCATTATAGAAAAGGGCTCTGAATGCCCTACAGGTGGTCTGCGCACATAATCCCCCAATTTAAAGCATTTTCCTTTGCTGGACAATTGCATTACAAAACTCCCTTCTTTTTCGCTCCTAATTGAACCAATGAACTATTATAAACTACAAGTTTTTCTTTAAAAAAAAAAAAAAATCCTCAGTGCCTAAATTCTATTGACTAAATTCTGGCAAGTTTTCTGAACTGAACCTTTTAAGGCACCGGAAGTGAGAGCTGCTTCAGCAGATATTTCTTTTGGAGATATTTTTATTCCTTATGCTTGCTTGTTATTTTGGGGGCAGATTAGCAATAATTTATAAGTAATTGGTGAGGTTGTGTGTTCATGCTGAAAAGATAGCCCCGGGTTCCTTATTAGCCTGTCAATCACGATAAGAAATGGGCAGCTACCCTGCTAATGGCAGGGGCATCAATCACTGTGGGGCGGAGGGCACTGGCCGTGTGCGCTCTTCTTAGATGTTTGTTCTCTTTATTTTTCCTCACGGGAATATTTAGTAGTTTTTCAGGAAATCTTTTTTTAAAAATTAATAGGATGAAAATGGCCGCTCTCCACTGATCTCTCTCATGCAAGAGGTTTTTGAGAAGTTTCCTGGCAGGGATGTTTCGCAAATCCTTCCCAGAGTCATGGCTGGTGTTAATTGCTTTGTAAAATTTGGACATGCAATAAGAATGCCTACATTAGCTATCACGCCAATTTTGGTTTTGAGAAAACAAAACTCTACCTTGCCAGTGGTTGTATTCATTCTGTGTTGTAACTCAGGTCCCCACAGCAGGCTACACAGAAGCCACACGATGACTCAGGTTGTAGTATGCATCCACCAGCCGCCAACCGCACATGTGCAGTTAGAGCATAGAGGTTTGGGGACCGGCCTTTACCGCCTATGCAGGATGGAAGAGGGCTGGAAGTCACTTGTTAGCATATTGGTTTTCTAATGTGACAATCTCATTATTACACATTTTCAACCACAGGATGCAATGGGAAATGCCTAATTTTGAAGACTTTTACCTTCTTAATTCCTTCATACAGCCTTGTAAAGTGCCATATTTGACTTCACTTTGCTCACTCATTTTACATACTGGCTATGGTGTGCCAAAGCTAAGTAAGAAAAGCCTGCCCTTACATTCTGAGGACCACTTTGAGTAAAAACACCTGCAACCATCATCACAGCAGACTGAGTTGAGAGGCTGACATCAAATACAGTGACTGGTTCTTTGCCTTTCAGGCCAAAATTTGGATAAAAAATTCACCAATATCCAAATGGGATTTTAAAAAATCTCCAAATCAATTTCAGGAGTGGGACAAGGACAGAAAGGTCTCTCTGGGTACACTGTGTTAAGTCATTAAACTGAGTACCAAGACTTCCCTTTGTGCTAGCAGGTATGTCCTTAATTGCTACATGAAACACGTTAGTTTTTGAAACTTTTGTCAAATACTTGGGAGTGGGGGAGGTGTAGATACTTGTGGGTAGAAGACCGATGTAAATAAAATCTAATATGCTTAAAACTTCTAGCAAAGCCAAAGTTCATTAAAATCACTTGTGGGGTTATGTGGAACACGTTCTTTTTGTTTTATAGTACATGCAATTCAAAGGTACCAAAAAACAGAAGGGGAAAAGTTTATTTAAAGGTTTAAGAGCAGGCAGCATCACATGATTTTCTTAAACCGGCACTGATTGAGTTGCAGGTGTCTAAGATACTTGCATCCAGGGGAAGGAAGCCAGATTGTCTTGCCTGAAAGAAAAGTACAGAAAGGTTCCCTCACAGAGCACAGGATGCAATCCAAAGCACAAGAGCAAACATCTGCTGAGACACAAACCTCCTTTAGGTATCGATCGCCTTCCCAGCTTGATACTATGCTGCCCTCTCGTGGAGCCAGGAAGTGCTGGAGTCTGCAGGATTCGCAAGTCCTTCATTCACTCAAGAGTCCTGAGCTTCAGGGTGCTGGTTCTGTCACATGAATAGACCCACCCACACAGCCTGTGAGTTATTCATAATTTTGAGTTCTTTCTCTTAAGAAAAAGACCCCAGAGTTGTATCTGTTTCAGACCTCGCAAGAAACCCTTAGATCACAGTCAGACTACTTTCATTAACTTCAGTTGAATTAAGTCTTCAACATAGCGGTGATGCTGAAATTATGACGTGAGCTGTATTGAAATCAAAAGATATCTTTTTAAAAATTATCTTCTGTGTTGCTTTTCTCTAAAGAATTGGATGTTTGCCAAAGATCCGCCGTAGTGCATCTTTTAATGGCAGAGATAACGGATAATAAAGACTCTTTCAAGATGGGATGTTGTTGGCGTGCATAATTAAAGTACCACTTGGCAGTTTCCCACATGGATATTGATGGGCTGATTCCAGCACATGATCCTTGGTGCTGCACAGACTGCTGCTGGGCTGGGAGGGACGCAGGCCACTCAGGATCTAGCCAGGTGTTCAAGGAAACACTCTGGGGGTAGAAACTGCTGTAGGTGACAAGGTTGGCCAAAGGGACAAAGAGAAAGCTCCTACTTAGGAGCAGAGGAAGGAGGGCAGGAAGACCAGGGTTTGAAGGATGAGCATGAGTTCAGAAAGAGGGCTTCACCAAACCATGGATGCGGGCATCTTGTTCCCATGAACCCGAGTGGCCAAGAGGATGAAGGAAGAGACATTGGCCAAGGCCAGCAGGACTTTAGAGGTCACCTACCGGGAGCATGCAACTGTAGAGTGAGAGACCCCAGGGTTGTCCAGAGCCCTCCTACCTGGCACGAGTGTCACTGATGCGGCCCCTCCATCTCTCAGGCAGAATCCAGACCCCATGTTTCACATGCTCACTGAGGTACAGAAGGCCCAGCCTCCCGTCCTCTCCACCTACAGCTCAGGAAGCTGAGGCCAAAGACAACTGTGCTTGCTGGGGTCACAGTAAGGAGCAGAGCTACCAGTCCCGCCTGTCACTCAGGTCCCAGAGGTCTTTTCTGCTGCACTGCTGTCCTGTGTAAACCCCCAGGGCCGCCACTCTATGCTTACAGCTGACCCAGCACACTCAGGCCGTGTTCACCCAGAGACAGGATCCTACTGGAGTATCCCGAGGGCGTGCTGGTTCTGCCAGGCAGACATGCATCAACATTTTCCTAGCTGATGTAAAACATCCAGGACACAGAGGCTGTGTTCTGGCTCCATGCAGAGTGGCCAGGACCAGAGGGGGCACTGGAGCTGCCTGTTATTAAAGGAGTTCACACTGGGGAGAAGGGCCAGATGTGGGAAACATCTGTGCTGGCCAGCAGAGCCTGGAGTCTTTCAGGGAAGCCTGGGCAGGGCTGGGGAGAAAGTGAGTCCATGTTAGAAGGCAGAGGCAGAGGGAGCAAAGGGACACCAGCACTAGCACAGCATCACAGGAAACATGGAGTAGGAGATCATGATGGTGGTACCCAAACAGACCATTGACAGAGAAAGACGGAAAAAACAGCCAGCCAGTGTCAGACAAAGTTAGGACACACTGTGTTATGGTTTGTGTTTAGATATTTCCCCCCAAAACCTTAGGGGGTCATAGGAGGGGCTTTTCAGATGTGGCTGGGTATACAGTGTGTGATGCTGGGATTAAGGATGTCCCATCCCGGGTGTGAGTGGTACCATCCAAAAGATGCCACTGGAAGGTATAAAATGGGACAGAAAGAAGTCTGTTGCAGCTGCCATTTCTGCTGTTTCTTCTTCGTTGCTTTGTTGCTTTCTGCCTTCTGCCTACCATGAATTGTTTCTCCTCTGTAATGCCCCTCTGCCATGCCACCTTGCCTTGGAGCCAGCCAACTATGAACTGAAATTTCTACAAACTGTGAGCCGAAATAAACTTTTCCTCCTTTAACTTTAGGTGTCAGGTATTTTGTCTCAACAATGAAGTATCTAAGACAGTGCAGTTAAGCAACCACGTTTGAGTGGTTTTCAAGCCATGGGTACAACAATCATAGAGGAGCAATGCACCTATTGATGTCACCCTGTTTATACTCTAGGGAATCATGCATTAAATTTAATGAGAAAACAATTTTCACTAATTTCTCCATAATAGCTAGTTCTAAATATCTAACTCCCAGCAGCAATTCTCACCCCTTAGAAGCACTTAGGGTTTTTTTTTAAAATACCAATGCCCAAGCTGCACTCCAGCTACTGTCATCCACTTGACTATTTTCCATGCAAATGGGCGTTGGGGTGGTGGGATTGTCGCTGAGTGGTAAATAGTAAAATCCTATTTAGGAAGATGCAGGAGCGCCCCCACCTGGTGAAAAGGGAGAACTGCGTGGTTTGTTGATTTCACGACAGAGAGCAATTTTTGAGGACTCTGCATTCTCACCTGTAACGAAACAACGCGGAATCTTGTATGCAGGGTACCGAGTTTGTAGTTTGTAGTGTCTGGTAAACCAGAAATAAAACCCAACCTGTGAACGGAGTAGGAACAACAATGTTGATGTATTAATTAGGATAGTTAAATGTTTTCTTTTTATTCAGTACCTGTGTTTTGACTTAACTCGGCAAGGGATGAAAGCCCCACCTGCAGTGCCCTAAGCTTGGCACGACTCCTGGGGAAGCAGGGCCGGGGCTGACAGCAGGCAGGATGCTGAACTCATGTGGATATGTGCTGTCGCCATCTTTAGGAGGTACTAGAAGCTGTCTTACCAGATGCTGCTGAAGTTCTAGAGTTAGAAAACTTGCGTTGAAGTACACTCCCAGCGCTATTCATTATTTTTTTGTTTTGAGCCAGGGTCTCACTAAATTGCCCAGGCTGGGCTTGAATTTGCCATTGTCCTGTCTCAGCCTCCCAGAGCAGTGAGATTACAGGACATACCACCATGCCTGGGTAGAATTATGAAATAACTTTTGTTCAGTGCAGAAATCTCTTTCTTGGAGCATTATGAAAGAAGCAATAAGGCCTTAATCAAAGATCCAGAAAGTGCCAAGTACAGAAGCTCATGCCCGTAATCCCAGTACTCTGGAAGACTGAGGCAGAAGGGTCACAAGTTCAAACCCAGCCTGAGCAACTTAGCGACTTTGCCAGATGCTGCCTCAAAAACAAGTGGGGTGATTTGAGGCCAGTATGAGCTACAAAGTGAGTTCAAGGCCAGCCTGAACTGCAGAGTGAGACCCTGTCTTAAAAAAGTCTAAAAAAATTGGGGGGAGCTGAGCCCAGAGCAAAGGTCATGGCTCAATCCTCAGTGCTAAAGAAAAAAAAATAACTGAAACTGAGATTCAATTGCAAGTAAATTCTGAGAGTTCCTGATGCTATGTAACATCTGTATGTAGAGAAACGATTGCCACGGTTTAGAATTTAAACATCCCTCAAGGCCCATGTGTTGAATGAGGGCTTGGTCCCCGTGTGTGCTGCCGGCAGGCGGTGGAACCCTTCAGGAGTGGGGCCCAGTGGGAGCTCTTCAGAACCTTCAGGGGTTCCCTTGAGGAAATGGGGGCCCCAGCCCCTCATTCTTTCTCTCACTTCCTGTCCCTATGAGTGGTTTTGTTGAGCCACTCATTTCGGCCATGCTGTGTGCTGTCTGTCTCCACCAAGTGTTCAGTCGATAGTAAGTTACTCAACCTCTCCCTGCGGCTTCATCCTCTGAAAACTGAAGATCACATCATACCACTGTGTAGGGTCACTGTGAGGATTAAATTGTAATACAAATAACAATGCATAGGCCAGTGCCTGCCTGGAATAGCAGGTGAAGAGCCTGTTTCATCATACAGGTCTGTCTGAGTGCACTTTTGTCATTGATTCATTTTATTGTGATTTCTAAAACAAGCAACACAAATTTTAAGTGTACATTTTTAAGTGCAGAGCTCTGGGGGGTCAGGGGTAGCTACATTTTTGTCAAACAGTTCACCAGCACTTTTTCATACTGCACAACTGAAACTCTGTACCCATTAAACAGCTATTTTTCATTCCTGTCACCATCTCCCAATTCTTGGCAGCCACCACCCCACTTCCTGCTTCTCCGACTTTGCCTACTCCAGATATAGCTCAGATAAGAGGGTCATACAGTATCTGTCTTTTAGCGGCTGCTGTATTTTGCTTAGCACATTGTCAAGCTTCACACATGTTGTAGCATGTCCTAACTTACGTCTTTTTTAGAACTGAGTATTATAGCACATTTTATTTATCTTCTCATCTGCAGATGGGTATTTGGCTTCCTTGCATGCACCTCTTGGCTATTTGAAAGAGTGCAGCTATCAATATGACAGAGATTTGTAGTTTATTTAAGGCTATAAACTTAGGAAACTGGAACAGAGAGTTTATCCCTTGACTTCATCCAGTCCCTAATTATTATGTTTGTCCATCCATTGAAGATTCATCCAGCACCCAATGACACATTGATCCCCGCATCTGTACCCATCCGCACTCCCTGATTTCTGTGCCAGGAGAAGAAAGGCTTTACTGCAATAGCAAACTACTCTAAAATCTCAGCCACTTGACCTAACGGAGAACAATTTCTCAGTTAACACATGCCCAGCACATGTCAGCAGTGACTCTAGTCGTCTTAGGCACTCAAAAATCTAGGCCAACAAAAGCTTTATCTTGGCATGTGCTGCCATGATCCCTGCACCGTGTGTCGGTAGGAAATGAATGTGTCAATTCATGCATTTATTCTTAATGTTTCTTTTTGGAAATGACACTTGTCCTCTCTACATATGTTGTTGGTCAAAGCAAGCCATATAGCAGTATGGTGCAGGGAAGTCATCCTAACACGTACCCAGAGCAAGCGAAACTGAAAGAGGCAATGGAGTGGCACTGACACCACAACTCCCCGCGCTCCTTGTGCTCCCTTGTCCTCTCTTTCCACCACAGTTGCTTCTGCTTTCTGCAGACCACCGTGAAATGAAATACACAAAGACCCAGAGTGCAGCCTGAGTGTGTTCCGGCCCTGGCCCCGCCCTGGCCTGTGGTCTTGTTAACTTTCCTGAACCTGATTGGCCTCACCCTTGAAGTGAAGATGTTAATTATCACCCTGCCCTTTCCCCATGCTTCTTCTGAAACACAAATGACATAATTGAGACAAAAATAGCAAAATTCCAATTAAATTACTATTGATGACACATAAGGAAATCCAAGATAATGCACTGCTTAGTGAGATATTTGTGCCTTCCATAGTGTTCATAATGACCAACTATCAGTGCTTTAACCTGCTCAAAAGGAAAGTTCTGTACTGTTTTTTACAATTTGTGCTGTGCTAGCAGTCCACATATTCAATACAGAGTTGTTGAGAACCTAGCCACGCACAGAGAACCAGGCAGCCCTTCTGCCTCCATAACCACCATGCTAAGACAGGGCACTAGGAGAACTACATTTGGCTATGACAATTTCTTCCCATGAAATTAGCCAAACCATGGGGGAAATGAACTTAAAGTAAAACTGAACAGTGAGTGAGAGAAAAGAAGTGAAAAAGAACAGAGAAGAAATATTAGGATAAGAAAAGCTTAGAGGAAGCAAAAAACTTTTAATCACCAAAACACTGCAGCCACAGGGGCCATATTTCGTACATACAGTTTCCCACTTCAGGCTTGATATTCTATATGCTAAAAAACTTTGTAATTTTTATGCTGGAAATTTGGACTTCATATGAAGGAAATGACTAAGTTTGAAATACTTTCGGCTTAAAATGACTCACATACTCTTAAGATTAACAGAACCTTACACTGTATTATGATTTTGCATATTTGCACTTCAAATTCTCAAAGGATTTAGCAGTTTGAGACCAAAGACTGGATTTTTCCAAATCACACAGAAGCTTTTAAACCCAAGTGGAGTCTAATTAAAGGATGAATGTGGTGAATTCCATGAAACTTTCCAACACAATCATGTTGTGCCAACTCCAGAAGGATTAGCGCAAGACTAACACAGATGTTTCCAGATTCAATAAAGAAAGGGCAAGTCTGGAGTCAGTCAATAACTCTTTTTGAGGCCCCTAAAGTTACTGGTTTAGCTTTACTGTAAACTGTTCATTAACTGGTGTGAGGAGTGTCAAGTTAACAACAAAAGGTGCTAATTCCAGTTGGATTATCAGCGGTGTTACTTCCCTAGCATAATCAAGACTTTATCAAAGCAGGCCTAACGTCAACCCACCTTCCAATTCATGCAGTTCTCGAGATCTCCACCTTGAGCTTCTAACTCTGATGTACTCACCTCCCTGCTCTCCATGCACAGGAGCCTGCTGGGGGCTCCCTGCCAGCCCAGGAATGGGAACCCACTTCAACAGTGGGTGAAATGTACCTTTGGAGTGCCTCCCCCTCCTTCTGTGCCCTCCTGAGTGACTTCTGTATTTCTTTCTCAGGTACTTAGCCCCATCCTGCAATCCTTCATTGACACAAAAGCTTATCATGAGTTTATTTACTAGACTCAAAGGGACCAGAATACATGCCCTGTCCACACTAGGGTTTATGTAAGGAATAAAAAATATTTTAAAAACTGGGCATGAGGACACATGACTATAATCCCAGCATTTGGGAGGCTGAGGCAGGAAAATCACCAAGTTTAAGTTCCACCTAGACAATTTAGTAAGACCTCATCTCAAAATAAATAAATAAAGGGCTAGGGATGTAGCTCAGTATAAAGTCCCTGAGGGGAGCTCACTCTCTCTCTTGCTCTCTCTCTCTCTGTCTTGCTCTCTCTCTCTCTTGCTCTCTCTCTCTCTCTGTATATATATATACACATATATGTTATATATGAATATAACCTCAGACTGACCCAAAGGAGTCTCTGATGGTCTTAGAGTTGTAACACTGGTGTTATCAGCTTGCCCCTTTAGGCCTGTGTGATCCTCATGCACAAGAAGACAAGTCATTATTCCCCCACAGCCCTCATTGCCTGAGATACAGATTCCAGCCCACCCCTGTCCTACCTCTGCTTATCCAGCCCCAACTCCAAACATGAGGCCCTTAAACTCTTTCTTGCCTCCTGGGCTGGTATTTGCCCCCGATCTCCCCAGGAACCAGGAGCTGCTCATCCTTCATCTCTTGGCGTCACTTACACAAACATGATCTTTGTGGCTCCAGTCTCTTCTTTTTCTCTCCTTCTCACTCTTTAGTACCAAATACTTCTCTCCATTCCCCTAAGAGTCCAGCACATTCCTACATTTCTTCTTCCTCCTCCTTCTTCTCCTCCTCTGGTCGTAATCATTTCTGTAACCCATCACAGATGAGTGATGTAATCCATCACAGATGGATTACAGAAAGTATAGTTGACCCATACAGGGAGCCTTTCCTCTCAGTGCTTTTGGATTTTCAAAAGCTGTCCAAGCTTGAAGAATTAATTCAAAACCGAAGTCTTTCATTGGGAATTTCAAGTATCAGTTGTAGCTAAGCCCTGCCCACCTAGAAAAATTCTATGAATTATAGAAACATCATTCCACACCTGTTTTAATGTCATGTTAAATTAGTGTTTGCATCACTTTTGATATTCAAATTGTGTACAAAGACAAAGCTGAAGTTACCTGTGCCCAGACCAGACAGACTGAATGCATACTGGGTGTCTTACAAAGGGTCCAAGTGCAAACAACCTTGTAAACACCTGATAAGAAGAGAGATGTGTAGAATTTCATCAAACAGTGTCAGGTCCTCTTCTGGATAAAAATCGGCAGTTGGCAGAGATATTCTCTCTGTGACACAGCATACCCCTCCGCTCCTGGCCACACAAAGAGTTGAGAAGGAGCCTTGTGCAAGCCGGGAGTTGAGTACAGGACAGCAGTGTTTCACTGTCCCAAGCCAAAGGCTGGCAGGAGTTGGGGCATGGAGAAGGGACACGAGTTTTTGAGTCAGACCTAAACTCCTCCCCATGTCCTCTACTATGTGACTGTGAAAAGATTATCCCTGAGCCTCAGTTTCCTTTTCTGCAAAATGGTACTCACGGGGCTACCTAGGGTCACCCAGTTAACCCCTTCCTCCTCTAGCCAAGGGACATCGGGCGATTGCTCTCCAGAGCCCCTGGTCAGCTCCCTTCCCAGCCCTCTAGCACCAAGCCCAGGCCTCACTCCTCGGTGCCTCTACCTCATGACCTGGAGACACCCCTCAGCTCCTACGGGTGTCTTCATTTGCCCCACACTTTCCCCTTTCTGGTTGCACAATTTCTCTCTTCTGCTCACAGCCAGTCACTCACCTGTGGTCATCATGTGATCCTCCGTCACCAACAACTGTTCTGCTAGTCTTTCTATCTTGTGCCTTTCACACACCCCATGCTCAGCCTTTGCCCCATATGCTTGAAGTTTCTCCTATATGAAAATTAATTTCCAAAGTACTCTCTGGTGAACACTTGTCCAGTCCCAGCACTGCCCAATGTGGTAGAATTGGTAGAACCTTCTCTGAACAGTTTCTGTACACTGAGTGTCACTGCAGTATTGTACTTATCTTCTGAGGTGTTACAACAGGCTGAGTTAGAGGATCCCGGCAAGCCACAGTCACTGCCTGGTACACAAGAAGTGCTTATTAACGGGTCAGCATCTGATGAGAAATACAGTGTGGTAAACAGGAAGTCGGGGACAGGGAGAAAAGTGGTGGGCTCTTCACAAAAGTCTACACTCTCAGGTGTGTGGAGAGTAGGAAATGTTGAAAATGGTTGATGGGAGCATGAAAATACACTGTGAAAATATGGAGTGGTCAAGTGAGAGTTAAGGACCTCACTGGAGATGACCAAATTATAATGGGACTAATTTCAATGGTTGAGCTATTTTCTCTGGAAGGGTAGCTACCAGCAGCCCCATAGGCCACTCCCAGCCTCCTCCCCTTCTCACTACCCCATGCACCATCCCTGGCCGTACTGACTGTTTGTGTCTAATGAGTAAAACTGGCAATAAAATAGATTAGCATGTTGAAATTTAAACATATTTCCAAAGAAAGTAAATTTGATCTGATAAAAGTGCAACGTGGCCACAACGGCAAGAAGTGGAAAGAGTATAAGAATAGTTGGAAATGAAAAGAAAGGAAAGGAAAGGAAAGGAAAGGAAAGGAAAGGAAAGGAAAGGAAAGGAAAGATAAGATCTAACAGCATCTCATGATTGTAAAGGAAATGTTAGGTCAATCAGTAGCTTCTTGCTCTGTCAGCCAAGCAGTCCTGGGGCTCACCTGGGCATGAACAGACTTCTATGCTCTCAGAGTTTTGGGGTAGAAACCAATGTGGGGTCAGAAGAGGACACACAGAACAAAAACGTGAGTGTTATGTAGAAACACAATCAAGGACCTTGGAGACCGGGATACTTCAGATTGGCTGGCTGCTTTACTATAAGGTCTGTTTCTCAAACTGGAAAACAGGGGAATCCACTGGGAACTCACTCCCTGAGGAGTAATTATAGGAATCCTAATAGGCTTGCTGATATCACCTGCTTTCCTGTCCCTTGGGATTGCCTGGAACAGAGGAAAGGCTCTGGGCTAGAATACCCAGGACTGCACAGTAGGTTTGAACTCATTGTTCCCAAATCTATCTGAAGTGAAACTCATCTTCAGGCTCTGGTCCAGTTAGTCCAACTTCCTACTAGACACCTCCTAAGTGCTCTATCTGCAACTCAGCTTTGGATCTTTTAAACCAGAATCTAAGGTCATGCGCCATCTAGGTGAATGTGACCAAGCAAAACAAGCCAGGCTGTCTGCCTTATCCCCAACGCAACCAGTAACTGGTCATGTAGATTCCACCCCCTTGAAAACCCGTGTCCACCACACACTTCTTAGATTCCAATTTCCAAGGTGTAGATGAGTCTTCATGCTCCAGAGTTGATGCTGGGATTAGGATGAGAAGCCAGAGTATATAACAAGACCATTTTTTAGCCAAAGCATTTGGGAATCTTGGCTGAAAAAGCAGGACTGGGTTTCTGAGATTAGTCTACACAAAACTTTACTCTGGAAAGGAATTTCCTCAAGCATGGAGGAAAATCATGTTTGAAATAAGTACAACATGGAAAGTACTTGAGGACACCACGCTGATCAAATTCCATTAAAATTTGGCCCCATTGAACCCTGGTTGATTACTAAAAAATAGTTAACATCCTTCACCAGTGATTCAGGCAATGTGCCCATAAGAGACTCCACTGATAGCTTAGTGGGGCAGCTCACACACCTCACCTACTGGAGAGAGGAGAGAGGTCACTGCCTTCTTAAAAAACACATCAGAGAGAAATGCCATTTTCCATGCTGTCGCTTCAAAGCTCAGCCCATAACGCTGTGGTAGCAGCACAAGTGGTCCACAAAGGAGCTTAATGGTCAGTTGAGAATGAAGCATCTAGAAAGCTATTCTAAGGAAATAATCCAAAGATTGAGAAAAGGCTTGTGCATTTCTGCTATACTATTTTCTAATATCAAAAGTTAAAGGCATTTGTATTCAACAACTGAGCTGGAGCATTCATAGTGGTAAGAAGTGAAGACTGAAAAACCATGACTATGATTTTCTGGGTTTTTACCGGGCAGAATATGAGTAGTAGACATACAGTAGTAAATTTTAAAACCAAAAATACTAAGAATATAAACACTCTACTATGTATCTGAGCACTCATTGGGGACATTATTTCAAAATTCCTGTGTTATATTTCTGCTATATTTTCAATTTCAAATATGTTTGTCAATCTAATTTGTCATTAAATATTTTTATGGCTTGTATCTGGATGTTCCCCCAAAGCCTCATGCACTCATAGGTGGGGCTCTTCAGAACTAGCTGGATCTAGAGTATATGATACTAGAATTAGGGTTTAGCATAGTTCTGGAGGTGGATTATAGGAAAGTCCACCCTGGGTGTGTGTGGCACCACCTAAAAGGAGTGCAATTTTGATGGGATAAAAGGGAAAGGGGGGTGCTGTTTTGTTGCTGCTGCTACTGCTGCTGCTTCTGACTGTTTTTCCTCTGCCATGTCCTTGAGACATACTGCCCCACCTTGGAGTTAGCCAGCTATGAACTGAAACTTCTACAAACTGAGCTGAAATAAACCTTTCCTCCTTTAACTTGTGAGTGTCAGGTATTTTGTCCTAGCAGTGGAAAAAAAAATAACTAGGACAAACATCAAGTCCATTCTTATCCTATAAAACTCACATAATTCTCTCCTACTGCCTCCAATACCACAATGAAAGACCTACTCTAAGGGCTGGGGTGCAGCTCAGTGGTAGATCATTGGCCTGGCATGTGGAATACCCTGGGTTCCATCCTCAGTACAGAAAGGAAGAAAGGAAGGAAGGAAGGAAGGAAAGGAGGAAGAGAAGGAGGGAAGGAAGAGCCCACTCCACTGGAACCCCGAGGCCTTTGTTAATTTGCTCCTAGAAAGCACAAACATTAGGCTGTTGTGAGCCATCATCTCTCTGCCTAACTGCCTTCAAGAGGCAGCCTGGAGCTGCAAATGGAACCAAAGCCAGGTAGGAATGAGAAGCTTGGCCACCAGCGATGAGATTATTTAGTGAGCCATCCTGGACCTTCATTTCCTTAGAAGTGAAATGAATCACATTCCCTGGCAGATTCCACCCTGCTGATTACTGGTGCTGGGGGAGTGAGTTCGGGGCTTCCTACGGGACATGCTTATGGAAGGGGCTGTTTCAGTCAGCTTCACAGCACTGTAACAAAATGTCCTACTCTGCCCACTTAGGAAGCAAGAAGAGGCTTACTTTGGCTCAAAGTTCTGAGAGTGCAAGTCCAGTTTTAGGCTTCTGGTGAGGACCTTGGATGGCAAAGGTGGAAGTGCATGACAGAGCACAGGGCTCCTACCTCTAATCAGGAAACTGAGAGACAGACCAAGACAGCAGGGTCTCACAGTCCTTTATGAGGGTGTGTCCCTAGTGACCTGAGGACTCCCCAGAAGACTCCCATCCTCCTGCAGGACACAGCACCCCCTAGGACCACCACCCTCGGGGCTGAGGCTTTGTGGAGAAACCTTTGGAGAACACTCAACCAAACCACAGAGGAGCCATGGTTATGCAAGGCAACAAGGAAGAGTGCAGTGAGGAAGGACAACCCAGCAGAGCCAGTGGGCATGGGAGGGTGAAGCAGTAGCATCAAAGGCATAGCTTCCTCCTGTTCCCAACTGAGGAAGGAATTCCTTTGCTTTATGCAGGAATTCCCCAAATTCCTTTGCTTTATGCAGGAGATTTTGCTGTTCATCTCAGTGGTGGTTTACTTACAGAGCACAGAAGCGTTTTTGTAAAATATTCAAACCTTGCTAATCATTCTGTTGTATATAACCCCACACCTTACACAAGCACCACATACATAACATATTCTCAATAAACATATAAACAGAATGAATCATCTTTAATATTTAATATTTTACGTCTACAGGAGTAAAAACTTTAATCTAACATCAACAGCATATATCATATTTCTAGGTCAAAGAATGGTACATTTTAAAAAATTTTTTAATAGATGAGAAAATAAAGATAAATGAAAGTGTCAAGGTCCTTAGCTAATTGGATCATAGAAATGTTTCCTTGTCCCTTGACTCTGAGTTTTAATCTCTGTTTTAACTTCTCTCTGAAGATGCCCCTCGGCACACAAAATATGATGAACTTGCTTTACCATAAGGCATTTTTATTTCCTTCTAATGGCCATTCCCACAAACCTCCTCTACATAATTACTGAATTTTCATTTCTGAAGGAAATATCACTGGATAGACTTAGCATAAACTTTAATAATGCCTAAGGCTTTTGTCAGATCAAATATCCCAGGTGAGGAAGACCAATTTATAGGCTTTTAATTGCTTCTCAAATACCATTTCTGAGATCAAAAGCATTTTAACTTTCTAAAGTGTAAAAAAGGGAAAGATTCTTAAATGTAAAATAACACATTATTTTGTAAACTAAGGGTGACGATCTTACACACTTTACAGATCTCTTACTTGACAAAGGGATGAAGGGATTTTGTAGTCAGTTAGTAAAACACTGGAGAGGGGAATCTTAAAGCAAGGAAGAGAGACTTTGTGTCCCATGAGCATAGCCCCGACATAGCTTCCTGAGCAGTCACACTGTAGGACTTCCAATGTCCGCCCTTTGTTACAAGCCTTCCTCTCAAGCCAAACTTTCACAGATTGCAACCTGATCCTGTGACAAACCAGAGAAAGGGACAGTCAGATGTTAAGTTAAAATAAACAAAATGAATCAAAAAATTTTAATAGGGAAATTCTATCCTCCCTAAGAGGATGAGTCATTATCTTGTTAAATCATCTCCTGCCCTGGAGAAAAAGCTGTCCGAAGTTTTGTGTTATCCCTCCACTTCTTACCCACTCTGTTCCCCAAAGTACCTTAGAATTCCCAGATCTACTACTGAGAATCCTTAAATCCTGCTTTTTCTGAGTAGAAGTAAGACAGAAGAGAGTAGAGTGAAAAGAATAAGCAATAATATGTAAATATGATCCAAAGAGAATACTATGAAAAATAGATTTGAATTTTGCTTTGGTGCTTAAAAATATTGCATCTTAAATATGGTCTAAGAGAGGCCTCTGCTGGTGAGTTCAGAAGTAGGATGAAGAGTGGGGTGTTTTTAAGTCTTCGACCCTCTTCCCCACTAGGAAATGTGCTGTTACCAATTCCTGGAGGGATTCACTTGCAGTGATCAGGTATCTATGATTTCACAGCCCAAGAGCCACATTCTGGTAACACAGGGTTGTATCCTGTCCCGGGGTTCCCCAACAAGGCTCCCTGCTCCATCAGCCCTGAGAACGTGGAGGTTTACAGAGCTGGAGCGCTGAGTGGCACCACTAGAACGCCTCCGTCTCACTTTGCTGGCTGCTCATAAGATAAGCTGATTTTTAAAAGCTTCATAGAAAGCAACAGAAGCAAAATATCAAGTTTAGGATCAGATTCAACTGGCAAAATATACTACTTTATCAATTTAGTTCCAGAGATCTGAAATCTTATTTTTCAGCCTGTTGATAGACACATACAGGGCCGGTGTGAAGGACTAAAGCTCCTGCCACAGAGGCTGGAGGGAGAGGAACAGCCCAGAGACAGGTGGGATGTGCAGGAGCTTCTTATTCTTAGGATGGCCCGAGCAGTCGATGGCTGATTGTGGCATGCTGTGGGGCACACTCTGTCATGTGTCTCTCTGTTCCTTCCACTCAGAGAAGGAGAAAACCTTTTTTTATTTAATTCAGGCTTTTTCCGTTCAATGCCAGGGATCAAACACAGGCCCTCATGCATGCCAGACAAACGCTGTGCCACTGACCAGCACCTGCAGCCCATAATTACTTTTCATTTCCCAGATTCCCCATGAAACGCATTTTATCTGGGTTCAGCTTGTGAGTTGATTTAGTCCTGGAATTCTTGTCGCTCTGCTGTGTGCCACTTCAACTGGCACTCGAAAGCCAAGACCAGGGATGGCCCTCAGGTTGAAAGTTCCCCAAGGAAAGGATTGCTCTGTAATTGACAGGAGAGAGGACACACACACACACACACACACACACACACACACACATACACACTTAAAATGCAGAGTGGGGCATCCATTTCCTTTCTAAGAAACTTTTATTCCACAGCACAACCAAAACACAGGTGGCAGGGTTTGCCAGATTCTACTGCTAACCTCTCCCTGGCATTGGAAAGAAGTTGCAGGTAGGAGGCATTCCCAGCACAGTACTTCAGCAAGTCTGTGCCAGAAAGTGAGGATGCCCCCCCTGCTGGTGTGAAAGGATCACTCTCTTCATCACTTCGTGCCTGAAACTAAATTTATACCCCCCAAATTTGAAAGTGGATCTCACAGTAGATTGCAACATCCTATTAAAGGGGTGGAGGTTGCATTTATTAATTCCATAAACATTACCTTTCTTGGCTAGGCACAACCTGCTTTATTCACATAATCCCACTGAGCCTCATGATCTCTTTCCCTTTTGTCTCTGCAACTAGCCAGCTGTGCACGCTGGTTCAGAGTCTGGATACTACCAGTGGCTTCTATCACTGCCAGACACCTTAGAACCACTTGCACACTGGCCTGGGAAGAGACTTGTGAGTTAAAGTCCCCAGAAAGTTAAACAATCTCACATGAGCCCTTTGTACTATGCAAAAACCAAAAAGCTAAACCAAAGCACACATGGGCATGCACGCATGCACACACACACTCACACGTGCACACTTAAACTATAGTCCTTTCTTATTGAACATGACTAATTAAGAAGACAGTCCTAAAGTATAGGCAATCTGGGTACTAGCCCCAGTTCAACCGGTTCTATTTATTTCATCTCTGCTGGTGCCAGAGGAAATGACAGTAGTTATGCTTAGCGTAAACTTGAGTAAAGCCAGAGACTTTCTCAGATCAGATAACCCACCCAAGGACCTGACCAGTGGTCTTGCTTAGCATCCCCTAGGAAACCCATACTCCAGTCCCCAGATTTATTAAATGCTTCTTATGGGGCAGGTATCCAGAAAAGTTCTGCCTAAGACGAACACCGGATAATGTTCACCCCCAAATTTTCCCTCCTCCTGCGTCACCTTTCTCAGCCTCCTTTGCAGCTGAAATCGAGATCTAGGCAGAAAACATACCCAAATGTGCTGGTACGCTCTTCGGACCAGGTGCATCAGGCCCTTCTGGGTGCAGGAGCCCCTAGCTGGAGGGTCCCTGCGTCACTCCTAGTAGCAGAGCCACTCTCCAGTCACAAGCGCCTGCAAAACTTCTGTGCTGGTGGCTAGAGCTGGAGTTTAGCTGTTAGAGCAGCTACAAGGATCGTGACTAGACCACAAGGTACTTGGCAACTTGGTGGGAGGAGCACAGACTCCTGAACCATCTCTTATTTTTCTGACATTAAAAAAGTTTGAAATCTTGCCACCATTAAAGGCTACTAATCTAAAATAACTAACAACCACACATCTTATTCTCAGAGTCCTAAAGTTTATAGACCATTTTGGAACCATCCAGTCACACAGAAGAGGAAACTGAGGCTCAGCAGGGTGAAGTGAGCTGCCAGGCAACTACAGGTATCACATAAGAAGCATTTAATAAATCTGGGGACTGGAGTATGGGTTTCCTAGGGGATGCTAAGCAAGACCACTGGTCAGGTCCTTGGGTGGGTTATCTGATCTGAGAAAGTCTCTGGCTTTACTCAAGTTTACGCTAAGCATAGCTACTGTCATTTCCTCTGGCACCAGATCTCCTCACCTGCAGTTTTCCACGGAGCAAACTTCAAGACTAGTTCTCTCCTGGTAGGATGTGGGACCACATCAGGGCGGTCAAAGCAGCACTCCCAGTGCCACCATGTAATCACTCCTCTGGAAACCCACAGCTGAGCCTGGACTCCTGTCAGAGACGGAACCCAGCTCACCCATGCCGTGGCAGGAGAGAACCCCAGCACTGCTGACCCTTTCCCAGTCCTGCAGGGGTGCACACCACTGATACTTGTTGATTCAAGTTCTTTTCCTCACAAAGTGTTATCCAGGCCCACACTGAAGTGCTTGAAGGTAAGGCAGACTTCACGGGTGCCTCTAACAGTAAGACCATGCTCGACCTTAGAGAGCCCACCCCAGTTATATGCTGCATGGGACAGCAATATTTGCTTCTGATACTTTAGGGATATCAGACTCAAAATTCACATTTATTGAGCAGCCGCTGTGCTAGGCATTAATATAGAACACCAAGAGTTGGGGGCATAGATTACAAATTTAAGTGGCTTCCGGAGCAAAAGTGAGAGAGTTGCAGGGAGAGAGAGAAAATATGGGAAAATAGGCACATTAATTCAAATGGTCTTATGCAAAAACCAGTTTTGGATTTTTTTTTTTTTAGTACTGAGAACTAAACCCAGAGCCTTCACACTAAACTATATCCCCTGCCTGTCTCTCTCTGTCTCTCTGTGTGTGTCTCTGTCTCTCCCTGTGTCTGTCTCTCTTGCATTCTGAGACAGTCTTTCACTAAATTGCTAAATTCCTGGGCTCAAATTTGTACCCTCCTACCTCAGCCTCTCAGCGTGCTGGTATCACAGGTGTGCACCACCACACCCAGCTGTATGATTCTTTTTTCTAAATTGTAACCAGTTGCTTTGACAACCTGTAGATACATCTAGCAGGCTGTTATTTGTCATTCTGGCAGATATTTTATTGCCAAGGTCTCTTTAGAACAATTCAAAAGTCCCTTGTTTTCACCAGTGCATTGGTTTCCTTTTTTTTTTATATTATTTGCTGCAGTGAAGGATGGATCCTATTCTTCAGCTACTCCATATTTGGGGCCCAGAGAACAGTGTTCAGGTCTAGAACTAGATCCAGATGGCTTGTTCCCCCTCTCTATCAAGGGGAGCTGGTTTACTCGGCCCTGTACCAGATGTGTCTTCGCATCTGCTCAATTTGAAGCAGCAGAAAAGCTCCAACACTGAATAGAGTCAGACTTTCACTGGGAAAGCACCAAAATCAGAAGCAGTGACACACAAAATGGCGGGGGGACCATTACTTCAAGCCCTTCCCAAGGCTTCTTGTTTCCAGTGTGCACACAGAAAGCTCTAACATAGCCCTCAAAGTCTTTCCCCTCCTCTGCACTAGAGTAAGGCCCTCAGGCCCTTCATAACTGCACTGCCCCAAAAGGACTTGGGCAAAACCTGGACTGAAAAGCTTGTGACAAATCCTCAGCTACTGGTCAAGAGTAAAAGTCCTGCCTTCACAGGGGGAGGGCAGCCGCTCAGCTACACATGGTGGCTCAGCCGGCCCTGGACTCACGCCACACCCTGTGTACCCAACCCGTGCAATAACAACACGACAGCCCCACGCCAGTTGTCTCTGAGTTCTGTTCCCTGCATGTGCCACTTTTCCCTTCACACTCCGAAGCAGGAAGCAGTTACTGCAGTACACTCAGTGTTCATTTTTTTAAAGAGGTAAACTGACATCTCCAGTGATGACATGCATGACCAGTGCCTCCCATCAACCAGAACCAAAACCAAAGCCAAATCCTAATAATTCACCAGAAAAACCTAAGCATATTGAGCTCTATTAGTGTAAGACAGCATGCTTTACATTCACACACACATGGTAAAGAACAAGATAATAGACCCAGTGCACGCACAGCACACGTAAGAATCTCATGAGGAGCAACAACTCTGCACTCTCTCGTTCCGTGCTATAGCTAGGGACACACATTAAATGTCAGGCGCTTTTACAAGAGCAAGTGTTATCTAAATTAATCCGTATCTGGTCTCCCAGGGAGTTCGTCTGTCCTTCTGGCAGCTCACCTGCTGCCAAGAACTTAGTTGTGTCAGGCTGTGTTTGTCTGCGTCTTCGTGGCAGAACCCTTTGCCCAGGACAGTGCCCTGCTGTGGGGCTGGGCTCCCGGGGCACTGCCTGACGTATACTCTTCACACCCACTCAGACTTTTTGGTTCTCAGGTGGGGAATGCTGCCAGAGGCTGCCAGCTGCTCAGGAGGCTGTAGCAGGCTAGGTGAGTAGCTGCCAGCCAGGTGGCTCTGAGAGGCGAAGGGGCACACCTCTGACCGGGCGAGGCCCTTGCTCCTTGGGTCCTCTGTAGCCTCTTGGGGGTGTCTGCCTCCAGGCTCTGTGTGGGCCACAGGCACCTTGTCGCTGGCTGAGGGCGGCCCCTCACTCCCGCCTTCGGCCTGCAGCGCCACACAGCCGGACGCAGCAGGCTGAACGCTGGAACTGTTGGTACTCTGCCCTCCAGCCCACCCGTCAGGGAGAGAAGGCACCGCCTCTTCCTCCCACCGGCCGTCCTCCTCCACCTCGCCGGGCTTGCTTCCCTTAGTGCGGCCCGGAGGAGATGCTCGGACTCCACACTCCTTGCTGATGTAGGAGCTGCTCACGCCCTGCCCGGGGCCTCGCCTCCGGCTGATCCTTCTCTGCACACTGCAAAGCAGATCTGTGACACTGAGGAGGAAGGAGAGAGCACTCATGGCCCAGGTGAAAAGCATCATAATGGACTTCTCTGTGGGCCGAGAGACGTAGCAATCCACCGCGCTGGAGCAAGGAGAGTGCGTGCAAGAGAACCTCTTAGGGACCAAGAACCCAAAGAAGAGGTAATGCCAGGTCCCAAACGCAGCCTCCGTCAGGGTCCGGAAACACAGGTGGATGAGGTAGCCGCAGGAGAAGTCTGGCACAGTTGGGGCCCCTCCGTCGGACCGGCAGGCTCCCCGGAATGCAAGCTGGGTGCCCTTGTGGAGGACATAGACACTAAACATGGCATAAGGGAGGAGCACAGACACGCCCTGGACCAGCCAGAACCGCAACTGGGACACAGGGGAGAAGATGTCGTAGCAAACGTTGGTGCAGCCCGGCTGCAGAGTGTTACAGACAAAGCGCTCCTGCTCATCCTGGTAGATCGGGTACCCTGCCAGGATGACCACGCCCATCCTCAGCAGCACTGTGAGGAGCAGCCAGATCTTTCCTGAAAAAGAGCAAGCAGGAGTGGCCTCATCACCGCCTCATCAACACATCTCCCGGGAACACTTACTCCATCTCACGTTGCCCAATTTCAGAATCGGAAATAAAGCAAACTTAAGATTTTATCTAAACAACCGTTTTTAAATATTTCCTGGGTGACCAGGAGGAGTCAATAGGCATGTATTTAGTCACAGCAACAGTATCAGCTGCCTTGTTCATCTTCTATTTATTTATTGAGCATTTAGAACGTCCTAGAGAGTGCGCTGAACTTAATTGCATGATGCTTCCAGATGAGCAGGTTTTTAAAGAACATTATACCAACTTCCCATAATAAAATGAGACTGTTACGTGCTGCAAACCTGTACTAATAAAAAAAAGAACAGTATACACTAAAAATGTTTTAATCTGACTCCACTAATTTAGACATTTGTTTTTATCTTTTGGACTAAAATTTCCAGAAAGAAAGTTTGTTTGAGTAAATCAATGATGTAAAAAATATCTTACTCCTTTTATGAGAATAAGATGTTTTAAAAGATTTTAGCATATTCCTGTAACCCTGTAGCAAAAACATAAGCTGCTCATTTCAGTGTCTCCCTTACTTATGACAGTGGCACACAAGATCCCTATTCAGTCACAAGACTTGTGTATAATGTTCTTTTGTCCTTGAAATTGAACTCCTTTAACAACACTCAATTTTTCAATAATTTCCCGTATTCTATGAAATAATGAGGCTTGTTTTTCTTCCATTTCAAATTAATGAATGAACCTAAGCAATCAAAATAATTCCAAATCCCACTGTCACATCATGGGTCACCAATTTTGGAATGCATTTAAAACACAGCCAAAATAACTTGTAAATATTAAATTTTGTGACAAGATAAAGCATCTTCTGACATTAGAAAAACAAAATCCTATTATAAATGAAGGCAGCCGAGTTCAATGATTATCACGAGATGATAATTTCACCAGCTTGAACTTTTAACATGCGGCTGATTTTGTTTAAATTCTACAAAATAATGAGTAAGAAAAATAGCAACCACATCTCAGTACACATTAGTCCCTTCCTTCCTCAATCCCTTTTGCCTTGACACCTACACCTCTCTGAAATTTGACTCATCTATGTCAAAGCCAGAATCTTTATTCTATGTTTTGTTAATAACTAAGGGAGAGACTGGGGGTGTAATTCAGTGGTGGAGCCCTTGCCTGGCATAAGCAAGGGCCTGGATTCCATCCCCCACAATGCAAAAAAAATAAAGTGAAATAAAAGTTATGAACTAAGCTACAATTGTTATTTGGTTAAGTGCACAAGAAAAAAATACTCATCTTTACAAATTAAGTTTCAAGCACAAAACCAAAGAAAGACGCATGAGAAGGAAGCATAACCCAGGCAGTACCTTCTCGTTATCTTTGACTATATTGTTTCTTTTCCTGGTAACAAGCCCAAGAAGGTTGCACACAAGTCTTCCTCCCTCTGGCTTCAGTAGTGAGGAGGCAGCCTGAATGGAACCAAGCTCACCCCAAGGTTTCATTCAACGATGGAGCCGTGGTGCTCTTGGAGAACAGCCTCTCTCCACGCTCCCTGTCCTCCAGCAACACACTGGCCTTAGGAGTGACCGGGAAAGCTGAAAACAGATACACTCGGACCCTTTCAGACTCAACTCAAGCAAAACAACAACAATAACAGCAGAGCAGGAGTTTGGGGTTCTCCCAACACTCACCCACAATGGTCACATTGCAGTTTAACGTGATGATGAGGAACCCCAGCAAGTCCAAGTTCTCCATGCCTCCGGAACGTTACAGACGCACGGGTCTGCGGCCTCCAAGAAGGTGGAAAATCCTTACAGGAATAAATCTGTTTTAGCTACAAAGACTTAGAGATAAGAGTTGGAGCTGTGAAAAGAAGTGTTTGAGCCCAGGAGCAGGAGGTGAGTGTTTCTGACTCCACATTGACTGGTTTCCAAGCTGCCTGCCTCCGAGGCAAGCATTTGTAACAACTGCAGGGACCAGAGTGGCAGAAGTCAGCTCTTATTATGGCTATTCTTGCCCTCTTGGGATATTCCAGGCCCGGGGTTGTGCTCATATGTCTCCACCAGGACAGCCAGACGCTCCGGGATATAATAGATGGAACTACTTTTAGCCAAGAAAAAAGCTTCGTCAACTAGCCAAGGAAGTTTCTCTATTAAAAAGCCATTTTCCTCCCAGAAAACAACTCCACAACCACCTCACATATGAAAGAAACCCTACAGCGTTCACGCTGTCTTCTCCATGAGCATCCCACTGCCCGTCAGGGATCTTGCCCTCACCCTGAAACCCTGCACTTTGATGATGCAAGCACAGACCTGCACACATGTGTGTCTCGGAATTAAATGGGTCTCGGTTATTTTCTGTTCCTGCGTGGGTGGGTGACAGGAGCTCTTTACTCAGAGGCAAACAGCCAAGTGCAAAGCCCAGGGCAGGCACCAGGCCCCTGGGGGAGCCACCAAGTCTCTCCCAGATGTCAGCATTATGCAATAAGAAGAATCGCATTGGTGGGAGGCATACAGGAAACGAAGGTATATGAGCCCCGAATCTGGAGAGGTGACTGTGATTCACATCATGCGGATCTTAACCCCTCACTGGCCTATAGACTGATCTTCCTTTGGTATCTCTCGGCACCAATCCAGCCCATAGCCGCTGTCACTGAATGTGCTTACTGTATATCATTAAACTAATAACCAAACATCGCCATCTGGACCTGCTGACATCAATCACAGTATCATCAAAATCCTACCATGGAGAGTCTTATATCTGGGAGGAAGCCATCATGCAAAACTGGGTATCTAGCATCGGGATAAGGATTGTGAATGTGAAAAGGAATGATTTCAATTTTACACAAAAGGCCATCTTTACATCCTTATCTGTTCATTTCTGATTTATTTTTGACATTAGTAATATCCCTAGAAAGATTCTCAGACCCAGTCCCACCCATGGAAGACATTTTGATCCCCTTGAAATGAACACTAGTTTTGCTGTATTTTAGTCAAATGCTTAATGTGAGCTTTGAATTTTAGAGAAACTATGGTTGAGTAAAAATATTGAAACAGTCATAGGGTACAAGTATCAAATAAAGAATACATCTGTGTCCTCATGTACTATTCTTGACATTGGCTTACAAATTAAAATCTTAGGATAACAATTACTGAATTTTGCTGTATGATAGAAATAACCTACCCCAAATGTCATTTAAATTAAAATTGCATGACCTTGAACAAATCACTAGAGTATTCATGCTTCAGTTTTCTGATCAATTAGCTAGAAAATAGAATGTGCCCTTCACCTACTCAAAGTGGCTATGATATGCAAATGAGATTACATAAATGAAAACTTTTAAAATATACAGAATGAACAGTTTCTTCTCAATTTGCAATATCTATTATATATTTTGAATCTTATTTACTCTTTCAGTTACTCACACTAGGGAGACAGTATGATGTTTATACATGTGAGTCTGGTTTATTTCACTTTTGAGTATTACCTCAAATTGCATCTATTTACTTGTAAAAGTCTCAAGTTTATCCTTCTTTACGGCTGAGCAGTACTCCATTGTATAAAAAGACTATATCTTTTTTATCCATTTATTGGTTGATGGGCATTTGGATTATTTCCAACATCTAGCTATTACAAATTGCACTGCTATAAACATGGGTGCACATATATTGCTGTGGTATAATGTTTTTAATTCATCTGGGAGCATACCCAAAAGGGGAATAGTTGGTTCAAATGGAACAGCCAATCTTAGTTTTTTAGGAATTTCCACAGCAGTTGCAGCAGTCTACATTCCCACCAACAGTGGAGAAGTGTTGCTTTCTTCACACAGCCCCTCCAGCATTTGTTATTGGTTGATTTCTTGATAATAGCCATTCTCTCTGGGGTGAGAGGGAATCTCAGTTTTATTTTAATTTGTATCTCTCAGATGACCAGTGATGTTGAACTTTTTCCATATATTTATTTGCTGTTTGTAATTCTTCATCTGAGAAGTGTGTATCCATCTCAGATGCCCATTTTTGGATTGGGTCTGTAAATTTGGGGAGTCTGATTTTTTTTTTTTTTTAGTTCTTTATATGTTCTTGATAGTAATCCTTTGCCTGAGAAACAGTTGGCAACATTTTTTCCCACATTGTGTGTTGTCTCTTTACTCTGTTGGTGGTTTCTCTTGCTGTGGAAAAGCTTTTTAATAAGATGTAATTACTGTTGATTCTTTGTGATAGTTCCTGTATGATCCATACATAAAGTCTTTGCCTACATCAGTGTCTTCAAGAGTTTTACCTATTCTATCTTCCATCAGATTTAATGTTTCTATTGTAATATTTAAGTCTTTGATCCATTTTGAATATTGTAAAATGGGAAGAAACTGTTCAAAAAGAAAGAGACACTGGGATGGGGGAAAGGAGCAAAGAAGGAAAGGAAATAGATAGATAGATAGATGATAGTTAAGATCATTATATTACTAATTTCTCTTAGTTCAATAGAAATAAAGGTTTGTGCTAATATTGTTTGGACAATTAAATCTTGTACTCCGAGCACCTAATTTAAAGATAACAATCTGCAATGTATTAACCATTGTTATCCTCCTATTATCTTGTTTTGAAATCTTGTTTTACTTTTTTCCTCTCTAAAATAAAATTTTTAAAAATGTACAGAATGATGCCAGGGTGAGTGATGGGTGTACAACTGTCTGTTCTGTGGGGTCTCCCACCTTGACTCTCCCTTTGTTCCAGCGCCGTCAGGGACTCTCCCAAACTCAGTGCATTTGCACTCCCTCCTTGAAGTCCACTTTTGGCCCTGTCTTTTGTCTTTTTCCTCCTCTTTCTCCTATAGAAGACATTTTTGCTTTATCTGGAAATCTTGACTGCCATGGCTTCCAGAAGCAGGGGAGGAAGAAGAGAAGGAAAGGCTGGCGATTCAAGCATCTGGCTATGGAGTATGAAATTACCATGGCGTCCGTGAGGAGGATTCCACTGTAGTGTGCGGTAGAGAGAATACTTGGGGGAGGGCTTGCTGAAGCCAGTGCAAAGAAAACCCTTGGGAGAGGGGACACGGGCAGGGCTAAGCTGTACAAGATGCCAAGCTGGAATTAGTTCACACAGTGAAAGCAGTAAGCAAAAAGGGAAAAAAAAAAAAAAAAAACCAATAAAGCCATATGCTATCTGGCCTTGTTTTTGTTTTTGTTTATCTCTTTCTAGCTCATTGGCAGTGGCCAATTATTTAGACCTTAAATTTACCATCTGAGCAGATGATACTTAATTCATAGGGGTGAGGATTCGGGTTAATTTAAATATGACTCTAGGAAATTTTTTGGTATTTAAGAGGCTCTCAAATAAGATCATTATCATTACTTGTAGAATTTATGTTCTCTACAGTTGTCATGAACACTAGTGAATATTAGGGATCCTTAGGGAAACACAGGTTAGGTTCTGTGTCAGTCAGCTTTCTGTTACTTTGACAAAATATCTGAGATAATCAGCTTGAGAAGGGAAAAGTTTTATTTTGGCTCACATTTTCAGAAGTTTCAGTACATGGCCACTGGCACTGTCCTTAGGGCCTGCAGCAGCACAGTATGTCATGGTGAGGGCACATGGCAGAGGAGGCCTGTTCACTTCATGGCGGCTGGGAAGCAAAGAGAGAGGAAGCGGTCTCAACACCAGCTTCTAAGCCACCCTCCCAATGACCTACCCCCCTCCTACCAGGCCCCTCCTTGAAAAAGTTCCATCTGCTCCTAATAGCACCACAGATTGGTGACCAAGCCTTTAACAGATGGGTCTCTTGGGGACATTCCAGATCTACACTCTAACAGGTTCCTGACTCCCTGGTCATAACATTTTCTCCAACCAATAAATACATAACCTTGTTTTGTGTGTGTTTATTGATGCCACATTTAACATATTATATACACCATCATATATTTTTAATACATGTATAGCTCACTAATGTTGAACTCTGGCCAGCAGCCTTATAGTTTATTCCTGACTGTAGCTCACCTAGCACAGGTCCTCTCTCTGTGAGACCTGTCATGACTTCCTCATGCCTGGAAACACCAGCTCTGATTAGTTCCCCACTTCCTTGCTGGTGCAGCACAACACATGACACTCACCACTTAAAGAGGGAGAGCTTATTTTGATTCACCGTTACAGTCTGCTTTGGCTGGCTCCCGAGTAGACAGAACACAGTGGAAGGGTCTAGCTGAGGAAGGCTGCTCACATCATGGCGACGAGGAAACAGAGAGAGAAAGGGAAGGGCCAGGGAGGGAGAGCAACCCTTAGTGACCCACCTCCAACCAGGCACTACCTCCTAACAGCAAGTCCGCTAAAGCCCTCCCCACCACGGTTCAATCACCTTCCAAAAAGCCCCACTTCTGAGCACATAAGAGTTTTGAGGGACATTCTAGATGTAAATCATAATATGCACTATGCTCGGGGACATTTGATACTGTAAAATCACCAACAAAGGCTGGAGGAGGAAGTAGCACATACCTGTAATTCCAGCTACTCAGGAGGATGAGGCAGGAGGGTCGCAAGTTCAAGCCTAGACCAGGCAATTTAGTGACTTAGTGAGATCTTGTCTCAAAATAAAATAAAATAAAAAGGATTGGGGATGCAGTTCAGTGATTCAGAACTTACCTAGAAGCATTAGGTCCTGGTTTCAATCCCAAGGACCATACCTCCCCCACAAAAAAATCACCAACAAAAGCACAAAAATGAATTGTTTGATCAATCTTGCATTCTTATGTCTGGTAATCTGGGCAACTTCATTGAAGACAACAATGTGTAATGTAACAAACATTGTTAATTCTTATCATCTTGTTTTGAAATCCTGTATCGTTTTCATTGGTTTTGTGAAAACCATTTCATTTGTTTTTGTCTCTCTTGTTATATTGTTAAATTTTTTATTTTCTTTAACATAAAATTTAAAAAAACACAAAAATGGAAAAATATATCACTAAATAGACCATAGGAAAAAGCACACATTTATTGTCCAGTTTCAGCAAGTGGCATGCATATACAGGTGACCCAAATGCTTCACTGCCTTCTAGGTGTCCACAAATGACTTCAAAATCAACATGAATACTCACTTGCGGTTACTAACAAATTTTTGTGCAGGCGAACTAGCAAATATGGGAGCTGTGAAAAATGAGGGTGGGTTACATTTCCTAACAGGGATCTACTACAGAGAAGAGAAGTCCCAACAAATGAGAGGGCATTGAGGGAGACATGTGTCCCTGGGAGCCTGTGTGGAAACTCGGAGGTGTAAGAAGTGGAGGGAGGGCCAGGCTCCAGAGCCTAGCCAGCCCACCCCCCTGTGATCAGAAGCCCGCCACTCCTATCCATATTTAGGGTTGGCCAAGACCTACCTGGAGTAAAGAACTCAGCGCTGAGAAGGAAATGTTAGGAAACATCCGGTCTGAGTGAAAATGATCCCTGCAGGCAGTCTGAGATCAAGATTAAGAACCTGGGCTCTGGACTCTGACTGTGAGGAATAAATGAGAACTACTACCCCGTAAAGAACAGTGCCCAGCAGTGGTGTGGATTTGGTAATTTAGTCTGCATTCTGTCTACCTGACAAGAACAAGGCACTGGGGAAGGTCCGGATCTTAGAGTGGCCCAAAGGAGAGAAAACTGGCAGGAGAAAGGTACTTCTTCTTCCATGTTCAAAGTGACAAGTGGCAGCAAGGAACACAGAGTTCTGTTCCTGAAAAGGATGGCATTTATTTTGTTTTGCTCTGTGTGTTTAAGGAATAGCTTAATCATCTAATTTGAGAAATGAATATTTTATTTGGACTCAGGGCTCCAATGACTTCCTCAGAACTGTGGGTAGAAAGCAAATGTTCAGCAACTGCTAGGATGTGAGAGACTAATCATCCCCATATTTGCATATCATATGCATATGCAAATCTGCTAACAAAGTAGTTACAACTGACCCCTTTCCTGACAGTCTAGTTTACTCCTGGCCCAGGTAACTTAGACTGAGCCCACTGTGTGTGCTCCCTCCTAGCCCAGCCACACTGGACCTAGAATAAAGAATAGTACCTTGGATAAGGAAGAAACTGTGCTTAACTGTGCTTTTTCTTGCCCCAAGGCTCCCAGGCTGCTTTTTTGGGCTGCATGTTCAATTCTCTCAATTTCACAGCTTCCCACTTCTGCCTAGTGAATGTACCTACAGCGCCTCCTGGAACTTACTTTCCAGTTGGGCTGGTTCTTAAAAGAGAGAGGTGCGGCTTCTCTCTCTTCCAAAGGAGCTAAAGAACTTGCAAGCATGGGTCTCACCTTAAGTAAGCTAGGCCAGATCTTTGAAGGACACGGAAGGAACACAAATCCATCCTCTCGGCCATAACAAAGCAACACATCCTCTCCAAGCCACAGGAGGGCATGCTTGCCAAAGAAGACTCTGTGACAGCTGTAGAGAGAGCTATTAACTAAACAAATGTGTATGCAAGGCAAACTCAGCAGACGGAGGATTCTGTTCAGCAGTCCACTGAACCACATTACTTACAAGGCTATCCAGGGGTCCCTGCCCTAGTGAACCCACAGGCCCTGAAATTGTTTCTCAAAATTGGGAACTCACAGGCCCCAAAATTCCATTTCCCACTAGGGAGAATGCGTAGACCTCGAAATTCCGTTTCCCACAAAGGAGAAGCCAGACTCCCAAATTCCGTATCCTGCAATGGAGAACCCACAGACCCCCAAATTCTGTTTCCCACTATGGAGAACCAACAGACCTCAAAATTTCATTTCTCATCATAGGGAACCCACAGATCCTGAAATTACATTTCCTACATGGGGAACCCATAGACCCCCTAAAGCCATTTCCCACAATAGGGAACTATGCACATTTGTAATTCTCTACATAATGAGTTACTAAACTGTCCCTAAATCCTTTCAGCATGAGCAGATGGGCCAGATTAGCCAGTGCCTGAGGACATCATGAACTCCCTGCACACAGGTAAGCAGCGGCAGGTGCAGCCACAGTACATATGAGCTCCACGGAGGTCTGTGTTGGCCACCATGTCCTCATATGAACACCACAGGTGTTCAGCACTTGTCCAAACTTGCCACAAAGATGATGTCATTCTTTGTGCTAACAAGATTTCTTTTTCTTTTCTTTTCTTCCTTTCTTCCTTTTTGTAAAATTTTCTAGTAATGAGGATGGAATTAAGGCTTTGTACACTTAGTCAAGTGTTCTACCACTGAGCCACTCTCCAGCCCACACAGCTGGATTTTTTTAAGGTAGACTCAGATCAAAAATTAATCATCAAAGCCATTGGTTATCAAAGACATAATAGGGATGCAAACAACCTTCAAGGACAGCGGGGCTGGCTTTAGTTCCAGTTCCAACCACTTACTTGTGTTGGACCTGCAACAAATTTAAACCTATCTGAACTTGTTTTCAGGTCTTTAAGATGAAGCTGACGCCTGTTGCATGAAGTTATGAGGATTCATTGGTTCATGTGTTGAACCCCTGGTTAGAACTCTGGCATGTCTTGGGAAAGCAATTAAGGAAAAGCTCAGAGGTTTCTGCCTTCAGCAGAAAGACAGATACTTTGTAAATTCTATAAATAGCAGCAATGGTTGTGTGTGTGATGGATGCAGGATAGGGATGTACAAGATGCTGCTTTATGGGGACCTGAGGAGGAACGTGAGGCTCACAGTGACTTGATGGGGGAGGGGGAAGCAGCCACTTTGTGAAGTCCTGAAGAAAAATTGTCTGAGATGGTCTCCACCCTTCCCCACCCTACCACTATTTCATGGTTATTGTTATGGAAATTAGCAGGAAACAGACAAATAAAAGGGGTCCTATTAGTAACCAGAAGTGAGGAGTGCATTCATCAGCATCCAACAGCATCAGCTGTCACAGTGGTCACTGACAGACCGAGGGGCAGCCTGGGGACTCAACAGTCATCCCGAAGCCAGCTGTATGACGAGTCTTGAGGAAAAGGAGCAAAATCAAAGTGGCATCTTAAACACAAAATGTATTTAGAGATTTCTGTTTGAAGCTCTCTAGAAACAATCCAGTACAGCTGGCCTCTCATGTATTTAATGTAATGTGATATCTCAGGAAGGTCTTGTGAAGAAACAAAGATCAGCTGCACTGAGGGTCACTGTCTGGTTCGCCCTCACATTCCCCTCCAAACTGACTGCCCTTCCCTACCTTCTCCCTCCAGACTGGTGACACCAAGATCCTTCACAGTTTAATGAAAAACAGTACCAAGCCCACTTTAAACACATAAAAATGCATAGCTTTAAGCTCCTTAGCAGCTGCCCAGCACCTCCTGCAGAGCAGGCAGAGCACACCACACCTCATACCCTGCCTTCACAGCCTCCTCCCCGGTCAGCTGAGCTTCCTGAAGCTCTCTATGGTTTCTGTTGCCTCCAGATCTGCCAAGGAAATCCCTGTACCAGGAACACCTTTCCTCACTCTGGTTGGCTTCCAGAGACTCCACATCCTTCCCTCAAGGCCAACTGGTGCCCTCCTCCTGTGCCACACTCATCATGGCACACACACAGAGTGCCAGTTTGGTGTCTGCCCTGCCCAGCTTCTCTCCCCTGCCACCCCGACCCCACATGGCCACAGCTGAAGTCTCACGGTCATCACCGACTAGCAACTTTCCTTGACACTCACTGCCTCAGTTCAGTCTCATGGTCAAGAGCAGAGAATACAGTAGCGAGAAGCCTGTGAGTCTTAGTCTCATCATAGACCCCAAGTTTTACTTGGTGTAAAAGAGAACATTATCCATTTTTTGCATAGTGTTGGCTTTATTTGAGGGGGGTATGACCTATCAAATGGAGTGGCTCTTTCTCTTTGTTCAATGAATGGGGAGCATTCACAATACCATACAGGCAGTTTCTTGATCTTGGACTCTTCCTGACTCAACTTTCCCGGGATTAGAGGTTCATTGTCAACCCCTTTTCCCTACTTCTGTGGCCCCAGCAATTTCAGACCCTTAGGGGTCCAGCAGTTTGCATATTTTCCTTGATTTTTCAGAGTACATTGCATCACTTCTCTGAGACAAAGACCCCATTCTCCAATGAAGTTCCCAAGGGCACATCTGCTGCCCCCAGAAACCTACTACAGGCCCTCAGTGTGGGCCACAGATGGTACCCTGCAAGCAAACCCGTGTCTAGTACAGGCACAGGTTTGTCATGGCAACACCAGGAAGGTGGATGGAGGGCTTCTCTATATTGCAGAAGCTGAGAGGAGCTAGGATGCCATGCAGTGCTTCCATACGCCTAGGATCCTTCCTCAGAGACAGGCTCACTGAAGTCTCCATCATTCAACATGCAAGATTCGACTCTGACACAGGAGTCATGGTCTTCATTTGAGGACTTCTCATTTCTTGAGTTCTTAAGTTAAAATATTTTCACCTTCACAGAAATCCTTCAAGTTGTGATTTGCAATCCAGGATGAGGGGGGTGATTCTTTGTAAAGGAACTGACAGTAAGTGCACACCTCACAGGAGACAGAGCAGGGCATTGGAATTAGTTCTTTATACTTCACTTTTGAAAACATTTTAAGTAATACATTGTTAATGAATCTCCACTGTTATGTTTCTTTTTTCCACATAATAAAGGTAGATGAAAAATAAGTACTTCAAGGTTGAAGATGGAGCTCTGTCATAGGTGCTTGCCTAGCATGCACAAGGCCCTGAATTAAATCTCCACAAAAACCAACACTAAACAAATAAATAAGTAGATAATGGTTTCAATTATTTCCCTCCTTGGATATCTGGGAAACAGCCTCCTCAGAAGGATCTCCTGGCTTAGAATATCACTGCCTCTTGTCTGACATCCAATATGAAATGCTTGAGATCCTTTTGCTTTTGAAAAAGATGAAAGTGAAAATATTTCTGGGACAGCAACTCACCAGTTTTTATCAGTCATTCTCACTATAGTGTGAGTTAGAAGCATCATTGCTGGAAGCAGGCTGTCATGTGTGGGGCAGCTGAAGCTGAAGATCAATCACACATGTAGGGCTAGAGCAAGGCCAACCCCGAGAACATGGAGCACCTGAGGTGAGCCAGGTGAACAAGTTGATCCAGCCCAGAAAACATGAAGTGCCCGAGGTGAGCCAGGCAAACAAATTGTTAGGAAGAAATGTTTCACCTGACACTGACCTGCCAAGTGCATAAATAAATGCACCACAGTCACTGGGTGGCTTCCGTTCTCCAACAAAGACAGAGGGCTCTGCCTGACTTCAGTTTTCTGTAATTTGACTCTTGCCTTCATTTCTTCACGACCCTCCCTTTCCGATACAAAAAAAAAAAAGATCCTCCCCCTGGCAGTTTCTTAAGAGCTCTACTGGATGTGGCACTTTCATATGAAAGGAAAAACTTATGTTAAGAAAAGGGGCCTGAGGCTGGGCCGAACCGCAGACATCTTCAGGAAGCCCAGTGAGTCTGGTCTCTGCCTCCCTGACCAGCGTGCAAGGCAGGCAAAACCTCGGGCACCCTCTGGGGCCTTGGTTTCCATCTGCCACACCCATAGTGTGTCTGCCTGGGCTGGGCTGGGCTGGGCTGAGCTCCGGACATCTTCGGAAAGCCCAATGAGTCTGGGCTCTACCTATCTGACCAGCGTGCAAGGCAGGCAAAACCTCTGGTACTCTCTGGGGCCTTGGTTTCCAGCTGCCACACCCATAGTGTGTCTGCCTAGGCTGGGCTAAGCTCCAGACATCTTCAGGAAGCCCAGTGAGTCTGGGCCTTGCCTTCCTGACCAGTCTGCAAGGCAGGTGAAGCCTCAGGCACCCCCTGGGGCCTTACTGGCTACCTGCCACACACATAGTGTGTCGGCCCAGGCTGGGCTGCCATCACTCACGAGAACAGGAGCTACATTGAGCACTGGGGATCTTCAGGCTCTCGCCCTGCCACTCACAAACAATCAGGACAGTGAGACTGCACTACAGGGAGTCTCTGGTTCTTAAAAAATGACAAAATGAAGAAGCAAAATGCAATCCCAGACCTCCACACCCAAAACAAGTCCAGGAGGGATCAACACAGAAGAGTCTGGAAGTCATCCACCTGAAATTTCTGAAATGATAGCAACTGAAGTAAAGAAACAACTCCATCAGGCCATAGAAGACATCAGATCAGAAATGATGTCTCAGGTGAGAAAAAAATGATGACAATAATGAAAGAAATGTTCAGCATATCCAAAGATGACACAGACAAGAAAATAGAAGACCATGGACAATTCATGGAAACCTTCAGGGAACAATATAGAAAAGAACTAGAAGGTATGAAACAGATGCAAACAGATATCCAGGAACTTAAAAATTCCATTGAAAGCTTGCAAAACCGCATGAACGAAGCTGAAGATAGACTTTCAGACCTTGAAGAGAGCATAGCCACCAATGAATGTGGAAGGAGGGATCTCTTAAAAACAACAAGAAACCAGGAAATAGCAATTCAACAACTGCAAGATGAAGCAAAAAGAAACAATGTCAGATTAATAGGTATTAATGAAACAGCAGGTGTCAACACAAATGACATAAAAAGACTATTTGCAGAAATAATAGCAGAAAATTTCCCAGACGTGGTAAAAGAATCAGACATCCAGATAAGTGAAGCATATAGAACTCCAGTTAATCATAATCAAAATAAACCTACACCTAGACATATAGTGATCAATATCCCAGAAACTCCACAAAAGCTCAGAATATTAAAAGCTGTTAGAGAAAAGAAACAGATCACCTATAACGGTAAGCCTATCAGAATTACAGCAGACTTCTCAACACAAACCATCAAGGCAAGAAGAGCTTGGAGTGAAGTACTTCAGGTACTGAAAGAAAACAACTTCCAAACCAGATCGATGTACCCTGCAAAGCTATCTTTCAAATTTAATGGAGAAATAAAATATTTTCATGATAAAGAACAACTGAAGAAATTTTTGAGCACCAAATAAATCCTACAAAGAGTACTAAAAGATATACTAGAAAGAGATAAAATAGACCGCAACTTCAAGAACAGCAACAGAAAGGAACCACCAAGCACAGCAAGCAATTAAACCAAGGGAAATAGGAGGATCCAACAGCAGGAAAATAGCATGACAAAGATAAGCCAGTACATATCTGTTATAATCATTGTCTTGGTTACTTTTCTCTCATTGCTGGGACAAAGTACTTGATGCCCAAAATTAAGGAAGGAAAGGTTTATTCTGCTTACAGTTTGTGGAGTTTTCAGTCCATACTTGGCAGGTCACAAGGCAGAGTGGCACATGGCAGAAGGCTACAGCTCATAGTGGCAGAACATAGCAAAGCAACAAGCACAAAAGCCAGGAATGGCCACAAGCAGCCTCTTCCTCTCCCTTACATATGCAAACTATCCACCTCAGGTCGTGTGTAGCTCTCACACCCATAATCAATCAAACTCTAAAAGCCTGCCCCATGGCTGCATGAGGCTTTGGGGGGACACCCAGACACAAACCATAACAATCATCAATGTAAATGGTCTCAATGCACCAACCAAAAGAAGCAGACTTGCAGAGTGGATTAGGAAACAAAACCCAACTATATGCTTTTTACAAGAGACACATTTAACTCAAAAGGAAATTCAAAGACTGAAAATTAAAGGATAGAAAACAATACTCCATGCAACAGGAACCCAGAAAAAAGTGGGTGTAGGTATTCTGTTTGCAGAAAACGTGAACTTCAAGCCAAGAACAATCAAAAAGAAATAATGTCACTACATACTTGTGAAGAGGAAGCTTCAAGAAGAAGAGATAACAATAGTAAACATCTATGCACCAAATATAGGAGCACCCACCTATATAAGACAAATTCTAACAGACATAAAAAATGATATAAGTAGCAACACAATCATAACAGGGAACTTTAACACACCACTGTCACAAAGAGATAGATCAACTAGACAAAAAACTGGGAAAGAAATAACAGAACTTAACAAAACTTGTGAACATACAGAGTTAGTAGACCTTTACAGAGTATGCCACCCAACAGCATCAGAACACACATTCTTCACAGCTACACATGGGACATTCTCTAAAATAGACAATATACTAGTATGTAGAACACATTTAAGTAAATGCAAAGGAATTGAAATTACCCCATGTATACTATCAGACCATAGTGCAATAAAATTGGAAATTAATGACAAAAGAAAACAGAAACTCCATAAATAGTTGGAAATTAACTAACATCCTCCTGAACAACCAATGGGTCACAGATGAAATCAAAGTAGAGATTAAACACTATTTACAAACAAACGAAAATGGAGATACAACCTACAGGAACCTGTAGAATGCAGTAAAAGCAGTCCTCAGAGAGAAATATATAGTGGTGATCTCCCACCTTAGGAAAATAGAACAAGCACAAATAAACAATCTCATGCTGCACCTCAAGTTGCTAGAAAAACAAAAGCAAGTCAAACCCAGAGCCCAAAGAAGGCAGGAAATTAAAAATCTCAGAGCAGAAATTAACATAACGAAGACTAAGAAAACAATACAAAAAATTAATGAATCAAAGAGTTGCTTCTTTGAAAGAATAAATAATAGATAAACCCCTAGCAAACCTTATCCAAAAAAGGGAAAAAAACCTTGAAATACATGCAAAGGAATGAAAGGGGTGAAATCAGTAGAGATCCTGAAGAAATTCACAAGATCATCAATACCTACTTTGAAAATCTTTACTTTCATAGGATGGAAAACAGAGGAAATGGACAGATTTCTAGATGCATATGAATTACCAAAGCTGAATGAAGAAGATATAAAAATTCTGAATAACTCAATATCAGCCAGTGAAATTGAGAGTGTAATTAAAAACTTGCCAATGAAGAAAAGCCCAGGTCCTGATGGAGTCACAGCTGAATTCTACAAGCAGTTTAGGGAAAATTTAACACCAATTCTTCTCACACTCTTTAATGCAATTGAAAGGGAAGGAATTCTCCCCAACTCATTCCTGGAGGCAAGTATTATTCTGATACCAAAACCAGAGAAAGACCCAACCAAGGAAGAGAACTACAGACCAATCTTCCTAATGAATATAGATGCAAAAATTCTCAATAAAATACTAGCAAATAGAATACAACAAGTCATCAAGAAGATTATACACC
>NW_004955462.1:5912306-5916028 GCF_000276665.1 Chinchilla lanigera
GTTAACACTCAAAAATCAATAGCATTCCTGTACACAAGGAACAAACAGACTGACACAGAAATTAGGGAAACCACACCTTTCACAATAGCATCTAAAAAGATGAAACACTTAGGAATCAATCTAACAAAAGAAGTAAAAGATCTAAACAGTGAAAATTATTCTACTCTGAAAAAAGAGATCAAAGAGGATATCAGAAAATGGAAAGATATTACTTGCTCATGGATAGGAAGGACTAACATTGTGAAAATGGCCATACTCCCAAAATTGTTGTACAGATTCAGTGCAATCTCAATTAAAATACCATTTGTATACCTCACAGATCTAGAGAAAACACTCCCAAAGTTCATCTGGAACCTGAAGAGGCCTAGAATAGCAAAAGCAATCTTGGGAAACAAAGGAAAGGCAGGAGGCATCACAATTCCTGACTTAAAATTATATTATAAAGCTACTGTGATAAAATCAGCATGGTACTGGCACAAAAACAGACCTGAAGATCAATGGAACAGATTAGAAGGTACAGATACAACTACAAACACACACAGTCCTCTTATCTTTGACAAAGGGGTCAAACATGTTCAATGGAAGGAAAATAGCCTCTTTAACAAATGATGCTGGAAGAACTGGCTTTCCACATGCCAAAGACTAAAACTAGACCCATGTCTTTCACCGTGCACTAAATTAAAGTCAAAATGGATCAAAGATCTAAATATTAAAACAGAAACACTAAATTTATTGCAAGAGAAAGTAGGTAAAAATCTTGACGACATTAGGGTGGGCAGAGAGTTCATTAACGAAAACCAAACTGCACAGGAAGTACTTCAAAGAATCAACAACTGGGATCTCATCTTATTGAAAAGTTTTTGCACATCTAAAGAAATCACCAATAAAGTAAAAAAGAAAAATCCACAAATTGGGAAACATTTTAGCCAACTGTCCCTCAGACAAAGGACTTCTATCTAGGACATATAAAGAATTAAAAAAATCAGGCCTCCCAAATTCAAAGACCCAATCCAAAAATAGGCATCTGAGATAAATACACACTTCTTTAATGAAGAGATACTACTGGTGAATAAATACATGAAAAAATGTTCAATGTCATTAGTCATTCGAGAAATGCAAATTAAAACAACACTGACATTCCATCTCACCCCAGAAGGAATGGCATCATCAAGAAATCAACCAATAACAAATGCTGGAGAGGCTGTGGGGAGAAAGGAACCCTACTCCACTGCTGATGGGAGTGTAGATTGGTGAAACCACTGTGCAAATCAGTTTGGAGATTCCTCACAAAACTAGGATTGGAAGTCCCATTTAACCCAGCTATTCCCCTTCTGGGTATTTTCCCAGAAGAATTAAAGACATCATAGCACAGCGACATATGTGCACCCATGTTTATAGCAGCACAATTTGTTGTAGCTAACTCTTGGAAACAACCCTGATGCTCATCCACTGAGGAATGGATAAAAATTTGTGGTATTTTTATACAATGGAGTATTACTCAGCTATTAAAAAAGATAAACTTGAGGCTTTTGTAGGTAAATGGATGCAACTAGAGACCATACTCATAAGTGAAAGAAATCAGACCTAGATTGGTAAACATCATGTTGTCTCGTTGGTGTAGGAACCTGAAAGACTAGGTAAAACTCAAAACATAGAATAGATGATAGGAAAGGGAAAGAAATTGCTCAAAGGAAGGAATGACTAGGATGAGGGAAAAAAGAAAAAAAAAAGGAAGGCAAAACATGAATATATATATGAATAGCTGCAATGACTGTATTGCTATTGTCTGATGGTTTATTGAAATGAACAATTAATGTTCACAATTTTTTATGTTCTGATTGACCTTGCATGCTTGTGTCTGGGGGTCTAAGCAACTGATTTGAAGGTAATATGCAATGGAATTACAATGGTGAACTCATACCATCTTGTCTAGTGAAACTCTCTAATATCTCTAATGTTTTATTGAAGAATTATTTTCTTAATCTCTTTAATGGTCTGAGCAATCTTTCATTCTTACATCTGATAATCTGAGTATGTAGTTCAGGACAGCAATATGGAACGTGAGAACCACTGTTGATTTGTATTAATTTGTCTTGAGACCCTGTATCACTTTGAATGTTTTTGCTTTGATTTGTTTATGTTCATGATACTGGTATGCTGCTACTGTTCTATTTTTTTGTTTGTTTGCTTCTCATGTACTACTCTCTTTAAAATAAAAAAAATAAAAAAATAAAATAGAAGCACACTTACTATAAAAAAAAAAAAAGAAAAAGAAAAAAGAAAAAGGGCCCAAAGTGCGTCAAGTATTTTCCCATTTTTCTGAACTTCAGCCCTTTTGGGTAGTCCAAGGCCCAAATTCTGATTATTATTGTTTACCTTCTATTCATTGTATGCTGCAGTTAATAGCAAAAAGACAGAAAGAGAGAAGAAAGGAAAGGAAGGAGGGAAGAAAGGAGAGAGGGAAGGAACAGAGGAAAGAAAGAAGGGAAAAGAAGGCAGATGAGCAGGAATGAGAAGGAAGGAAGCCCAGCAAGCTGGCCATGCATGGCTGTAGTCATAGTGACTTTAGAGTCAGGTCAATGAATTGTTATGAGAGAGGGACAAAGGACTCTGGGTGGGGTGTTGCATACCTGTAGTCCCTGTGACTCAGGGGTGGGGGAATCCCTTGAACTCAGGAGTTAGAAACCAGCCTGGGCAACACAGTGGGACCCCATCTCAAAAAGGCAGGGAGAGAAAGGGCCTTGGGGGGTGGGGTTTGCTCAGGATTAGTGTTCTTGCCCTCAGAAGCACAAAGACCAGGATTTGATCCAAAGCATCAAATCAAAAAAAAAAAGGGACAAACTTGTTTGTGTCCCTCTCGATGTTTGTGCTTCTCTGCCATGAAATAGTAGAAGGGAAAAAAAGAAATTAGAGCTATTTTAAAACTCACAACTGTTAGATGCTAACCCTCCAAACACTCACAGCCACTTTGATTTGAGACAGGTGATGAGCCTGCTTGTCACAGAGGAAGAGTGTATTCAGAGGAGCTAGATGGTGTGTCTGGAAGAGCAGGCAACATTAATTCATCTTTGAGCTAACGGCTCACCCTGAACACAAGCAATGTGAGAGACAGGTCATCTCTCCAGGGATCATTCTAATTCCCATCTTTCTTAAGGAGCAAACATGAAAGGAAGGCACTGCGTTTGGTGCGGCCTTGTCACTTGGTCAGGACCTCCATAGAAACCAGCAATGCAGTCATCATGCTGCGTCCAGAAGAAAGCAAAGGCAAACCACAAAGCAGGGAACTTACTTATGAGAAAACTGGACAAGAGTTTAAAATAGAATGACTGCGTGGCAGGGAGGAGTGGGCCCAGAGTCAGCAACTGTCAGGAAGATCACTTTTTCCTTCTGTAGTATATGAGGTAGAACCCAGGACCTTGAGCATGCCAGGCAAGAATCCTGCCCCAGAGCCACACCCCTGCCCTTGAAGAGTCACCTTTACATCTGAGAGAGTGATGTCAGAGTGAGGATAGGACAGGCACAAAGATGTCTTGTGTCCACCTCATGAGTCAGGCCTGACGTTTCCTTACTTGAAGGCTCAGGGTAACCCTGCTAGGAAATGGAAGAGCTATGATCCAAACCCCGAACCTGATCGAGCTCTTCCTTACCTGCTCCCCAGGAGTGCCATGGCCTCATCCTCAGTTTGGATCTCAAGTGTCCCTCAGAAAAAAAAAAAAAAAAAA
>NW_004955462.1:5916188-5979646 GCF_000276665.1 Chinchilla lanigera
AAAAAAAAAAAAAAAAAAAAGTGTCCCTCAGAAGTGCCAAATAAATAAAATAACTACAGTCACTGAGAAAAAGTTCTTCAGTACCAATACAAACTGTCATGCAAGGATTTCTTATCCTAACCATGCAAATACAAGAAAATACCATGAGTGAAAACAAAAATATCTTGGTCTCTTTTTATAACCTGTGTCTTAGTGCTTATAGCATTCCAGATGGGCCATAGGGCTGGCAGTGATTCTTTTGAAAAACTTAATTGATGGAAATTTCAAATTCTAATTCATTTCCTTATCTGTTCTTTGACTTAGTCCATTTGAGTTGCTTTAACAAAATCATACACTGGGTGGCTTATAAACAACAGAGATTGGTTTCTCCCAGTTCAGGAGGCAGGCAAGCCTATGGTCAAGGCACCAGCAGAGTGAGTGTCGGGCTCACCAACTGGACCTTCTTGCTGTGTCTCACAAGACAGAAAAGGTGAGCCAGTGCTCCAGAGTCTCACATAGACACCCATTCCAACCATGAGGTCTTCAATCTTATGATCCAGTCACCTCCTACAGGCCTTTAACTCCTAATACCACCCAGAAGTTTTATTTCAGGTCACTGTTTTGGAAGTTTCAGTCCATGGTTGGTTGGCTCCATGGCTCTGGGTCTGTGGCGCAGCAGCACGGCATGATGGAAGCATGTGGCAGAGCAAAACCACACGCCTTACAGCCAAGATGTGGAAAAGAGGAGGAGGTCAGGGTCCCGCTGATTCCTTTGCGTGCAGGTCCAAAAGACCTACGGACTCTCACTCGGCAACACAGCCTGCCAGTTGTCCCAAGGACTGGGGGCCAAGCCTTTATATTGTTTATTTTATTATCTTCTACTCTTTAGTAAATAATCAACTGCAGTGATAAAGTTGGGACTTTCAACATCTATTGGCCAGAAGACATATTACTAATCCACACTTCTCTACCGTGCCTTCACTTACACTTACCATCCAGGCATTTGGAGGTGCCTATCATGAGCTCCTCGTTAGGCAGAGGGGAAACTCCCTGCTATGTCTCCTGTGAGGTGTGCACTTACTGTCAATTCCTTTACAAAGAATCACCCTCCTCATCTGGGATTGCAAATCATAACTTGAAGGACTTCTGTGAAGGTGAAAATATTTTAACTTAAGAACTCAAAAAATGAGAAGTCCTCAAATGAAGACCATGACTCTTGCGTCAGAGTCGAATCTTGCATGTTGTAAGTCTGGCCCATCTCTGAGGAAGGATCCTGGGCATATGGAGGCACTGCATGGCATCCTTGCTCCTCTCAGCTCCTCTCAGCTTCTGCAGTACAATGGGTTACCATATGCAGTTCTGACATCCGTAAACAATGTGCCATAAAGCAACAGGTTCTCAGTTCTCATTTCTTCCTTATATTTTAGACTTATTTATCAAGGAGCAAAGCCTACACTGTTGCCAAAGTTATTGAAAACTAAAGG
This sequence comes from Chinchilla lanigera, assembly GCF_000276665.1. Classification (NCBI taxonomy): domain Eukaryota; kingdom Metazoa; phylum Chordata; class Mammalia; order Rodentia; family Chinchillidae; genus Chinchilla; species Chinchilla lanigera. Next base: position 5,917,652 of record NW_004955462.1, read on the forward strand.
TGTTTCTTTCAGACAAAAGATAGATGGTTGAAATTAAATGTGTTTTCTGTTGTTCATGTTGGTTTGGGGTTTGGGCCCAGGGTGGGAAAGATCCTGGTTCAATGTAAACAGGTTCAGCAATGGATTGAAACAGGAGAGGAGTCTCAAGAGGTATCTTTTGTGCCATCTGTCACATATAACTAATTTTTACAAAAAAAAACTAGTTATGTTTTGCTTCTCCTTTATTTTCTGCTAAATTAGAATATTTCAGCAGACTAGGAACCAACAATGTCAAAGCTGTCTCAGAGTGCAGCTGTTTGAATATGGTTGGAAGAAATCAAGTGACCCAGGGTACTACGTGCGTACATGCCAGACATTAACTGTGTGGGTGCTTCCTCTGTTTGGACTCCGAAGATGAAAAGCCTTTCCCCAAAGATGATTTTAAGCACGACTTCTTGCCCTCCCCACCTCTCCTCCCTTTCCTTCCCCTTCCTCTTCCCCTTCCCTTTCCCCTTCTCCTTACCCTTTGCCTTCCTCTTCCCTTCCCTTCCCTTCCTTCTGCTTTCCTTCCTTTTCTCAGGGCCTGAGCAATGAGCTACAACCCCAGCTGTTTTTTATTTTATAGTTTGAGATAGGGTCTTACTAAGTTGCCCATGAGGAATTCAAACATTTAGTTATCCTGCCTCAGCCTCCCAGAGTGCTTGGATTACAAGTGTGATCCACTGTACCCCACTGGGGCTTTCTTTTAAACACTAACATGAAGTCATTTTTCTGTCCTGGGTTCACCTGCTTGGTCCATCATTCTCTGCATCATGAGTGGAACAGCTCAGGAGGAGATAAAGTTAATGATTCTCATCTAAGGATGGGGCTGTTATCAGGGGCGGAGCCAATCAGGGCCTATAGGTGGGGGCACATTTCCTGATCCCCATGCTCTAAAGCAGTGGCCATGCCCTTGTCAAGCAGTCTTTACTGCACCCAGGGGGATGGAGTGTGTGCAGCTAGGAATGATGTGACCCAGAGGAGCCAGGCACAGGGGCCACACTTTGGCTGGGCTCCATCTTCTCACAGGTCCTGACCTTCTGTTCACTGACCACCACCCTGAAATGTAAGCTGCTGGCGCTAAAACGGACAGGTCAGATGACCTGGGCGTGGGCACATCAATTGCCAGAAATGGACAGAGAGGGACTCTGGCTTCAGGTGAACAATGTGGCCCCCCACGATGCAGTTATTTACAGTCCCACAGAAGAGGGAGAAACACAGCCCTGAACCGCAGAATTTACCATCCTTCAAGTGTCGACAAGCATAAACGAAGAAAAGTGTCTGGGCTGAATCCAAGTCCAGATCAGTTTACTTGTTGGCTTACATGGTCACAGAGGATGAAAACCCCCCACAGTGGCCAGCAGCATGTAGAGAGCAGGGAAGGAAGCAGGAGCTGTTTAGGCCAAGAAGCCAGAAGCTTCAAGACCAGAGGCCAAAGACCCTAATGCTCCTAGGAGCTGCAGGAGGCTGGAGACTGAAATCCACAGTGATAGCAAACATTTCTCCTCCGGAAAGGAACATATGAAAGGGGCACACTCCCTCTTCCTCCATCCAAACCACTAGCTGGTGCTGCCACCTCAGGGTAGGTCTTCTCCCCCCAGCTCGTTTACCTCCTCCGTTTTCTCTGGGTCAACTTCATTCCCCACAAGGGTGCATTACCAGCTCTCCGGGTGCCTCTCATCCAGTCATGGTGACTCCAACACCAGCTATCAAGGCCACCTGCTCTCCAGTTTCCTTGGCCCCTGACGGTAAGATTCCTGTAAAGTATGTCAAGTCCACTAAGTCACTGTTTTTGATTCAGTGAGCGGAACATGCCAGGCACGGTGCTTGGGACTATGGGCACAAGGTAGACATGCCTCTGCTCTGGGAGCTCTCTGTGTGGAGTAGCAGGCAGAAAGGCCACTTGCTGATAAGCTGTGCAGTAAGGGGCCAGTGCTGGGCTCAGAGATGTCTTCCAAAGGAAAGGTGTGGCTGTTCTGAAGGGGCATGTGGCAGTCTCTGGGCTAAGGCAGGGAAGGATGGGAGGCTGGTCTTCCAGGGTAAGCAGCATGTGCAGTGGCCCTCTGGTAGTCAGCTTTGTCTTGCTGAATTCAAATACCTGAGATAAACAAGTGAAACGAGGAACGTTTCTGTGGCTCACAGTTTCAGAGGTTTCAGTTCACAGCTGGCTAGCTCCATCGCTCTTAGGTTTTGGTGAGACAGAAACATCAGGGTGGAAAGAGCAGTAGAGTAAAACTGCTCATCTCATCAGGCAGGAAGCAGAAACAAAGCACCAACAGAGGGTGAGAGAGAGAGACAGACAGACAGACAGACAGACAGACAGAGACTGAGAGAAAAGGCCCAGGGACAAGAAAGACGCCTTAGTTATGTGAAGTGGCTTCCTCCAGCTGGGTGCCACCTCCCACTCGCACTTTCAGCTCAGCACCCTCATGACTCAATTGTCTCTTGAGGCCCCACTGCTGAGCACTGCTACATTGGGGATCAAGTCCTCAACACACGAATCTTTGAGGGACCCTCACACTTAATCCATGACAGGTACAAAGCAAATACAACCCTGGGGGTACAGGGCACTTCCTGAAGCACAGACAGCATGGCTGGTGGGAGCAGGGTGGGGGTCACCAGGGACTTTGATATGAGGCTTCATAGATAATGGAGTCATGGAAGACCTTGACAGAGCCAACACAACTGGATCTGCACTGCAGATCTGTGGCACTAACTGGCAAGAATGAATCAGAAAGAGGTAGAGATGAGAGCCCCTGTAGGCTGCTGCAGCAACCCTGGGAAGAAACAATAGGTGTTGGAGTTCACTTAGTAAGAGACAGGAGCCTATGGAGCACCGTAGGGGCCTGTGGAAAGTGACCTGTGAGGTGTTGAGGTGGGGAGTCCATGAGGAGAGAAGGTCACTGCAGCTGCACAGCTGCGCAGATGGGGCTGCCCTTGTGATGGGCACATAAGGGGAGCACCAGGTGCAGGGAGATAGAGGAAGCATGGCCAGGTCAAGCACAGATGGCTGTGACAGCTGGATGTGAGTGCCACCTGGACTGGAAACACAGACCTAGAAATTCTCAAGTAGAAGGTTCTTGGAGGTACTCCCTTGAGATTTCAACCAGTTTCCATCTTCACATTTCACAGGTTCTCATCCATGTAATTTGTTTTATTACAGATGCACAGAGAGACTATTTTGGTGTGTACAGTATTAACACCCACTAGCCACTCACCCTTAATGTTCTTTCCATCACCTTGAGACCTTCAATCCCCATCTCCTCCTCTCACACATCATCCATCCTCGTGCAGCTACATCAGTTTGTATCATAAACTACCAGTTCAAGTCTTCTTTGCTAACAAGAATGAGGGTATGTGTCACAGGTAGTAAGGTGGACTTTCAATTTAAGCCTCTTCCTTGGACCACCCATGGCTGGCTGGTACAATCTTGTCTTTGGATCCTCAACCTCCTCAGGTTTGGTGAAGAATAATGCTTTCTGGATGGCAGCTGACTTGCCTTGGATGGCTCCTTCCAAAAAAAGCCAGAGGGCTGGGATCATTAAGACCCTTAAGTCAACAAGCAGTTGGTTCTCATTTAAGTCAGCTGATTACCTCAAACTCCTGGCCCTCATCTATGCCATTCTAGAATCTCCTCCTTCCCTGAAAACTGCTGGCCCTACACATTCTGCTTAGGGATAAACTGCAATGCTGGAAAATTATATCCTCTGCCAAGTTGTTCTGGTTACTTCAAGCCATTTTGCTGCTAACAGACTGTCCATGTTATCACAAATTTTCCATAGGAACACCAAGATGTTAGCCCAATCCAATTGCAGACAATAAACTGTGAGGGTTTGAGACCAGCACTTGTCAACTTGTCATCTCTGATAAGTATCCCACACAGAAAGAATATGGGTGGGGAAAATGTTTTAATGTAGCTCATTGCCAAAACTCCTGTCACTTTATAACATTACATAAAGAGCAAAATGCACATGTACATGGAACTATTTAGTCACAGGATCCAAGACATTTCAGTAGCTAGGTACATTCAGATTTTCCCAGTATTTGTTTCCACAACAGTTCATCACTGAGATTCAAGGGAAAGTTGTGTGAAGACCATGGACCCTGACCTGGGAAACTAGCAGGATGGGTTTAAGGGTGCATGGAGTTGGATCAGTTGGGCACCAGGTGCACATATTTGTTGTGCCCCAAATTTGCATTTTTTTTTTTTTTTTTTTTGGTATTTTTGAGACAGGGTCTTGCTATGTAGTCCTGGTTGGCCTTGAACTGACAGTGATCCTCCTGCCTCAACCTCCCAAGTGCTGGGGTTACAGGGATGAGCCACCATGCCTGGCCAAATCTTCATTTTCTGTAAAAAGAACAGGCTTGGGGCTGGGGATATAGCTCAGTGGCATAAGCACCTGCCTGGTAAGTACAAGGTTGTGAGTTCGATCCCTGGTACAAAAAAAAAAAAAAAAAAAATAGGCTTGGGAGATTAACATAGCATGGGGAGGATTTAGAGACTATCTTGCTTTATAAGGGTTGAATTTTCTATTATACCAGAGTCCTTAGAGCTTATATCTGCAACACAATGATAACTTTACCAAAGTTTTAGAAAGAGGTTAAGCAATTTGCTAAAGTCCTGTAGTGGAGATAATAAAATACAGGATTTAGGGGGCTGGGGATTTAGCTCAGCGGCAAAGCGCCTGCCTGGCAAGCGCAAGCTCGTGAGTTCAGTTCCCGGTACCAGAGAAAAAGCAAAAAAAATAAAATAAAATAAAATAAAATAAAATACAGGATTTGAGTATGCTTTGTTGTGCATAATTTCTGCTATTGACTAGTGAATTAAAAGTTCAAACATTGTAATTGGAGCTCAAACCCTCAAGAACTATGATGGTTAAGGTGAAGTGTCAACTTGATTGGCTTGGGAGCTGCCCAGATTAGGAAAGTATACGTTTGCATGTATCTCAGTGGGTCATGGAAGCATGATCCTGGCACCTGTATCTGGTCACTTGTCCTTCCTGCAACTGTTCCTCTGCTCTGCCTCCAGCTGCCACGGTTTGCTCTACCGTGCCCTTCTGCTGTGATGTTCCTACCTTGGAGCCAGCCAACCATGGACTGAATCTCCTGAAACCATGAGCTAGACTAAACTTCTCCTTCTTTGTAGGTATTGGGTGTTGTCTCAGTGATGGAAAACTAATCCAAGCACCCATAAATGTACAATTTCACATACAAAATGTCTTACCCAGCACCAACTAGCAGGTCTTTAAGAGTCCCTTTATTGGAGCATGAAGTTAACAATGAAGAAGATGTAAATAACAAACTATCTCTTGGAGTAATGGATGGGGAAGCATTTTAATTGGTATTTAATACTAAGCTCTCTAACAAATAATATAGTAACTAGTGGGAAATCCTTTTGTGTTTACTCAACTCCTTTAAAACAGTGATTAGCCGGGCATAGTGGTGCACGCCTGTAATCCCAGCACTTGGGAGGCTGAAGCAGGAGGATTGTTGAGAGTTTGAGACCAGCCTGGGCTACAAATTGAGCTCAAGGCTAGCCTGAACTGCAGAGCAAAACCTTGTCTCAAAAAAAAAAAGACAAAAAAAAGACAAAACAAAACAAAACAAAACAAAAACAGTTATCTACTTTCACAAGAAATTTTTAATCAATATTTTCTTGATTCATCTCTGTCATTCATAAAAATGTCACCAGGATCTCTAGGAAGGTAAAATGAACAGATACAAACTGAGAGGCTGAGAAATAGCAGAGCGTTTGTTCTTTCTTGGTGGACTTCTTTTAACCACCTCCATTGAGAGGTGATAAGGTAGTGGTCATAAGGACTATTTACTTACTTTTTGGCAGTTCTGTAGTTCAAACTCAGGGTCTCACACATGTGAGGCAAGTGCTTTACCACTGAGCTGTATCCCAGGCCATGGGTCTGAATTTAAGAATCATTGGTGTGGGTTCAAGTCCTCACTCTGCCACCTTTAAGTTACTTACATTTTCCTCACCTGAATTTTCTCACCTGGGAAGTAGGGAAAATAATACCCACAGCACAGTGTAGTTGAAAGAAAAATTTTAAATAATGTAAGAAATGGTTCTCATATTTATCCTTTAGAACCTCAAGGTTTGATCATTGTTGTTCAGGGATTGCCCAGTGGGATATAGCTCAGCTCTTCACCACTTATTCTACTGAAGTAGACACACATGTCTCCATTCCAGATACATGGGGTTCCACAGAGAAGCTAATTATAGGAAGGGACTGTGCTGCTGGAAGCAGGTAGCACTAATCCTTAACTAACCCCATTCCAAATCAACACTACAAGGTTGCTATTGGCACCGCTGGACAGCCAGAACTCTTAAAGGATCCTCCTTACACTGAGCAGAAATCCATATGCTGGTAACATTTACCATCCACTGGCTCTGTGTAACAACAGATGCCAGAGTTTGGATTTTGTCCCCCAAAGGCCCATATGTGAAAGGCTCGGTCCTCAGCCTGTGGTGCTATTAGAAGTGGTAGAACCTATAACAGAGGGGGGCACTTAGCGTCCTCAGATTACTGAGGACATGTTGACACACCAGTCCCCTCCCTCCCCACTTTTTTTTTACTCCAGCCATGAGGTGAGTGTCTTTGATCCACCACGCACTCCCCAGTGGGCCAAAGCCCACTAGTCCACTAGTATGGACATTTTTCTAAGATCTGGTATACAAGGTATACTAATCCTTACAAAGCCCACTAGTCCACTAGTATGGACATTTTTCTAAGATCTGGTATACAAGCACGGGCAGGATGGAAGATCCTTGGCTTCAAAGAGCTTATGAGCTTTTCCAGAATCGAGGGGACAGTTTCTATCCTCCTGAGAGGTACTGGTTACTATTTCGGCATAGCAACAAGTAACCATCAAATCTGGCTTAGTGCCCTTTCTCACTGACCAACCAGAGCATCATATCACTAGCCAAGGCCAGGGAATCAACAACAATCTCACTTAAGTAATCCTGCTTGCATAAGTAAACATTAGCCAATCTCTAAATGCTTTGGATACTGAAATTCTTGAAGTATGTGCCTTCCGCTGCCATAACATGAGATTAGCTCTCTTCTGTCTCTTACCTCTTGTCCTTTGCCTAGCAAGCAATAAAGTCAGCTTTCTGGGGAGTGGTACATTCTGCCTTTGATAGGGAAACAATACAAACCTTAAGTATTTAAGCAGAATACTATCAGATAATGATATACCACCAAATAAACTGTTATGGATTTAGATATCCTCCCAAAGCCTCACGTGCTCATAGGTGGGGCTTTTCAGAGGTGGCTGCATCTAGGGTGTGCAATACTGGGATTAAGTGTGTGTAGTACTGGATTAGTCCACTAGTTGGTTTATCATAATTCTGGGTGTGGACAATGAAAGGCCCACCCTGTGTGTGGGTGGCACCACCCAAAAGGCTTATAACCTAGATGGAATAAATAGGAAAGGGAGGCTTGCTGCTGCCTCCTGCCTATTCTGCTATGAACTCTTCTGCTATGCCACCCTGCTTTGGAGCCAGCTGACTATGGACAGCCTCTGTAGACTGTGAGTCAAAATAAACCTTTCCTCCTTTAACTTGTGGGTGTTAGATATTTTGTCTCAGCCATGATAAAACTAAGAAACAAATAAAACTAAGGAAAGCTAACGGAATGGTGGGCAAGATGCAGTGGTTGGTGCTCCTTTAGGCCAGGTAGTCAGTCAAAGCCAATTAGATGACTTCCTAGCTGAGGAATGAATTAATAAGGAACCAATGAAAGGATTCTAATGAAAGTAGGGGATGGGCAGATTCTGAGCTAGGAAAGGAATTTCAAGCTTAAAAACAGGAATTTGCAAGTATAGCAAAAGAAAATCATGGGTCAGCAGGAACTCTACCTGCCACAGAAGGGACCAAAGCACCAGAAAGAGATGGGTGGTGGTTGTGCATCAAATCCCTGAGTTTCCAGATTCTGTAAACTCTGAAACTAAGACTCGATGTGAAGGGTGTATCATTGGAGGCCAAACAGCAATTCTAAAATAGCAACTCTTAGATTTTTGTAAGATGCCATCAGCAGGCCAGACCCACCATCTGTGTGGTTTCTATATTTGGCAACCATAAAAATAACAGAATCCCTACAAGGCATTCCTGTTTATAGGTAGATTATTTGCTAAGTACTTTTTTAAAGCTAAAATATTGCAGCTGTCTCTTCTCCAAGGATGACGCACATGGAAATTCACGACAGGTGTAGCTTGTGTTGCCCTGTGGTCTTAGGGGCAGCTGTAGGAGAATCAGAGGACCTGCCGGTTGCTGATTATCTGACTTCTGCGAAGTCACTGAGCTTTTCCAGATGCCAGTTCCATCTGAAGGACAGTGGGGTTCACATCTGCTCACTCTACATCAAGGAACAGCAGAGATGGAGCTTTGTAAATTGGAAATGTCTCAAAATATGAGACCAGTGTCTGAGAAAGGTATTTTGAAGGCAAATATTTGCAATATTAAATGACATTGTTCAAGCCTTCTTGGTTGATTCCCAAAGTCTCCCATGTTTGTGACACACATCTCTGCTGAGACCAGTCTTTCCCTAGTACTGCCCTCAGCAATGTAAGCAATCAGGTGGGGAGAAGTTCTGACTTGGGCTCTTGGATTATATATTCTCTGGACTAAAATTCTGTTCCTTCTCATTTATCCATGTTCTACAAAAAACAAGTTCTTTCCTCAAGTTACCTCATGGTTCATGTTCCTAGAATAATTAAAGCAAACTAACAAATCCACTTGAAATCTACTCTTTAGTGATTGCAAAACACAGTACATATGGTTTAGATCTCAAATAACGCCCAAAGTCTCCTAGGTGCTAAGGCGGGGCTTTCAGGTGATTAGGTCATAGGGCTCTAACTTTATCAGGGCCTTACTGACCTGATGAGATAACATTTTGATCGTACTGGAGCACTTTGTACATTTAGGAGAAGGGGTTTAGTTGAAGGAAGCAGGTCATGAGAGTGTGACCTTGACTATAGCTTGTCAACGGCCCCCTTTTCTCAGGCTCTTTCCTTGTTCCCCAGTTGCCACAAGGTGAGTAGCTTTCCTCTCCACAGCCCCCTACCGTGATGCTTCTACCTCGAAGCCAGGAGACCATGAACTCAAACCTCTTTAACTTCTTCCCTCTCCCAGTCTCTAGCAATCACCCAGTCTCTCTACTGCTATGAATTCCATTTTGCAGATTCCACATGCCTAAGATCATGCCCCACAGACAGCCCTCCAGACCCTGGGGTTCTGAACTGTGGCTTCAATGAACCACAGATGAAAATATATAAAAAAGAATTGCATCTGTACTGAACGTACACACTTTTTTTTATTCTCAAAACCATTTTTATGTAACACTTACATTATGTAGTTATAGTGATTACATTATGTGCCTGAAGTCATTTAAAATATACAAGAGGATCACGGAGGTCGTATGCAAATACATTTTACAGAGGGCACTCGAGATCTGCAGATCTGGGTATCTGCACTGAGGTGGGGGGTTTGCTGGAACCATCCCCATGGATATGAAGGGATAACTCTATGGATCTTTCTGTGCCTGGTTTAGGTTTATTTAACTTGGCATAATGTCCCTCAGTTTTACCCACAGTATCACTAATGGTATAATTTTCTACATTTTTAAGGTAGGCTGAATAGCACTCAGTTGTATGTTACATTTTCTTTACACGTTCACAAGATGACAGACACCTAAACTGCTTCCATACTTGGTAATTATGAACAGTGCTACAGCGACCATGTGACCGCAAGTATCTCTTCAACATAAGACTTCAATTCCTTTGGATATATGCTCAGGAATGGGATTCCTGAGTCATATTGTTTTTAGTTCCCAAGGAACCTCCATACTGTTCTTCATAGAGGCTGTATTAATTTAGACTCCTACCAACAGTGCAAGGGTTCCTTTTCTCCACATTCTCACCAACACTTACCTTTTTGAGAATAGCTATTCTGACAGGTGTTTGAGATACCTTGTTGTGGTTTTGACTTGCATTTCCCTGATGAATATTGGCCATTTGTCTGTCTTCTTGTTTGATGCCCCTGGCTTTCCTGTTTTTGCTAAAGATTGCTATAGCTTTAGTTGTACAAGTTTAGTTCTCTGGACTTGTGCATCACACTATTTACTTACTCACCCACTCACTCTAAAGGCACACCCTGTTTAGTATTGGACCATAGCAGAAAATGAGGCAAAGCTCCCACATTCCCCAGGTGCCATCCCAGAGGCAGAAAGACAACAAACAAATGAGAAAACAGCAGATAGTGACGAGAACTAGGCAAAGATTAAAGGAGGGCCGTGAAGAACAGACAAGGCATTACTTTTTATGTAGGGTGGTGGCAAAAAAAGATCTCTAAGAGGATGTGCAATTTCAATGCATGCCCAAATGGAAAGAATAAGCAATGAACTTTCTGCTGTTTTCGGATGGGATATGCCAGAAATGATGGCTCTGAGTCTAAACTGAAACAGAATTTATACTTAGGGTATATTGGACAAAGAAAAGAGTGGGGAAAGAATGGAGTTAGGACATTTTTGCAGTACTGTCACTCTCATTTAGGAACACAGATACATCTCTTTCAGGTCTTTCCTGATGACTTTCAAGTAAAATCTAGTATTTTCTTTATGTAAGCATTGCAGGTGTTAGTTTCCTAGGGTTACCGTAAGTTTTCACACACTGGAGGTCTTACAGCAGACATTCAGTCTCACTGACGAGGAAGCTACAAATCAGTTGGGCCATGCTCTCAATGCTCTACGGAAGTTGTCCTTTACTCTGCCAGCATCTTGTGCGCGCAGCAATTTGTGGCTTGCAACTGCATCAGTCCAACCTCTGCTTCCAACTTTACATGGTCCCTGTAACACCTGAGTCTCCAAATCTCTCTCTCTCTCTTTATAAGGGCATGTCATTGAATTTAGGACCCATCCAAATCCAGTATGCCCTATCTTAACAAATTCCATCTGCAAAGATCCTATTTGTAGAATTTGAGTTTGCATGAATATTGAGAGAATGGCATTCAAGCCACCATAGGATGTCTCTTGATAGGTTCCCTCCACCCGCATGAGTGGTAATGAAGAGCCACCATATGTGATAAAAGTGATAAAAAACATAAGCTCTTAAATCAAGCTTCTTGACTTTATGACTTAACCAGATTTTTAACTGTTCTAAGCCTCATCCAGCAGTAAGAGCAGGAGCTACTTTATGAAACTGTAATAAAGGTTACAATAATATAGGCTTAAACTGTGCTTGATACATCATAAGCATTTGGGAAAAGTAGCTGTTTTTGCTATGTTACAAGATTTGTTGCTATTTAAATGACATCTTTTATGTTCACTGGTTTTTGCTGGTGAATTGGAAAGCTGTCAACTTTTGTACAGTGATATTATAGCCAACACCCTGAGTCTTATTATTTTCTAGTTATTTCTTACAGATTTTGTTGGTGGCAATCACATCAGCTTCAAAGTACTCAAAACAATGATTATAGAACCCAAAAAAGCCCGCAAGAAGAAATGACATCTGAAAAGCACCTTATACACATTTCTATCATCAGAGATAGGCTCAGATATCCTGCTTTAGTCTGTGCCAGAATCAAAACGTATTTACTTTCATTATTTTTCATGTCAGAACGGATTCAGCCCCAAACCCTAGTGTTTTTTGTTTTTCCTCTTCAGGGATAGGAAGTGAGCTTAGGGCCTCACACTGACCTACATCCCCAGCTCTTTTCAATTTTTGAGGTAGGGTCTTGCTAAATTGCTTAAACTAGCCTTGAACTTGCACCCTCATGGCTCATGCTTCCAAGTTAAGATTGTAGGAACCTGGCTTAACTATATAGCAGAGACTGTTTTTATTTCTGATATATTTCTATTGTGTACAATGCTGGGTAGATTCTAGGTATTCCGTGACAAAATGATTAATATAGGTAGGTGTGATTCTTCCTTGTGTGGTGAAATAGTGACCCATGAATTTGCTAGTTCTTCCTTGGTATCCCTCACATAGCATCCCCCTTCCTTCGCTTGTGGGCATGAAAGCAGGCACATTTTCTACCTTGTTATTTGGAGTGCTAAAGTCACATTTAGAAGTCTAATAAATAGTAATATTCATTTCAACACTTGAACAGCATCTCAATGGTATAAAAATCTGTTCCTTGCCAAAGCCCAATGTGAGGGGCATTTGGTAGTGGCTAAAATTGATTGGCTTGGGAGCTACTGAGGGGATTAGTAAATGGGTCATTGAGGCATGATCTTGGGTACCTTATCTGTTCTCTCTCCCCTTCATGAGACTTTCTTCTCAGCTGCCATGATCTAAACATCTGCTCTGCCACACCCTTCCACCATGATGTTTCTGCCCTGGAAGTAGCTGACCATGGAATCTCCTGAGAACCAAATTAAACCTTTCCTATTTTAGGTTGTGAATGTCAAGCATTGGGTTCCAGACACAGGAAACCTTATACAGAAAACTGGTACCAAGAGTGGGGTTGTTGCTATGACTGCCTAACCATGTGTTTTCAGAAGACTTTGGAACTGGTTTCTGGTGTTACAAGATGTGGGCTAGAGAAGCCTTAAAACACTGTAAGCAGAGCCTGATGGGTGATTCTGCCTAGAATAGAGAAGAGCAAAATGCAGACAGTGAAGGCCAGGCTGAGATTCCAGTTGGCCAAAGATTCCATTGGCCACTGAACTAGAGTTCATCTGTTACAATCTGGCAAAAAAAGACTTAGTGGGAGACTGAGATTAAGGATGTGGACAAACTGATGATCTGAGAAAGGAAATTCAAGGCAGCCCAACACTGAGTGTGTGGCATGAGTACTGCTGCTTTTAGTCAGATTTACAGTAGTTTATATTGGCAGAAAAACCTGGCATGGTGCACACGATGGGGGCTTTCCCAGAATGCAACATCCAAGAGTTGTGAGGTCAGGGAGGCTTTACCCAAGATTTCAAAGGCCTGATAAGTCATGCAAGCACCACCCAAGAAGGCAGTGTATGAAGCTGCAGGAAGAAAACCAAATGTACAGTGGAGATGCTGGGAAGTTGGAGATGCCATGGAGAACAAAATGCAACCAGTAAGATAATAGCTGGACTGCCCAAACCCCTTGGAACACACCTTACTGGATATAGGACATGGGAGTTACAGGAGCTGTTTGTCCTGCTGGGTTTTAGTCTTCCCTTGTTTAGAATGTCAATCCTCCTACTCCTCCCATTTGGGATTGGAATGCTTACCCTGGACCATTGTTATCTTGGGGTTACATACCTAGTTTTTTACTTTTGTAGAAGCTCACAGGTGTTTGCCTTGAGTCTTAGAAGTGATCTGACCTAGAATTTAAAAAAATGCTGGAGCTGGTTAGACTTTGGAGATTATTACATTTTTTCTCGACTATGTCCAGGGTAGTTATCACGTTAAGCAGAATCACTAACTTGCTATTGTTTTTTTATTTAGAAATTAAGTGGGGTTTAAGATGTGTTTGGGTGTCAAGTTGACAAGGGATGGAATGTAATGGCCAAAGCTTTTGTGTATGTATGTATATATTTTTTCTCTCTCTCTTCTTTCCCTCATTTCTGGATTTTGATACAACATTTATTTACTGCAGGTTCACTTCATTTATTGTACTGCTAATTTCTTTTCATTTTAAAGAGTAAAAGAAGGATAACATAATAATAGGAGGGGCTTACCAAATTACAGACAAAGTGGTAGGAAATTATCAATGGTTATTGTTTTACATATTGTTATCTATAAGATAGTTTCTCAGGAAAACAAATAGACAAATGATAGTGAGTTGCAGACAACAGAGGTAGGAGATTATCAATAGTTGTACTATACTTAGGTATCTTCAAAGTGGCGTCTAAAGAATATAAATAGAACTATACTTGAGTGACCTACTGAATAATCATTCAATAATTCTCAATGGTTGTTGTAGGAAACACATAATAAAAAACATGGATCCATTTATGAAATAGGATAGGAACAATACAAACATTAGAGAGTTATGGATAGATTAGTAGGAAAATATCAATGACTGCTGTAATACATGGTGGTATCTTCAAAGTGGTTTCTCAGGAAGACAGAGATACACAAGAAGGATCTAACAAGTAGTTACAGCCTAAGGGTTGTCAAAAATCAAGTGAGCCGTCTGGGGCAAAAGCCATTTTTTGTAGCGTTTTCTCTCCAGCCTCCCATCTGTACTGCTAATTTCTATTGGCTTATTGAAAGGAATAGTTAATGCTTAATTGTTTGATCACTCTTGCACACCTGTATCTGGTCATGTGAGCAACTACTTTGAAGAAAACCATATAGTTTTCTTTTTAAACCCATGTATCATTTTTATCATTTTTGTGTTGTTTTGTCTTTATGTTATTTTGTTGTTCTCTTTAAAATAAAAAAATCTGAAGCTTTTATTGTGTCAACTCAACTGGCTTGGGAATTGCTGAAGGGATTAATAAAACATAATTTTGGGTGTATCTGGGTGGGTAATGGAGGCATGACTAGAAGTAGCACGTCTGGTCCCTTGCCCCTTCTTCTCCAGTGCTGTAACCCTGCTTTGCTTTTTACACCACCATGAACTTAACAACTTTACTTTGCCACACTTTTCCTCCACATGTCTGCTATGGAACCAGCTGACTATGGGCTGAATCCCCTGAAAGTATAAGCCAAACTAAACCTCTTCAAATTGTATCCCAGTGATAATCCTTCCTTTTCCTGTTAGCATTTCTACTTGACATTTCTACTCAACAGGACACTTCCACCAAGTTGTCCCTCCATGCTATCACAATACCCCATTTCTCCCACAGTGCTTAATCAAAATCGGCTATTGTGCTTTCTTCTGGACTGACCCACTAGCATATTCACTACGAAAACAAAAATTCTTGCCTATTTCCTGCCTATTGTTATCAATCCCCAACACTTAACAATGTGCAGCACAGGGCATAACAATACTTTGCTGAAGGGACAATTATGTCTGCTAAAGCCTTTACTAAAATTTATTCATTATGAAACAAATACATAGATTCTTGATAATATTCTAGAAATGGAAATCTTGTTTCTGGTTTTGTTTACACTTATCAGGCCACCACTTAGTATTGGATGCTGCAGAGGACAGACAGCTGAAGAGAACTAAAAAGCATTTGAGATGCTAGATGCTTTGATCTGTTTTTCCAAGTTCTGTATTTGTTTTTCTCAATTGCGGGCTGAATAAAACTGTTATTAGTCTCAAGACTGCTCCTGGAAATGCCAAAAGAGCTAAGTTAATCATAGAGTCAAAAATTCACAGCAAGAAGGATCTTTGGATAATCTAAAGTACAATACACTTCTATAAAGGTGAAGTAACTGAGTCCAGCAAAGTGTTGAGACTTGCCAGACCATATGTTTACTGAGTCTTGCTAAGGCCTCATACTTGGGACATCTGAAGCTGTATGACCATCTTTTTACCACTCATTCCCCCAAATGGCATTCCCTTCCTTCTAGTGAACACCAGCTCTTTGGAGGGGAAGGGTGAGAACCGTGGAGTGGCTGTTTCCCATCCTCCTCCTCTTCTAAGGCTAGGATTTCTGAGTGTTGGTCTGTTGGAATGAGAAGAACAAACATCAACTGGAGGTGAAGAGCAATGATGCATCACTCTTTTACAGGATAGCCTCATTCTGGGGTGGATACACACATCCAACTTTACACTTTGTTTTGTTTTGTTTTTTTCATTTCTTCCAGTACCAGGAATCGAACTCATGACCTTGGGCTTGTCAGGCAGGTGCTGTGCCGCTGAGCTAAATCCCCAGTCCCCAACTTTACACTTCTGAGATTTTTTTTATCTGCTAAGGAGAACTTAGAAGTCAGATCTAGTAATGCCCAATTTGAGGACAAGTTGAACATTCAGCTACATTAGAAGACCCTGGTGAAAGGTAACAACAATAGCTACCAATGCTGCCCTTTGGCGGGGGGGCGGTGTGCTAAAGAGGACAACTTATCTTCTCCAGGCACACTCAGGTTTGTGACTGTCTTTTATTAGGTCCTACCTTCCAAATGTATGCAGGGTCCAATAGTCAGGATGCAAGAGTGAATGAGCACAGTTATGTTCAAAAAGACAGCACAGGGGTGAAGACAATAAACAAGAGCATATCTGACAATCAAGTTCACTGAGAGGTCCAAGCAGGTGAATCTGTCCAAAGTTATACTGTAAGTTAATTTTAAACTGAGACTGAAACCCAAGTTTCCATTATAACACAGATCAATACCAACATTAACAAAATGTTACACGTAAGTTCAAATTACATTTAATATTTTTGTCCAAAACTGTATTTATTTTCGAATGACATTCTTTTATCCCACATTTGAAATAATTTATTTATATAAACAAAAGTTCTTAAAAGCAATGAAGCCCCCTACCCCAAACCAAACCACTAAAGATACAAGATAGTTAGAGACCTATAAAATCTGAATGCCATTTGATCAGACACCATGTTCGAGTCCATTTCTTACTGTAACAGGTTTATTCTACAAAGATCTATATATTACACATACAGTTGTCAGGACAGAGCCTCACCTGGACTCCTTGTAGCCAACATACAGACTTGGAGCAATGCACAGTCAGCAGCCTCTATCAACTCTTACTCGACAATAAAAGCAGATCATTTTGGTGTTAATCACTGAACTCCTGAAGGAAGTTTCTACTGGAAAGCAGCACAAAGAAACCTTTCCACCACATGACCTTAATAAAAATCTAATAGGAAAAACGGGGACAAAGTTAGGCTAAAGTACCTATCACCAGCTTTGCCAATGCAAGTGCCTGCTCACTGGACTTGCTTGGCACCTGTGGGGGCAATTTGTTTTCGGGCACAATTTTCTAGTAAGCCCTGCATTCAGTAACAGCAAATTATTACCTTAATGAAGGTGCCTGTGGGATGTCCCCTGAAGTCCATGTAGCTTAAGATAAGAAGCACAAGTGAACTATCCTTTTCCACCTCAGAGTAAAGGCATATTTCTTACTTCCTTCTTTTTTTCAACCAGAAGCTGCCTGTGGTTGGCTTTTCAGAAGATGATCCATGTTTGTAAGATTCATCCAATGTAAGTCTTGAAATGCTAACTCCGCAGTTCGAGGCAAGAATGATTTAGAATAAAACAGAGCATCCAATAGAGGTGATAGGCTCTACTAGGTTTCTAATGTGCAACCAACTGGACAGAGGAGTTTCTAAGTAGGTCTCAAACTGAATTACTCAGGACTCACATGGCTAATACACTCTCTCACTGTTCTTATAAAGAATTAGTTCACTTGGCACCCATAAACTTGTTTTGTCTTAACATGACAACTCAAAATTGCGGCAGGAAGGCAGGCACTGTTTGTTCTATGTACGTATTTATTTAACACTTATTAAATACCTATAATGAATCCATAATATTTTTTAAAAACTCAAAGCCATAAAATATGGCCCCAGATGAGAGGTTACCAAAAAACAGAAGAAAGTCAAAATAGCTCACTCTTCAAATTCTGCCTTGCAGCAAAGGAGTGAGATCCCTGGGAACTGTACGATGGAGATGTCCCGGCCAAAGACCAAGAGAAAGAAGGCGGCAAAGCCAGTCTGAGGAACAGATAGTTCCAGACAAAGTTGAGCTCAGGATCTCCTCATGCACCTCCAGCCTTCACTGTCTCTCCCCTTCAGCCCCCAGTTTGCTTTTAACCTTCTGACTTCCTTTCTTTTCCCAGTTAAAAAAAAAGCAAACAAAATTCTCTGGGATAACTATTATAGGCCCAATGACTTTACCTGTTGTTGAAGTCAAATCTAAAATTAAAGTCAACAAATTGTAAATTTTCTGCATTCTTCATTAATGATGAAAAAGTCCCCATTCAAAAATACACTAGGAAAATGTATTCCTAAGTAGCCATCCAGTTTTAACTGTAGGGCATTTAATCATTTTGCAAACAAATTGTACTCACTACGCTTTACAAATAGGTACTGGTTTTGCATTTCTGTTTGTTTTTTCTTTTGGCAAACAGAATAAAGCAGAGAACAAAAAATGTTGTCTTCACCATCAAGTCGAAAATAAAATGAACCTAAGAGATCTACCCATGTGTCAAGTGACTCATACTGCAGAGGTAAAATTAAAACCTACACTTACAGTAGTTAAAAAATCCTTAGTGCAAGAAACATAACCAGTTAATACAGATCAATAGTAATTGATGAATATGGAAAACTTTCCTATACAGAGGTAGAGTCCAGTGCACAAGGCTAAAACAATATTCAATAGTCTAAACAAGACTGAACCAGGTTATATGGAATCCACTTTAAATTTCATGTATTAGACTGTATGTACATACATACAA
The DNA here is from genome assembly GCF_000276665.1 of Chinchilla lanigera. Classification (NCBI taxonomy): domain Eukaryota; kingdom Metazoa; phylum Chordata; class Mammalia; order Rodentia; family Chinchillidae; genus Chinchilla; species Chinchilla lanigera. The sequence goes on from NW_004955462.1 coordinate 5,935,971, forward strand.
TAAATAGACTATACAATTTTTAAAAGTAGTTTAATAAACTCCACAAAATAATAGCAGATGCATTGAAATATTTACATAATTCAATTTTCAAATCTCTCATTCAAATAAAAGGGATAAAAATAAGATTTCTGCTCTAAAGTCAGCAGAACCTCTTTCCTGAAATGGATTGATAAAATAAGATATTTTACATGACAGGAATGAATTTATGTCTACGAGGTATTCATATTCAGCTAAGAAAATATGTCCCTTTTTAAGCTATATAGATTAGGGAATATAAAATGATATTTTGTACATTTTTAGATCTTTATTTAAAATTCTAAATTCAACTCTTACTTGAAGAGAGAAGCTGATTTGGTTCCCATTCAAAGTAAATCACAATTACAATGGGAAGGTAATTAGGTTTTCATTTTCTGCTGTCTGCATTTTAAAGTGTAGGCCAGACAGAATTTGGCCATGTTTCTGGCCCAAATAATTATGATTATACGTAACACACATTCCACTGAAACCAACTCTTGGCTTGGTGCTCTTGAGATTTTGATTTTGAGTCCCTTCCATTTCCAAAGCATATTTTACTTTGAGTAGGCAAAGTGGGGGTCAGGTGTACGCCTTTAGGGTACTCAAAACTAATTAACACAGAATTCTAACTTTTCCAAGCTCACACAGAAAGACAGTGAAACAGAGACCATCTGCTGTGATTTGCCTCAGACTTGAAAAAGGAAAATAGGAACCTCAGTCACTGTGGCCTAAGAAAATAAGGAACCTCAGGAACCTCAGTCACTGCGGCCTAAGAAAATAAGCAAAAACCCAAAGCCTTATCTGTGTAAAGGACTCAGATTCTTAGACTTGATACCAAATTTGCTACTTGATATTGTATCTTTTAACTTTTTTTTACCTGATATAAAATATTCTTATATCTAGCTCATAAGAAAATTGGGGATAGTCAGAAAGTGAAAAAGCATGGTCATAATTAATGAAGCATAAACCTTCACAGTTTGGATTTTGTATCTCCTCTAAGCACCCACAATGAAAATGCGAGTTGAGTTTTTTATTCAACCATTCTGTGAAAAATACCTCAGTAAATAGTAACATTTCTCTGTCAGTGATCTTCCCATTGGAATACCCGCCCACCCACCCTTTTTTTAAGTTTTAAATTTTTAAAAAATTTTATACAAATAGACTAACTCTGATTTAAAGTAAACATATAAAAATTGAGAAGAATATTGCTTGCAACAATGGACATGGTAGTAGAAGGACCTAGACAAGAGAACAGAGAAATGTTTCTACATGGTAACTCTGGCACATGGAGCTCCCTGGGTCAGTCCCAACCCAGGGAGGCCCTTTGCTGCACACTGTTTCCTTCAGTCCACAAGGTCTGACTGATCTGTAGCTATAATTGGCGGGAGTATAGAAACAATAACAACAAAAACAGCAACTGTAAGAAAATTGGAAGGCACAAGCACCCATGTGTTCTAGAATTTTCTTGGGGTGAGGAATAAGAAGAGAAAGGGATACTTTTGGTTTAGCACTACAGTCAAGTGAATTTTGCCACGGCTGAAGAAAAACCATATACAGTACAATAAAGATGTACAGAAATGTAAAAGTACATCCCACTTATGAGGAAGAAAGCTCAGAAGACAGCTCACAAAAATAGTGCAGAGAGAAACAAACAGTACTATTTATTTGGATGTCTGTGCCATAGTGGGTACAAACTATATTCTCTGCTCCGTGGGACCAAAACAGAATAAAGATAAACAAAATCCCTCAAATCCCCCCAAAAAAGCAGCAAGAAGGAATGCAAGAAGTCTTACAGAACACACTGATCCAAATGGGGCGCTAAGTGTGGCACTCCTGTCTTTAATGCACATCCAACTTGGCTACCTACTGTGTACTTCTGACGCATTCATCTCCTGATCAGACGGGGCATTTAAGAAACGGCCAAGCCACTCAACCATTTTCCCTCCTCCAAAGAACTTTCTTTCCCATTGATTCCTCCTCCAGGATGAGTCTGTTTCCTCCACAAAGGAAGTGCTGTTAATAGAGATGGGAAAGGTGTGAAACCGGTTTCCAGAATACTGACTCTGCTTTCCTGGAAGCCTTGCTGTGTGCGGCCAACAGTGCGAGGTGGTGTGAAGGCTGCCTGCCAGAGCTATGAGTTAGAAAAAGAAAGGAAGAACAAAACCAAAACCACGCCAATGAGTCTTTTCTCAAACCACGGGAGAAACTGAGGGGTGGTATGGGCTCCAGTGGGGACACTGCGCAGTTAGGAGATGATGGCTGGTGACCACCTCGGCAGAGTTAGATTGTCAGCACTCGCTGACCGCTTCCGTGAGGATCTTCTCAGGTCCTTGTACTTGTCCTCACAGAGGCGAGAGATGGCCTGGGAACGAGAGACAGTGCAGGTCAAGGCAGGACCTTGCTAGGCCTTGCAGCAGCAGTCTTCCTTTGCCAGGAGGGTCTGCGCTCCCACCCCAAGTCATCGTGCCAAGGTCCCTCGCTCCCCGAGGCTGCAGTAAGCTCTAGAACACACCATAGTCTACTTTTATCTTCATTCACCTCCTAACACAATTTAGACAGTCTCTCTCCTCCAGGCAGGCTGTCTATCTCCCAAGGCCTCTGGTGTCAATGTGTGCTGAGGGGCGGTGTAAGTTCCAACTAGGACACTATAGGCCATGTTCAAGAACCTGGACGCAGAGGGAGACGAGCCCCTGATTCTATCCGAGGGCCCTCATGACCAAGGATGGTGTCAGAACCAGAATCCGAGAGCTCTGCCTGGAGGAGAAGGTTTGGGGCATGCTCAGCAGGGGCACCTAGTGGTAGGGTAGGCCTGGGGACTACAGAACTGCCTGTGATTTTACAAGAGCACTCCAAAATTCTAAACTGTATTTGAGAAAAAAATTCGAGTGGTAGCAGGGAAGATAGAGTAGAGGAGAGAAGCAAGAATCGAAAATGTCTTTGCCCAAATGAAAAGACACAATCTAATTCTTTAGGAACTTAAGAGTTGTCATTTTCTTCAGAGCAAGTTCTTTTTATTCTCTTCAATTTCCTGAGATAAACACCTGTTGTTTCTCGGCTATAGTATGAGACTAAATATAATACCATAAAAACAGACTAAATGTTCTTATTTTAGACTTTTTCAGGAGAAGTGACATTAGTTTTAATCGTCTCTCTCGTGTACAAAGATACTAATTTATTTCAAAGATAAATACACTGCTAGTGAAGAAGCTACTCTCCATTTGCCTTGGCTCTTGGTGCACATTCTACAGTACAACCAACAGATCAGAACGTCATTTGGCAATAGATCTGAGCAGGTAGAGAACTTTAGATAAGGGCAGCTTCGGATGCATCTCACTCCTTGAGTTCTGTTATGCTAATTCATTTGGTTTACTATCCAGATGGACCAATAGGGATTCTAGGGTCTGCAAAGTAAGACATTTTCACTCCTTACAGATTACTTCAAAGGGGAATCATGGGCTTTTCCTGAGACTGCTTCCCTTCAGCCCCACAGCAGTTCTGATTTTTTTTTTTTTCAAGACAGGGTCTTACTATGTAGTTCAGACTGGCCTTGGACTCACTATGTAGCCCAAATTGGCCTCAAATTCTCAGGGATCCTCCTGTCTCAGACTCCCAAGAGCTGAAATTACAGGCAGGCGTGCGCCACCATGCTCGGCTTGATTTTCCTTTTTGTCCTGGTGCAGCACCAACCCCTCTAGCTTAGCCAGCCTGACCCAGGGCCCTGGATGCTCTCCATCAGAGAACCCATGTGTTTCCCTCAGGCCCAGTATCAGCCAGGAGCCTGGCTCCTCCCACCAGCAATGGGGTCTCAGCTTGGTGGGATGTTCCTGTTCATACTCTGCATGAACTGCCAGCATGCAGCATGTTCATACTCACTAGGAAACCTGAATTCTAGTTCATGTGTGTTCTGAGGTAATTATGTGCATTGGAATGAATCCCTGAAAGGGAGGGTTTTCCATTTTTCCTCTTGAATAAAGAAATCAGAAAATGAAAGAACATTTTCATCCCAGTGGCTGACATACAATCATAGCAGTTATAAAAACCTCTCTGGATTTTATCAAAGTACTAGGCACCAGTCTGTTCCACTGTTTTAACTCAGTTTCCTTTTTGGGGCTACTATTTACATTTTAAAGTGTGGGATATGTGTGTATGTGATAGTGCTGGGGATTGAACCTAGGGCCCCAGGCATGCTGGGCAAGTACCCTGCAAACATCCTAAAATGTTTGCTTTCTAAGCCTATAACCCACCACAACTCTATCCCCTACCTCTGGCTTTGTTTTGTTCAGTTATTACCTCTGTCAGACCACTCCACTGCCCACTGCCCATCTGATCCTGTTCTAAACAGGTAAAGCATCTCACTTGAGCTGCATGTTGGGAGTAGGCAGCGCAAGACCTCGTGGGTTTCACCAAAGTTGAGATAGGATTGTGCCATCTGCTACTTTGGTCAAAGGTGCTAAGGGATGAAATCAAAATGCTGCCCAGGGATTAAATGCCAAAGGGGGCTCAGCACACCTTTTCTGGAGGAGAGGGTTTTGCCAGGATCCTTCTTACCACCTGCCTTTTCTGTAAAGAGCCTGATAAAAACATGAAGGTGAGCTACACACATAATGCCATGATAAGACCCTAGAGTCACAAGGTTAATGATGTTTCAGCCCAGTACCAACACCAGTGAGGTCAATCCTCATAGCGGTATTTTAGGAAAAAGACTGATGTAGTCATTGGGTTCCCAATTCTTAAGTTTTTCTGGTAGCTTTTCCCTAAAAGTACATGATGAGAAATATTTTTAATGTGGCTTATATGCTTAAAAATACTGTAAGGACAAAGGTTTTAAAAAATCAATTTAAAAAAGAATCAATCAATATTAAATAAAAACTAATTTTAAAAGGCTATTAAAAATACTAAATTGTACAATATAATCCACTAAATTAAGTGCTTAGCAACAAATGTGGGTCCTTGCTCTCATTTTACAATACATTATGGGAGAGATGGTTGCAGTGCCCACGTACACTATGGGAATCAGATGAAGCACCTGTAGCAATACACTGGAAAACAACGTTTTACATATTCTTACCTCAAGCTTGTGGGCCCTCTCTCTGCTCAAGGGCTCTAAGGGAAAACTCAGGTTGTTCGCTTCTGCCAGAGAACGAAGATCAAAATAATACTTGGCATACACACTGGAAGGAACGTTGATGTTGAACTGGAGCAATTCAAGAAACTGTCGCTCTAGCTCATTCCTGCAAAGCAAAAGCAAAAATAGCACACACTCAGCTGCCCCACCAGGCTGCGTGGCTGGCCAAGCTGCTGGAGACCAGACTCCAGAAAATTGCATCCTCCAGGGAGAAAAGAGATCTAATTAATTGCCTGGTTGAACACCAGAGATGTGGTTTAACCACCAAATTGGTATTAAAAGCCAAATCCATTTGATCTGGTGCCCAGGAGGATGAAGCCTGATTAATTGGGATGATTACCAGGAAGTGCTTCAGGGTGACTCATTTCACTGAGCCGTAACACACACACAGCAGGCTCTGGCTGCACATCTCAGCATGAAAGTCTACTTCCACGGCCACAGCCTGGGCCGTGCATGATGGGGCTGATAAAGTTGTCAAGAAATGTCGCAGTGCAGAGGCTTGAGACATGCTCCAAGGAGAAAGCTCAGCCTCCTTCTCTTTGGAGCAGAGATGAGGAACAGTTTGGGTGTTCCTGATGGGAAAGCTGCAGGTTTACTGACCCTGACGAAGGAAAGCATAGTTTCTGGCTCACACGGGCACCTCAATCAGCTGGAGAGCGCTGCCTTTAGGCCCTGGCTCTGTTGGCCTCGATGAGCCAGAAGCTGGCTGGACCCACATACTCAGAACTGGTCAACTCAGGAGCTCATGAACAGAGGTGATACTAAGATCCATCTTGCTAACCCCCTTACATTTTGGTAAAAATGAATGACAAGTACCTGAAGAAATTTTGAAAGTTCTACTTAATTTGTCCTATCAATTACCACCCAAATTAGACTGGGTGACGGGGACCATGACAGATCTATTCCTTGAATGCTGGCCCCGGGCCACACACAGTTTCACGCCACTGCCCCCAGGAAGCAGCTGGTGATTCCTGGCCCCATCACACACCAGTCACCTGCTCCTGTCCTTCATCACACTACACTGTCAGTGTTGGCTTCAGTGTTTCCCACTTGCCTTCTCACAGACAGGAACAGTGGCCTCTGATTTCACACGTCTGGCCTCTGATTTTACATAGATGAGAGCTGATCTAAGTTTAGGGAAGCGTGGGGCTCTGCTGTATAGGGAGTGGGTTAAGGTGGGGGTTACTTCCGGGTGGTCCTTTCCAACCACCCGCATACCCACATAGGAGGTCAGGACACATGGTTCCTGTGTCTAGAAAGAGGCTGACAGCAGTAGGCCTGTCCCAAGATCCAGGCCTCTGGCCTCTACACCCTAGCCATGCTCCACTGACTGCAATGAACATACACCCTCACTCTTTAAATCTCAAACTATTCCCATATGTTGTCTCTCCACGCTGTGCAAAGTCCATCTGACCTGCTTCCGTGTTACCTAGGTGAGCCATCAGAGACCAAGGAGGCTACGTTTCAGGCTCAGGGATAGGTGCACAAAGGAGGAGGGACAGGGAGGTTGGATCTCAGGGAGGGCCTGGGCTTTAAGGAGGCAGAGCTATTGGGCAGACAATTATAAAACTTTAGCAAGCTACCACCAAAGGCCTGAATAAAGTCAAATTCAGGTATTTTAATTAGATAAACCACATACTTTGCTTATTTTTATACAGTTTAGTGGAAGGACTTAACAGGCTCCAAATGTATATATCGTGCTGAGTTTTCTATCTTTAAGGAACTTACTTTGGATATTTTTACTTTAAGGAACTTTTATTTATGCTTCATTTAAATGCAACCTTAATAAGAGATCATCCTGCGAAATACTGAAACCCAGGCAGGACTGCAGAAAGTGTCTTAGTATTGCTAAGGCCAGAAGCGGTAAAATACAGTAACTGAGCTAGAAGGCATAATCCTGTGGAAACAGGAGCTTCCTGTGGGTAGATCGCCATCTGGTGGCTACAAAATGTCACTGCAGAGCTTATCCTTCCAGTCCTAAGAAAATCTTCTTTCAATATTTTAAGAAAACTAGTTTGATAATCCTATCCAAAATGGCACACGGACACCAACCACTCCAGCTGAGAGTACGCAAGGTGAGTAAAATCAGGAGCAAGCTGGTTTTGGACAAGCTGGCATTTTCCCAGGGTTTCTTGGAAAAAAAAACCACCTTTCCTCAGGCTTGTGCTTTAACGTTCCTGGTTAAGCTCTGGAAATGGGCATTTGAGAGACGTTATGTTTTCAAACTAATGCAGAATTTTATGAAACAATAATCTCAAGTACTTTTGGTTTCTAAACTGTAGTACGTCCTAAAAGGGACATCTGCTGGCTTGTAGTGTGAGAAATTAACAGAGAATTTACACTGACTTGTAAAGAATGTGCTTGATGGATTTACTGACCTTGTTTGGACAACTATGAGGTAACAGTTCCGATGTAAACATTTGTAAGAAACATTTTAGGCAATGAGCAAAAATCATTTTCACAAGTACCTGTTACATTAGTTTGACACTGCACAGAAACTGAGCTGGTGTAACACAGACATGTGCAAATAGGACTGTAACACAGAGCAAAGTTGTTTTCATCATCTAAGGCCCAGCCTGTCTTTCTAGAAAACCAGGCTCATTACAAAGGCAAGTGCCATTCCCATAATTCCACTCCACTCCAGGGTGTACATGAAAAAATAAAATCAGGGTCTTAATGCAGTATTTGTACAGCCATGTTCAAGAAGCTGTTTATACTAGTTCAGTTTATACTGTCTGTTTACTGGTAAAGGAAAATAAAATGAGAGTATTAGTCTTGAAAAGGAAAGGACGACATATGCTACCACAGGTGAATCTTGAGGACATCATGCCAAATTTTTGAAATAAGGCATTCATGAAAAAATAAATACTGTACAACTCTATTTATGTGAGGTACCTAGAGTAGTCAGTTTCACAGATAGAAAGTAGAATGGTGGATTCCAAAGGCTGGGGAGGGAGGGGAGAAAGTTTTGTTTAACAGGCATAGCTTCAGTTTGGGCAAATGACAATGTTTTGGAGACAGACAGTAGTGATGGTTGAGCAACACTGTGTATATGTTTAATGCCATGGAACTGCATACTTAACAACGGTTAGAATGGTAAATTTTATGCTAGGTATATTTTAAAACACAATCCAATGAAACCAGATACCAGGCACCTAGGGAGGGACTGGGGACCTTGCTGTGCCCTCAATGGCCATGCAACACTGAGACAAGTCCCTCAGACTTCTCACTTGGGATTCCTTTGTCTACACATGAAAATAACCCTTAGAGGATAACAACTTTTCGTGCATAGAACTCAGCACAATCGAAGTCTCACATTTCCTTCCTATGCACAGCAATGGCCATTTCTTGGTATGTTGACCTGCGATGTGTGACCACTTTATTGCTGGTGAGTGTGAGGAGAGACTGGCCTGAAGCTGAGATCTGACTGGTGTCTGTGATCAAAAACTGTGGCCTGTTCCTTCTTCAAGAGGAGCCTGCAGCTGCGTCCCCACAGGGTCAGCTGTCTTCTCAGCCAGAGCCTGGTGTTCCAAGGTGCAGGAGGGTCTCCAAGAATAGATTTTCATTGTGGAATTCCTGGGCTGCAAATTAACCTGGGGTCAGAAATACCACGAAAATGACTTTGGGAAGCTACTGCACTGGCCAGGGAGAAGGATGCAGACTGTGCTCAGAAGATGCCTGGGGAGCAAACACCACTACAAAGCACATTTTAAAAAGCTCTCGAGCTGAAACTTGTGCCTTCTCTTCCTCTGAAGAAGCTCCAAGTGAAAGCTCAGGCTGTTTACCTTTGGCACGAAATAAAGACCAGTTTATGACATGCAATTAGCACATTGCTAAGTGGTGAAAAGTTTATTAATGGCATATATAATATTAGCTTAGTTTTAGAAAAACAAAAGAAAGAAAAACATATAAACACCGGGAAACTATACATCAAAACATTAGCAGTGTTCTTTCTGGGTGGAGGGATTATTAGAAAAAATATGGCAGTTCATGCCCTGAAAGATGGAGCATACCTCAGCACATCTGAGACTGTCCTTCCCAAAGGTCTCCCATCTGTTCTTGGGCCCAAACTATCAGCTCTTCATATTTGGAAAGCAAAGTAGGATGGCATGCACCGTCCACACTTTGGGACAGCCACGTGGGACACGTGGATGGAGCCAACTACTTTTCTAATGTGTGGTGTATGACAGTGTAGCCCAGGTGGGCGTCTAAACGTGGGGTCCCATCCTTGCCCAGAGCAGGATAAGGGATGTGAACTCAGAGTTGTATTGCACCTGCACAGGAGTCTGCATGGTCTGTGTGGTTGGCAGACTAGGGCAGACCCATGGGTGCAGAGCTAACTGCTGAGGAGTCTGGGGGCCTTGGTTCCCTTTCTGAAGCTGTACTGGGGATGGTATGCCTATCTTTATCTTGGGCCAAGTTCCAATGATGCCTCAAAAATTCTCCTCTCTTCTCCTAAGGGGTACCTGGAAGTTATTTCTACTCTTAACCATCTGAGTGTGTGATTCTAAATTTCACTTGATTTTGGGGGACTTACAAGGTTCTGTCGGAAACAAAAAAACCAAACTAATGAAATATTCATTAAAAAGAATTCCAGGACTCAGTGGTACAGTGCTTGCTTAGCATTCAAAAGACCCTGGATTTAATCTCCAGCACACCCAAAAATTGAAAGCAAAGAGCCTAACACTAAATCTATGGTTCTGTGGTCATGCTGCATAGTATCTTAAAGCCTCTACCTCTAGAAACTTGGTTCCAGGTCACAGACATCCAAACAGCTCCTGTAATGCTATGGATTTCATTTCTTCTTTCAGTGAAGTCTACTGGGTCCACCAGTTTGTAGGGGTTACTGTACAGCACAGAGTAGGTAGTGGAGAAAGCAGGATTTATTTTTTCAGTCTGGAGGCTGCACAGGCCAACGGTGTCAGCATGGCAGGTATTTTCCGAGGCCTGTTTCCTTGGCTGATAGATTGCCATCTTCTTCTCTCTAAGTTTTAAGTCCTAATCTCTTCTCAAACGAAACCAGTCACATTGGGCCAGGGCCCACTCCAGTGACAGCATTTTATCTTAACTGCATCTTAAAAAAACCAAACCCACTCCAGATATGGTTACACTTTGAGGTACTGGAGATTAGGACTTCATATATGAGTTTGGGTGGGGTGGAGCCAAGATTCACCCATGTAACACTGCCTTCAGGTCCTTCAAAGTTCATGTGCATTTCACATGCAGAACATACCTCCTTCTAACAGCCCTCAAGTCTTAACCTACTCCAGCATCAACTGTAAGTCTAAAACCCTCCAAGTTAGGTCTGGTGAAACTTGAAATATGGTTCATCCTGAAGCAAAAATTCCTTTCTAGCTGTGAACCTGGGAATTCAGACAGGTAACCTGCTATCAAAATTGAATGAATTGTGGGAGTGGTATTGGATAGACCCTCCCTTTCTAAAGGTAGGCATCTTTTTTCCTTTAAATAGAGGAAAGGGGTCTTAGGCAAGCCTGAGGTCTAGAAGGCAAATTTCGTTAGATTCCAAGACTTTAGGTTAATCCCTGTTGGTGATGCTCTTACCATCTGGCCCCTGGACAGCAGCACTGCCTGTGGGGCCTACACTCCCAGGAGTCCAAGGGAAGGTAACTTTCTGTGCCCCAGGCCTGTGCCTCCCGGATGCTGGTGGCAGTGGAAGCTCCAGTAATGGCTGAGCTGCTTTCGTTGATTGATAAATGCATGTTGTGGCCAAATAGTACCACAGAACCCCAAAAGTCTATCAGCCTTTGGATAGGCCAAGATACAAATCTTTTATCCCTTTCTTGCTACGTTTTACTAGAAAATTAGTAAAGAGAAGCCACGTAGTGCCTTAAATACTGCTTTGAAATTTCCTCAGCTATATGTCCAAGTTCATTACTTAAACATACTATGTTCCACAAAATGCTAGGACACAATTGGGAAGCTCTTTGCCACTTTGCAACAAGGATCACCTTTCCTCAGCCTGAGACCTCACCAGAGGCAGCTCTAACACCGACACCTACAGCTACACCTCTGTGGTAATACGAGCTTTCTCTACTGTGCTCCCTTTTTCTTTCTGAGCCTTCACCAGAACTATCTTCCAGGTCCCTCTTTCTACCTACAATCTTTCTGAGGAAATCGTTTCCTTGTTTTGTTTGTAACATACCTTGAAACTCTTCCTGACTCTATTATCCAGCTCCAGCTCTACATTTTCAGGTGTTTGTCACAGCAAACTTCCAGTTCCTAGTACTGATATCTGTATTATTTGTTGAGGTTGCCATAATAAAACACAATGACTGAAATATCAGAAGTCCAAGACAAAGATGTTGACAGGGCTTGCTTCTTCTGAATTCTCTCTCCCTGACCTACAGATGGTCACCATCTCTGTGTCCTCACAGGCCATCTGCGGTGTTGTCTGGGTCTCAATTGCCTCTGCTTATGAAGATACCAGACTTGATTAGGGCCAACTCTCAAAACTCTATTTTAACTTCCTATGTTTTTAAAGATTTCAGCTCCAAATGCAGCTACACTCTGAGATACTGGGTATTAGGGCTTCAACATAGGAGTTTTCAGGAGCTATTCAGCTCCTAATACCCAGTATCTGTTACAGGGCTAAGTGGGCCACTGGTCTTCATCATGCCGGGACACCGGTATGGTTTAGATCTAGAAGTACCCCAAAGCTTGAAGCTCTCAGAGGTGGGGCTTTACAACCAGCTTGCTGTGAAGAATCAGGACGTGCAGCTCTTCTCTTTTTCTCTCTTTAGCTTCTTGGTTGCCATGAGGTGAGCTGCTTTCTTCTACCAGACTCTGGTACCATGCTGCTTCTGCCTGGAGCTGACGGACCATGTCAAAACGGAAGCTTCTAAAATGTGAGTGAAAATAAACCTCTCTGCCTTTAAGCTGCAGGTGCTACGTATTTTTTCTCAGTGATGGCAAAAATAGCTAAAATAGACATGCATTTGTTAATGGTAACAATAATGTTCCCAGCAAGCTGGTGAACACAAGAACACTGGGGAGGGAGCAGATTTCTAGATCTACACCTTTCACTTCTCTCTTAAAACTGACATGCCAGGGAATGCAACTTGGGGGGCAAGATTTTTTTTTTTAGCTGCTTCTTTCCCAGTCACTTCCCCTGCCCTGAAAAGACAGGTAGGCCACTCACTCATCATTACAAAGGTTCCTTGTCCCAAGGGGACAAACTACCGAGGAGTCATGTAAAAGGATTATCCCAATATTTGGCACTGAGAGAGCAAAAAACTCTAATGATGGGTTAATAACTTAATAACTTCCCTATTTTTGCTTTCAATAAATTGAAGGAGCTGCTGGTAGTCTGATTTAATTATCTTCACTGAAATGTGACTGTGATTTTACCACATAATGTGAAAAACATTTAAAGACCTGAGTGATGCTATTGTAAGAAAATGCCTTGCAACTTCACCTACGTATATGAATATATTCTCTCAGCTCTTATGTTACAGATGAAAAGATGAACAGAACATGCTAAACTTTGTTTCATTCTATCAGTAAATAACAATCAGACATGAAAATATGAATTAGTGGAAGAAAAAACAGCTACACTGATTTCATTAAGAAATCTATTTTCCGTAAGTTTAGTATTAAGATTTAATAATTTATCTCAAAATCTGTAATATGGTTATATTGTTTTGATCAACTGGGTGCTAATAACTCAGAAGGTGCTTTTCATGTGAGAATGAGAGTCCAGAAAAATGGCACTGCAGTTTTAACCTACATGTGCATTTTTCTAGAGAAGTTTGAATAAGCTAATGTGGGAATAAACTGAAAGTGAAAAATGAATTCAAAGAGAATTCAAAGAGAAGGGGCTGGGGATTTAGCTCAGCGGCAAAAGCGCCTGCCTGGCAAGCGCAAGGTCGTGAGTTCGGTTCCCGGTACCGGAGAAAAACCAAAAAAAAAAAAAAAACGAGAATTCAAAGAGAAGAGGAACAATGTAAAATGTTCAACCCTTAAGGCTAATGATGGGTACCATGTTGTAATGATACTCAGTCTGCAATACATACTTTAAAACACTGTGATTTAAAATATATGCAAATGGCATTCTTTGCAGTTTCTAAAACTGATAAGAATGTAGTATCACCTTAAAAATGTTGTGGGTATGCATACCATTTTCCAAAAGTTATCTAGGAATGGACAAGCTAAAATGTATGAAGTCCTCTGCTATCCAGGACACTAGCTTGCTCCCTGAAACAGCTATACCCAATTGCTCTGAGTAATTCAATACAACAGTATAAATATATAGCACAACAGCATTTTTTTGGCTAATATCCTTTACTAGAAAGAACACTTTTCTTTCTATCTTTTGGCAGGGGAAAAACTATATATTCCCAAATTTCCTTATATGCAACTATGTGATCAGTTTTCCTTAGGAGAATACATAGGGTTTAACAGTATGTTAATACATACACCACAAATTAAGCAGGGCACTAAACATGCATCACTGTGACTTTTAAAACTGATGGCACAATTATTATGTACAGATCTGGATAGGCAGGGGCTCAGGTAGCTGAACTGCTACTGGGCCTGCTGCAGGACTTCAGGCTCTTGAGCAGGGCAGGGAGAAGGAAGGGGTTTCAAACACCCTGGCTGCTCAAACATGGGGTTGTACCTTCTGCAGGATCCCTTCTTGAGCCCAGGTAGGGGCAATGGAATAGAAATACCACCTCAGAGTTTCTTAGGTAAGACTATTTACAATCTGCTCTTTCAAAAACAAAGCTCTCCTTGCTTAGCGTGGTGGCACACCCCTATAATCCCAGCACCTGGGAGGCTGAGATAGGAGGATCACTTCGAATTCGAGGTCAGCCTGGGCTCCACTGTGAGTTCAAGGGCAGAAAAGAATATGAAAGCTCTCCCTGTATGTGTTCTTCCTCTGTTCGGCCACAGGCACTTGAGTCATTTGTCAAATGCTGTGCAATATGATGGGACTCAGCCAGTGGCTGTGTGGGCACCAACAGTCTTCAACGAAAGGACAAAACCCAGGCTGTAACATGCATCAATCTTACTCAAACATAATGATGTTTACAACTTTTGCATGAATACTAGCTATTATTATACTCACCACAGTGCTGGTTCTTTCAAAATATTGAGGAAAGAAGCAACTTTATTGAATGAAATGTTCAGTGCTACTCTTTTGCACAAAATTCGAATTTATTACTTTGTATAATTGCTTAAAGTAGTGAAAGCCCAACAAAAGAAGTAGTATTAAAAATATTCTCATCAAAACATTTTCTTTTGTAGTACAGGGACTGAATCCAGGATTCGTTTACCAGGCAAGAGCTCTATAATTGAGCTCTACCCTTATCCTTCCTCAAAGCTTTAGATTAGAAGAACTTCCCGGGGGTCCTAAGTTTGTAAAAAAGTTCAGTTTTGCTGGTGGACTGAGGGTAAGAGCACAAACTAAGAGTTCCGCCCCTTCTCTCATACTCTATTTTTCTCTGTTCTTTTGTTTTAATCCTTCTGTGGTATCTGTGATTTGCATTTGCATCTCATTTCCTTTTGGAAATAGCTGGGGATAATAAGATGGTATACAATAATAACGTAATAATATGTAATATAATAACAAGTAGCACTTAAGACTGAAATCTGATCTCATCAAGCATTTTCTTTTGATTTCCAGTCAGGAAGACCATTTGAGGAAGGGCTCTCTGTGCACTAATACAGAATCTGAGTGCCACCACTCATGGCAAGTCATTGGTCACATCATCTAACATACCAAATAGGAAGGGATGGCTAGGGAGCCACTTCCATGGCACACAATTTGGCATCACATGCCACAGAACAGATGAAAGAACAGCCTATGATAAAGGGCACAAGCCAGAATTTCTTACTATATGGCAAATATCCATCTCTTTTGTAGTCTAAATGACAACTATTTTGGTAGCTGTTCTCACCTTGCAATATGATGAAGAATTTTTTCTTATTATATTGTTCTCATCAGAAACTTCTGTTTTTACTACTACACATGGTGAAGAATCAGACACAGAAGACTCACAGATCAAAAGGCTCTACAACAGAAGACTCAACAGCACCAACACATGTGCTCCAAAGGGGTCACAAATGTGTGTTGCCTGGGGACAAGTGACCATGAATGCCGCCATGGTGGGAAATCTGCAACCAATATGCCCTGTACCTGTAGCCTGGGAAAAGTCAGAGGCTTTGTGAAGAAGCCATGCCCCCTAAGATAGCTGGATCTAGGGAACAGACATGGCCTGGGATGGAGCAGAGAACTTCCTCTTGCTAAAAGCTGCCCCAGGGAGGTGTGTTGAAAAGCTAAGCCAAACAAAAAATATGGAGAACACATTAGCAAGAATGGTGTCAGAAGTTACTGTCACAAGGCACTCTACACAGTTCTCCCTAGCTGTGTTTATAGTACATCTTTTCCTCAAGAGTCTCTGATCTCATTTTCTGTCTCCCTAAACACCAGAGACCCCCAAATGGCTGTGCAATGTTTCCCATAAACAATCCACCCAGGAATCTGAGCACTGATCCAGCTGAGACACCCAACTGGCTGAGAGTTAGGACTGTAGGCAGCACCTCCCAGGTGGGAGAACATGAACATGAAACCACAGTGCTCATATTTATTCTGTCTTAAACAGAAACATAATATTTTAGCTCTTTTGCTGTTTGGGTCAGGCTTTTTTACTCAGAGGACTGTTTGGGTTATTAAAACTATTACCAGTCTGCCACATCATAGCAGCCCAAACACACATCACCATAGGGCTGGCCTACACCTTCCTAATAAAGAAATGTTTGCTTACAATTTAGTTTCCACAAACCAGTTTCACAAAACCAGTGAGCATGGCTGGTACCTGCCCCTGACCCACAATAAAGAGAAATACAGGCTTCTGTATTTCCACCACTCAGTCCCTGTTGTGCCAGCTCATGATATACTCAGCCCATTCATTCACTCTGCCAAAAGGATGTGGTTTCCTTCCCAGTCTCAGAGGCATGAAGGACGCCCTACTCACATGTCCTCCACAGTGATGTCCTTCAGGATCTGGCAGTAATCCACGTTCCACACGGCCTGATCATCCCACACCTTGGAGGCCAGCAGGATTGCCCCTAGGACAATCCGCTTCCAGTTGGCCGGACAGATATCTATCTCTGCATATGTTAACAGTCTCTCCAGGTACACCTGTGAAGACAGGCAAAGCCAGACCTGAATGCTCTAGTTCTCTCCTACATATCAGCACACTTAAGAAAGTTCTGAAGTTATTTAACTCCATCTCTCTAGCCTATGAAGTAAGGATTCATTATCTTATCATACTTATTTTTAAAAGGCCAAGGGCTCAATGACTCTGATGAAAAACAGGCTGGAAGTCACAATCTATTAATTAGACAGTGTAGATCTTAAAAGGCAGTGAGTCAGAAACAAATCTCAGAAGTCACAGGTTAATTTCTCATTCTATCGAATATTATCAACCCCAATTCAGCAAATAAACTAGCAAAGAGCACGAAGAATGTGGAAGGGGGAAAAAAAACCTATTATTTTAAACTAATCATTTTGAGATAATTTCATGTTTTACACGTGGTGAACTCAAACATTTATTATTCTGGCGAAGTATACACAACATCACATTTACATTTAGCCATTTTCAATTGTGAGCTGTGGGGCATTAAGATCACACTGTTCAGGAACCATCACCATCATCCAGCTCAGCACTTACATCACCCCAAACTGAAACTTAGTATCTCCTCAACAACACTGACTTAGCCCTCCCTCTTGAGCTCTTGGCAACCATTGCTGTACTTTTTGTCTTTATGAGTTTAACCATTTTAGATATTTATATTGGTAAAATCATACAATAGTTCTCTTTTTGTGACTGGCTTATTTCATTTAGCATACCAGAATTTCCTTCCTATTTAAGGCTGAAAGACATTCCTTCATATGTGTATACCCAATTCTGTTTATCCATGCATCTGTCCATGGACATCTAAGTTGCTTCTTCCTTTTGACTGCTGCGAGTCGTAATGCTATGAACACTAGTGTACATGTATCTTGGCAAGTCCATGCTTTTGACTCGTTTGAGTTTATACTCATAATAGAATTCCTAGATTGCATGATAATTCTATGTGTAAGTTTTTGAGAAGCTATCACATTCTACGCCACAGCAGGTACATCATTTCATATTCCAGCAATGGCTAAGTTTTCCAATTTCATCGTATCCTCTCCAGCACTCATTACTTTCTCTTTTTCTGAAAGGGAAGAAGATAATGGTCATCCCAATTGGTGTAAAGTGATACCTCACTGTAATAGATTCAATTACCCTATTTTCAACTAGGTAAAATGTAACAATATAGGGTTTCTAAAACGGCAATATTTGGTTTGAAGATAGCCATCAGAAGTAGCCATAAAACCCACTGCTTAAGTGGGTCTCATGGTAAGAATGCCTCTAGTTTCCTATAATAAAAATCTATTTATGAGAATGTTGAACACTTTTTGAATCATCAACTTGAGTTTTTATTGAATACATCTGCAAAGTAGAACTCTGAATGAAATGAAATTCAACAGATATCCGTATTATTTTAAGAACCTGCTTTCTAAAACAGAACTTTTTAGTGTTATAATTATTCATAGTAAGTAACGTCTATAAATCTTCAATACTGCAAGATACAAAAAAGAATTGTGGAAAGAAAAATGTTAAATACATAAAGTATAGGTTATTTTGGTTAAATAATAACAACATTCATAAATGGGACAAAAAAGGTTTAAGGGGGGCACAACACCAGGGGACTCACTGGGGCCCTGGGGAGGAGGCTGGACTTGAGCTTCTTGGGATAGAGGGTGACTTAACACTGGTTGGGAGAGAGCTCTTTAATGCTGTGAATCCATATGAAGCAGCACAGGGTATACCAGAAGTAAACTATAACTATGTAACAAAAAGTTCATGGGATGAGAATGGGTCACAGGCACATTCTGAAGTGAACTTGAGCACCACTTAGCAAGCAGGCATTACCACTATAACGTAGGTGCTGTGGTAACTATTGCTGCAAACTAGAAGAGGCCTTTGGTATTATAAAGCAGTCCTGAAAGAACCAACGTCTGAACTGGGGACATCGCAGTGAGACTATAGGCATGCTCCAGACACCTCAGGTGGCCCCACTGGCCATAGAAGGTGGCTATTTTGTGAGAGCCCAGGCTTTCCAATTGGTGCTGCTGGATAATACTGCCTCTGATTCAAGGGGCATGTGAAGAAGAGTTTCTGGAAGGTGACCACAGGTTTCATTTTACTAAGTAGGTAATGAAATGGGCAACTCTGACTCCCTCAAATTAGTTTGAGGAACCCCACTGCTGCATTTGTCCCAGGATAGTTTCACTGCCTTCTTACCTGTCTTTAGCCTTAGTAAGCCTCAAGTTCCTTGATAACAAAGAGCTCATCTTATTGCACAATGCCAGGCCACAGTGGTACTCCATGCATGCCTGCTTAACCAACACATGCTCCCATAGGAATGAGCAAAGGGTCATTACATAGAGGACCAACTAGGACAAGGAAGTTCAGCAGAAATGTAACAGGAATTTCATTACTAAATGACCAAAATAATGACCTATACTTAGGGAACAAACTGTACTGACTCACTGGTTTGCGAGATGGGTGCAGTGGAGAACATGAGGAACAGGGAGAACACGATGGGAGCAGCTCCAGGGAGAGAGTCACACTGCTGTAACAGAAGAGACCCTGGAGTAACGCCCAGGAAGGCAGGAAGTGCAACATCCTAATGGCACCATAAGAACCACTGTGGGAGGCTCCAAGTGTCTTCTATCGACAACAATAGCATTTGATTGTGACAACTACTAGACAAAACGTATCATTCAACAGAGCTCAGTAACCTTATCAGTTTTTGGAAATTCTGGCTTTTAATGGCATTAATTACATTAAATTTGAGCAAGGAGAGCACATTAGATGTCTTAGATAATGAATTTCATTTGTTCAAAAGATCATAATTCTCCAAAGACACAGGTGGCACTAAATGGAATTTCAGCAGGGCACTGATCTCAGGACCCCAGAGTGTAGATTTGCAAAGGCTGATGACAAATTCTTCTCTCTACCAAGGACAGAATCAGAACAAGCACAGTAAAACTGAAGTGATGGCCTAACTAAGCCCCAAATCTTCAACCACTGTGAAAAAGAGCTTGTGAACAATGTCCTCCTAGATCCTGAAGGCTCTACTCTTCATACGTGAGTGAGGAAAATCTCTCAGAAAGATGGTAATTTGATTTCTCCTCACTTTTTTAAATTAGTTGAGAGACATTATACACTAATTAATACCTGATATTTGGAAAAAGTCCACCCAATAGTCATCGACCACATGCTATCCCACGAGGGTTAAATGAAGGAATTGGACACTACGTTATACCTCACATCTGAGGAAAAGCAGCTGTTATACTGAGAAATAAGGTACTTATAACAAGGTCTACTTAACAGCTTGCAATTTAGCAGCACTTGTCAATAAAGATAAATTCAAGGGTCAACTGCAATTTCTTTAGTAAATTCCCACTTGGGTATTTTAATTCTCTACCAAGTAAAATAACATACAATTGGTTTTCCTAAACAATATCCCTAGACACTGCTAATGGGACACTCTAGTGCGATTAAGCTTTTGCATGTAAACTATGAGAAGACTGTCCTAAGCAGTCTTTCTAGAAAATGGAGGTTAAAGAGCAATTACAGAGCTATAGAGTACTCCTTTGATTATACATTACAAAACTGTTAGAGGGCATTTGGAGTACAGGGATAAAATGCAAACTCTTGGAAACTCAAGTCCATAAACAAAATTCAAATGATGCTGAAATTATTCCTGTCTGATTTTAAAGAATTATGCTAGGTTAGTTAATTGTCTACATCCATGCAAGGTACAATTTCCTTCTGGGTTTTAACCTTGTTGTCTTACAGCTGTGTGGTTTAGCTGATTATAGCATGTTCCAGTGAGGCTTAGGTCAAGAGTATAGGGTCAAAACTTTGTAAGAAGTGTTAGTAGCGTCAGATCACTCCCAAGTGTACCCTAACTCCAAGTAGCCACACCTCATAAGGGGTACTATTTTGGGGTATGAGAATAATTATCCAAACTCTCAGCATTCAACAAAGCTCTATGAATTGCTACTTTTGTGGCAAATGTTATTTTAAAAGAATAATTAAAACTTCCTGTTAACAAAATTTCTGTACCTTTCACATTTAAACTCATTTAGTATTTGATGCTGTAAGATTTTCCAAAAGCCTGAACTATGCACTTACATTATGAATATAAATCATTAAGTTCCTGGTATGTCTGCTAAGATCTTCATAGAATATATGCATGAATCCATCAATATCCTGTTCTGCTGTTAGGTAATTTAGTGAAATACGTTCCCTAAAGAATTCAGAGACTGAATTTCTAAACCCCAATACTCAAGACTGTGACTTTATTTCGAGATAAAGTCCTTGCAGAGCTGATCAAATTAATATGAGGTCCTAAAGCTATCAGGTGGACTTTAATCATAAAGGGCTGAGGTATTTCTAGGAGACAGATATGATAAGCACAGGAAGACATCATCCACGTACAAAAATGGGCACCTAGGGAACCCAGGAGGCCTGGAACAGATCTTCCCACTGTAGTCCCCAGAATGAAACATCCCTGCCTGCATCTTTATTTTAGACAGCTAGTCTCCAGAACTGAGACACAATAAATTCCTTTCCCTTCCTTCCTCTTTCTTACTTCTTTATTTTTTCTTCTTATTTTATAGAGAATAAAAAGTTTAAAAACTATACAGAATTTGAAAACAAGATGATAGGAGGGCTGGGGATACAGCTCAGTGGCACAAGTGCCTGCCTGGCAAGTGCAAGGTCCGGAGTTCAAGTCCCCGTTAAAAAAAAAAAAAAAAAGGTTAAAAGCTGCTGGATTATGAATGAGTGGTGGTGTGGTTGTTTTCTACATGAGCTACCCATTTTTCTCTCTTGGTGCCTCTGGAGGCCAGGGTTCAGCTGGCAGCAGCTCCTAGGAGGAGCCTCGGATCCTGGCTTGAGCTGGTGGGAGGACACTGGTGGCTACCATTGCCCTCCTGCACCCTCCCTGCCTGGCCGTGCCTCTGCGACCAGCATCTGCAGGACAGAATCAGGAGGCCCACGATCTGCTCACACCATAGTTCACAGCTGAACTCCATGAGAACCAGGTAGCACCCCCATCTACTTCCTGGGAACAAAGCAGGTGTCCCAGAACACTGCTGACATTGCAGTCTGTGTCTCCGCCCTCCGTGTGCCCTAGACACACAGGAGACTGTCTCAAGGGACCCGCAAACCCGCTAACTACTCCAGGGCTTGCAAGAGGCAGCCCTGCATGTGCCCAGTGACACATGAAGCCCCAGAGCAGACAGTCCACGAAAATGCTGAAGCCACAATTCATGTCTGGGTTCCAGGGTTTGAGTCTGAGCGGGAGCACAGAAACAGGCGGTCTGTTATCACTGCCAGCACAGCCCACCTCTAGCTCCTGTGCTCACGGTGAAAGGCTTGCAGACACAGAATCAGGCAGTCCACAAACTGCAGACCCTGCTGTCCGTGTCTGGGCTCCACCTTCACCCTGAACTCCCTGGAGTCACAGGACCAAGTAGTCTGTGATCACGCCACCAGTGCAGACCACTTCTGGTTCATACTCATGCCCTGAGCTGATAGGGGACACTGGATCAGATTGTCTGTGACCTGACAACATTGTGATTGGCATTTGAGACCTGGGAGAACTTGATAAACTTCATCATCTGCTGGAAGAACCCCAACTTCAGCACACCACAGCAGCCACTGAGGGGCAAGTCTGACCACCAGGAAAATTAGGGAGGTCAGTGGCCTTTCTGAGCTGACAGGGAGGAAAGGGACTGAGCACTCTACCACCAAAATCAAACATGACAAGAGGAAGGACTAAAATGCAATCTCAGAACTCCACCCCTCTCAGAACAAGTCCAGGAGGCATCGACATAGGAGAACTTGGCAAACATATGCCTGAAATTGCTGAAATGATTGCAATGGAAGTGAAGAAACAACTCCATCAGGCCATACAAGAGATCAGATCAGAAATAATCTCTCAGGAAAAAATGAAATGACAATAATAATGAGAGAAAGAAAGAAAAAATAATAATGAAAGAACTGCTCAGCACATTTAAAGAAGAAACGTACAAAAAAATAGATGAACATAGGCAATGGACAGAAACATTAAATGAAAAATACAGAAATGAATTAGAAGGCATGAAGCAGATTCAAAGAAATATCCAGGAAATCAAAGCTTCCACTGAAAGCTGCCCAAACCACTTGAATGATGCCACAGACAGTTTCAGATTTTGAAGACAGCATGGCAGCTAGCAATCGTGAAAGGATCTCTTAAAATCAACAAGGTACCAGGAAAAATCAATTCAACAGCTGCATGATGAAGCAAAGAGGAGTAATGTAGGACTGATAGGAGTCAATGAAACAGCAGGAGGCAACACAAATGACATAAAAAAAATATTTGCAGAAATAATAGCAGAAAATTTCCCAAGCATGGAAACAGAACCTGACATACAGGTAAATGAGGCATAGAGAACTCCAACTAACCATAACCAAAATAAAACTACACCCAGACATACAACAGTCCAAAAAATCAGCAAGGAAATAAGAGATCTGAACCAAAGCTGTGAACAAATGGACTTAGAAGTATACAGAGTGTTCACCCTACCGCATCAGAATACACATTTTTTGCAGTTGCACATAGGACATTCTCTAAAACAGACCACATTCTAGCCCATAGAGCATACCTACCAAAATGCAAAAGCAATGAAATTATCCTATGCATATTATCTGATCACAGTGCAATGAAATTGGAAATTAATGACAAAAGGAACTCCAAAAACTCCATAAACACTTGGAAATTAAACAACAACCTCCTGAACAACCAATAGGTCACAGAAGAAATCAAGAAACACCTACAAATGAAAATGGTAATACAACTTACCGGAATCTGTGGGATGCAATGAAAGCAGTCCTCAGAGGGAAATTTATAGCGGTGAACTCACACATAAGGAAAACAGAAAGAGAACAAATAAATAGCCTAACGCTGCACCTCAAACTTTTAGAAAAAGAAGAACAAGTCAAACTCAAAGCCCAAAGAAGGGAGGAGAATATAAAGATCAGGGGATAAATTAATGCAACTGAGACGAAGAAAACCCTACAAAAAATAAATGAATCGAAGAGTTGGTTCTTTGAAAGAATAAACAAAATTGATAAACCCCTAGCCAACCTTATCAAAAAAAGAAAGGAAAGAACTCAAATTGATGCAATAAGGAATGAAAAGGATGAAACTACTACAGATTTTGCAGAAATTCAGAAGATCATTAATACCTACTTTGAAAATCTTTACTCCCACAGGATAGAAAACTCAGAAGAAATGGACAGATTCCTAGATATGTATGAATTACCAAAGTTGAGTCAAGAAGACATAAAAATCCTAGACAACCCAATATCAATTAATGAGATTGAAAATGTGATTTAAAACTTATCGACAAAGAAAAGCCCAGGCCCTGATGGATTCACAGTAGAATTTTACAAGTAATTCAGAGACAATCTAATACCAACACTTCTCAAACTCTTCCATGAAACTGAAAAGGAAGCAATTCTCCCTAACTCATTTCTGGAGGCAAGTATTATACTGATACCAAAAACAGAGAAAGACCCAACCAAGAAAGAGAAGTACAGCTCAATCTCCCTAATGAATATAGATGCAAAGATACTCAATAAAATACTAGCACACAGAATGCAGCAAATCATCAAGAAAATCATACACCACGACCAAGTCGGATTCATTCCAGAAATGCACAGCTGGTTCAATATTCCCAAAATAATAAATGCTATACACCATATTAATAGAGTCAAAGACAAAAACCATATGATCATCTCAGTAGATGCAGAAAAAGCTTCTGACAAAGTCCAACGTGCATTCATGATAAAAACTCTACAGAAAATAGGAACAGATGGTCTTTACCTCAACCTGATCAAAGCCATCTATGACAAACCAACAGCCAACATCATACTAAATGGACAAAAACTGAAAGTTTTTACTTTAAAATTGGGAACAAGACAAGGATGTCCGCTGTCACCACTCCTGTTCAACATAGTTCTCGAACCATTAGATAAGAGAGAGAAACAAAAGGAATGAGGACAGGAAAGGAAGAAGTAAAGCTATCACTATTTGCAGATGACATGACACTTTACATGGAATACCCCCAAAACTCCACAAGACTCCTTGAATTAATCAACAAATTCAGCAGTGTAGATGGATACAAAGTCAACACCCAAAAATCAACAGCATTCCTATACACAAACAACAAACAGAGTGACAGAGAAACTAAGGAAACCATACCTTTCACAATAGCATCCAAGAAATTGAAATATTTAGGAATCAATCTAACAAAAGAAGGAAAAGATCTCTTCAATGGAAACTACAGTATTCTGAAAAGGGAGATCTAAGAGGATTTCAGTAAATGGAAAAATATTCCTTGCTCATGGATAGGAAGACCCAACATTGTGAAAATGGCCATACTACCAAAATTGTTGTACAGATTCAATGCAATTCCCATTAAAATACCATTAGCATACCTCACAGATCTAGAGAAAATATTCCCTAAATTCATCTGGAGCTGGAAGAGACCCAGAATAGCAAAAGCAATCCTGGGCAACAAGGACAAATCAGGTGGAATCACAATCCCTGACTTGAAATTATACTACAAAGCTAGTGTAATAAAATCAACCTGGTACTGGCTAAAAAGCAGACCTGAGGATCAACAGAACAGACTAGAAGACACAGACACAACCACAAACACACTCAGCCAACCTCATCTTTGATAAAGGGGCCAAACAAACTCGCTGGTAGAATGATAGCCTCGTTAATAAATAGTGCTGGAAAAATTGGCTTGCTACCTGCCAAAGACTGAAAATAGACCCAAGTCTATCACCATGCACCAAACTCAAGTCAAAATGGATCATATACCTCAATATTAAAACAGAAACATTAAATCCATTGGAAGAGAAAGTAGGTAAAAACTTTGAAGACATAGGGGTAGGCAGAGAATTCAAGAACAAAAACCAAACTGCCTGTGAAATAATTCAAAGAACAACTGGGATCTCATCCTACTGAAATGTTTCTGCACATCTAAAGAAATCACCACCAAAGAGAAAACCCACAAATTGGGAAAAAATTTTAGCTGGCTGTCCCTCAGACAAAGGGCTTCTATCTAGAACATATAAAAAATTAAAAAACATCAGCTCCCCCAGATTCAAAGACCCAATCCAAAAATGGGTAGCTGAGATGAATACACACTTTTCACATAAACAAATACAAATGGTAAATAAATACATGAGAAAGTGTTCAACATCATTAGTCATTTGAGAAGTGCAAATTAAAACATTGAGATTTCATCTCACCCCAATAAGAATGGCTATCATTAAGAAATCAACCAACAACAAATGCTGGCGAGGCTGTGGAGAAACAGGAACTCTTCTCCACTGCTGTTGGGAATGCAGACTGGTGAAACCACTGTGGAAATCAGTGTGGAGATTCCTCAGGAAACTAGGTCTAGAGGTCCCATTCAACCCAGCTATTCCCCTTCTGGGTATTTTCCCAGAAGATCTGAAAACATCATATCACAGTGATATATGTGCACCCATGTTCATAGCAGCACAATTTGTAATTGCTAAACTGTGAAAGCAACCCAAATGTCCATCCACTGAGGATTGGATAAAAAAACTGTGGTACTTTTATATAATGGAATATTACTCAGCTATAAAGAAAGATAAACTCGAGGCTTTTATAAGTAAATGGTCACAACTACAGACCATACTCATAAGTAAAATAAATTAGACCTGCACATGTAAGAATCATATTATCTCACTAGTGTAAGACCTGAAAGAGTGAGTAAAAACGAGGTGGTATGATAGACATTGCAAAATGAAAGGAAAATGTTCAAAAGTAAAGGGCAACTGGGTTGTGGGAAAAGACAAGAGAAAGAAGGGGAAATTATGTATGTATGTATGTATGTATATACAGTATAGGTAACATAGTTGTACTACTGTCTTCTATTGCGCTACAGAAAGGAACAGTTAATGATTACTTATTTGATCAATCTTATATGTCTCTATTTGTTTTCTTGAGAAAGCACTTTGAATATATCAATACTACAATAACCATTGTTAATTTCCTACAACTTTGTCTGTAACTGTTTTGTTTGTATTGTTCTTATGCTATTTTGTAAAAGGATGTCTGTTTGTTAACTTCTTCATTTCTTAAAATTAAAAAAAAAGATGATAGGAAATGGTTGTTATAATGCATATAGTTATTTTCAAAGTAGGTGTTCAGATTACCAGATACAGGCATGCAAAACTGATCAAAAAAATTAAGTATTAACTGTTCCTTTTCAATAAAGCAACAGAAATTAATAGTACAATTATCTCAGCTATCATATTTCTCTTCTTTCTTTTCTCTTTTCCTTCATCTCAGGTGTTCTTTCCTTTTAAGCAGTTTCTTTCCCTTTCACAATATCTACTATAACTTTTGGATTTTATTTACTCTTTCAAGTTCTTAGACTAGGACTTAATACATGCAAGTCTGATTTATTTCACTTATTAGTATGGTCGCTAGTCGTATCCATTTACCACTAAAAGCCTCGAGTTTATCTTTCTTTATAGTTGAGTAATACTCCACTGTATAAAGAAATCACATCTTTTTTATCTATTCCTCAATTGATGGGCATTTGGGTTGTTTCTGAGATGACAAATTGTGCTCCCATGAACATGCGTGCACATATACTGCTGTGGTATGATGTTTTCAGTTTTTCTGGGAAAATACCCAGAAGGG
The DNA here is from genome assembly GCF_000276665.1 of Chinchilla lanigera. Lineage (NCBI taxonomy): Eukaryota > Metazoa > Chordata > Mammalia > Rodentia > Chinchillidae > Chinchilla > Chinchilla lanigera. The sequence goes on from NW_004955462.1 coordinate 5,962,981, forward strand.
GAACAGCTGGGTGGAATAGGACCTCTAATCCTTGTTTTTTGAGGAATCTCCACACTGATTTCCACAGTGGTTGTACTCTTCCTTTCTTTGTCCCATTTTTTCATTTTTTTTAGCAGTGTTGCCCAGACTGGCACAACTCCTGGATTCAACTGAGGAGAGAGCTCAGCCTTCCAAGTAGCTGGAACTACAGGCACATGCCACCACTCCCAGCTAAACTTCCATGTTTTAAAGCCATACCGTTTGTGGTACTTTGTTGTGGCAACTTGTCCAAAAACCTTTGATGCTCTCTCCATACTGCTTAAAGCAAGACTGGTAAGCCACAGGTTTGATTTGACTTAGAGCTTCTATTAAAAAATCTTGAGAACTTTGATAAATAAGCCCGTTTCTACTCTTCCACTGCAGGGCCCCAGCCCCACATTTCTACATGCAATAGACTGGCCACTAAGCACACTCCAAACATTACTAAGGGTCCATGTGCAACTCCCCTCCCCCACCACAAACATTCTGGCACATTCATTTCGCATTTGTCATCAGGAATAACTCTCTCTGCCCTTTGCTCAGTAAGAGCAGATCTGTGAGGCCCAAAAGTGGTTCCAATCATCTACCTAAAGACATACCAGCAGAAGAAAAAGAACAGAACAGCAGAGTGAGCAGGAAAGAGCAAACATAGCAGGCCTGAGACTGCATCTTAGAAAAATTCTACTTGCAAGGCTGGTCCTGGCCAACTTATGGAGACGCTGATTTCCGGAGGGTCCCCACTATTCCTAGTATGGATACAAATTGCTCACTGTGCCTAAACCATTTGCTTCCCTCTTGGGAGCTGAGAATTTCAATGAGTGATAGGTAGAGTGTTTCACGTGACCAGCCCTCAATAAAAACCTTGAGTACCGAGTCTCCAATGGGCTTTGCCGGGAGACCACACTTTATAAATACCTTCACACCTCACTGCCGAGGGCTGAAGTACATGCTGTCTGACTCCACTGAAAAAGACACTTGAAAGCGTGCACTAGGTTCCCTCGAGAGGTCCCTTTTGCATCCTCCAAGTGCTGATTTTGCTTTTGTCCCTTTACTGTCATAAGTCAGGGTTCTACATACATGCTGAACTTGGTGAGTCCTGCGAGTAAATGAGTTAAGAGGAGTCATGAGGACTCCCAATACACAGTAATTTATAAATGATAGGTTGTAACCTGTTAGTGAGGTCTTTCAAAAATATACAAGACTATGAACAGCATTTTAAAAGATGAAATACAAAAGAGTAGATTAAAAAAAAGTCTCAGATCTAGAAATTATTAGTTTGTGAAATCTTCAAAAGGAGTGTACATTAAAATGGCTGTAATCTGTATTTTTTACTTTGAGCTGAGTCAAAAAGTACTAAAAACCACTGCCTTGGACTCTTCTGAATTTTGAATGATAATTTATTTTTTTAATTTTTTTTTTTTTTTTTTTTTTTGGTTTTTCTCCGGTACCGGGAACCGAACTCACGGCCTTGCGCATGCAAGGCAGGCGCTTTTGCCGCTGAGCTAAATCCCCAGCCCCATTGAATGATAATTTAATCTCATCCCTGCACCTGCTTTTGACTTTAATAAATTCACAGAAATACAGTAAGTCTTAAACTCCCTATCACTGAAGTTACATAACTGGTCATGAATAACCACACTTCTTATTCACTAGTAGTTGGAAAAACGTCTGAATGTAATATTTGGACTTGTCACTGATAAATGCTATTTAAATACCATCTTCTGAATTCCTGAGAAACAATTTCATTAACCCAAAAAGATAGTCTTTGAAGGCCAGAATAAACTGATTTCACAGTCACTTCACTAGAGCACCAGCCTTGGAGAAGGGTTTTGAAAGGCACTGTAACCCAGGGGCCAAATGGCATGCAGCGAAGACTGGATCCTGGAAATCCACGCACTGGGCATATGTATCACTGATATAAAAAGTACTCTTGCTTAGGCATGGTGGCACATATATGTAATCCTGGCATTTAGGAGGCTGAGGCACACATCACAAGTTTGAGCCCAGGCTGGAGAAGTGAGTGACTTAATGAGACCATCTCAAAACAAAACAAAAACCAAACCAAACAAACACACACAAAAAAAAATCCACAAAAGCTGTGGATATAGCTAAGTGTGAAAGCCCTAGGTTCAAATCTCAATATCTAAAACAAAACACAAAACTCTTCTTAAGAGGAATATATCACTTAGGGAGGTAAAAAAGCCTAACTCTGCTATTTATGCATAGTGTCTTTCTTCTAAAGAACCCAGCATGAAAAGGAGTTAAGTTTGCATCAAAGAAATCTAACAAATATCCCAGCCAGGTGACCAAGATTATTACAACAGTGATAAGTTATGCTGATAGTACATACTTTTGATGTGATGTGATGAAAATGGTACTCATCTCTGTTATTTTCATCAAAAAATGATACTCTCTTTCCCTCTCTCTGGCTGTCTTTCTAATTATGAAAGAAAAGTCAGACTAGTCTCCATTGAGGGCCATTCTATAAAGCACATGACCAGTATACTTCAAAAGTGTCAAGATTCTCAAAGACAAAGGAAGTCTGAGAAATTGTCACAGCCAAGAGGAACCTGAGGAGACAAGATAACTAAATTTGCAGTGGTGTCCAGTGGGGTCCTTTTCCTAAAACAGCAAAGTGATACATAAAAACTAAGAAATGTATAGAAAGCATAGAGTTTAATTAATAATAACAGACCAATGTATCACTGCATGTAAAGAAAGCATAGAGTTTAATTAATAATAATAGACCAATGTATCAGTGCATTAACTCATTAACCTGTATAGACTTTTAACAAACAGATGAAGAGACTGAACTGGGAATGAAAAAACTTCCAAAAGAGAAAATCCTGGCCAAGACGGCTTTAATGGTAAATTGTATCAAACTTTAAGAATTAACATTAAACCCTTCACAAATGCCCTTAAAAAACAAAACATGTGGAAGGAACATGCGGAAGCAACAGATCTCAATTCATTGTATAAGGCCAGTAATACCAAAACCAAAGACATCACAAGAAAATTCTGAATAAAATACTAGCAAACTAAGTCCATCAACATATAAAAAAAAAAAAAAGCCCTAAACAAAACACAAAACTCTTCTTAAGAGCAATATATCATTTAGGGAGGTAAAAAAGCCTAAATATGCTACTTATGCATAGTGACTTTCTTCTAAAGAATAGAGAATGAAATATAGCCAAGTGGAATTTATCCCAAGAATAGAAGGTTGATTTAATATAGTAATTGAATAAAGGCCAAATGATTTCAGCAGATACAGAAAAAGCACTTGACAGACTCTACCACAAAATGAGGAACAGAAGTGAACACTCCCAATTCGGTAAACAGCATCGATGAAAAATTCACAACTAACATGAGATTTACTATGGAAAGTTTCCCTTAAGACAAATAACAAGACAAGAAAGTGCACTCTTGGCACTTCTTTTCAACACTGTACTGGAGGCACTAATCAGGACAGCTAAGTGTGGAAAAAGAAATGGCATGTAAGCTGGAAAGGAAGCAGTAAAACTGCATCTGTAGATGACATGATCTCGTGTATATAAAATTTTTTAAAACTAGTTAAAAACTACCAGAACTAATAAATAAGTTCGGCGCTATGAGAGGATACAAGATCAATTTCTATCAATTGCATTCCTATACAGTAGCAATACAGCACTGAAAATGAAATTAAAAAGACAATTTAACTTACAACAGCATGAAAGTAAATTGAAGTATCTAGGAATAAATTTAACAAATGATGGGTAAGATCTGTACACTGAAGAGTATAGAATGTTGTCAAAAGAATTAAAGAAAGTCTGAATAAATGGAAAAAACATGTTTATGGACTGGAAGTCTTACTATTGCTGAGACTACAATACTCTTCAAGTGTCTGATATAATCCCTATCCAAATCCCAGCCTTCTTCCCCAGGTATCAACAAGCAAGTTCTAAAATTCATATAGCAATACAAGGGTCACAAAAGAGTGAAAACAAGGACGAAGAAAAAACACAGCTGGAAGACTCACAGAGTCTAAAGAACTACAAATTTATGGTAATCAAGACAAAGAGATGGTCTTGATTTAAGGGTATAGAGTATATAAAGATCAGTGGAATAAAATTAAAAGCCTTGAAATAAACTTTCATATTACTATTAAGTGATTCCTGACAAGAGTGACAAGACAGTTTAATGGGAGAAAGTATCAAATGCATATATCCAAGAGCAAAACAATGAATTTGGAACTCTACTTCACAAAATTCAGCTCAAAATGGAAGAACCAAATGTAAGAGCTAAAATTATAAAATTCCTGAAAGAGAATATAGGGATAAATCATCATGACCAGAAACATCAAAATTACAAGTAACAAAAGAAAAAAAGGTTAGGCTTCATGAAAATAAAAACCTATGCTGTAAGACATCACTATAAAAGTGCAATAATAACTAGAAAGAAAAGTACAAAATAGTTATGAGTCACATATCTGAAAAAAGGTATGAGTCACAGAACATAGAAGGCACACTTATAACTCAACAAAAAGATAAACCCAACTGTAAATCGGCAAATAATTTGAATAAGCATCTCTCCAAAGAAAATATACAAATGCAAAAAAATCTCAGTATCATTAAGCACTAGTGAAATATATATCAAAACTACAGTGAAACAACACTTTACAACGGTATCTCAGTTCACAAACTTTATTTGTTCCATGGTTTTGGAAAAAGATAGCCATTTTATGTTCGTGCGGGAAAGATCACTGTGGTTCTGTCGGTTACCCGATGTAGAGTTTGCAAGCAAAAAACAAAATTTTGCCACTTTTCTTTGAGAACCAAATTATTGGCTAAAGTAAAAAGACAAATAACAAGCGCTGAAAAACACTTGATATGATATGGAAAATTAGAAATCTTGTAATACTGCCAATGAAAATATAAAATGGTGCAGTCACTTCAGAGAATAGTCAGTCTATTCCTCAAAGTCGTGAACACAGTTACTTATGACCATGCAATACTATTCCTAGATATGTATGTTCTAAGAAATGAAAACACATACCCCCACAAAACACAGATGTTCATATAAACATTATCTACAGGAGCTAAAAAGTGTAAACAACCTCAATGTTTATCAACTCATGAAAGGCTACATAGTATACACCCATATAGTGAAATGTTTAGCGGCAAAAAGAATGAAATACTATATATTTTACAATGTAGATGACCTTGAAAACATACTAAGTAAAAGAAGCCAGTCACAAATGATCATAACATGATTCCATTTACATGAGATATCCAGAATAAACAACTCTAATGAGGCAGAAAGTGTATTACTGATTGCCCAGGCCTGAGGTACGGGTTGGGAATAAACATAAATGCCAAAGGGTAAAGGATTTCTTTCCAGGGTGATGAATATACTCTGAAATTCAGCTGCAGTGATGGTTATACAATATACTAAGCACCTCTGCAAAAGCATTCCCTTCAAATGAACATTATGCTACTTGAAACAAATCTAGATTCTAATGGCTAATCTTGACTGGATTGAGACGTGCCTAGGACATTACTAAAGCACACATCTGGGTGTATCTAAGTGTTTCCAGACATGGTTAGCATGTAGGACAGCAAAGGGATGAGGGAGACCACCCTGAACTTAGCACTGTCAAATAGGGTGGGGGCCTAGATTTAACAAAAGGGGAGGGGGAAGCAGGCCAGGCTTGGGCTTGCTCTCTTTCTGTTTCCTGGATACTAGGGGTGACCAGATTTTCTCCACTGTGATCTTCTGGGGGCCTCACCTCAGGCTCACAGCAATGGACCAGCCAAAAACCGATACTGCAAACCAAAATTCTTTGTTCCTCTTTTAAGCTGTGCTTCACAGGCATTTCGTCCTAACAACAAGAAGCTAACTTACTAATAAAACCATAGAAAGAATTTTAAGAGGAGAATACATCACCTCTTTACTGCTTAGTTCTCACTCTACCACCTGCTTGTCTTCTTTACCTTCTGCCTGATTCCCTCTCAGCAATTACTAATCTCTTCTTCCTCCCATCTCCCATTACTGCAGGCAGAATCACTTTTGTGTGTAACAAGATTATGATGTCCCCAAAGATAAAGTCTTCGTTACTGTGCCCTCAGAAAGCTTACTTTAATAAGCAATGGAACAGCAGAGTACGCGCTCAAGGTTACAAAATTACAGTGGTACCTCAAGAACTTAATTTATTCCATGATTCTGGAGAAGATGACTACATTCCTGTTTGTGCGAGAAAGACAGCGGCAGTCATCTTCATCACCTGATACAGAGTTCAGTAACAGAAACAGTATTTTGCCAAACGCTTCTGTTTGTAAACTAAATTGTTTGCAAACGAAAGTGTTCATGAACCAAGCCACCACAGTACTGTAACAGAAAATAATGATAATAAGTAGGTACTGCATGCTCCTCATATTTCAGTCAAAATGTGAGGTACATCAACCCCATGGCATGCAGGAAGTTAGTACCATGTTCCATACTCAATAAATATTCATTAAGTGTATGTGCCAGGCTGTGTTCCAGATGCTGGTCATATTGCACTGAGGCAGATGCCCCCCCTCACCAAAAAAAAACCCCCTTACTCATGGAGCTTATAGACAAAAAATAAGATAAATGACTTAAATTCAAGAATGTTAACAGGTGTTAAGTATTACAGAGAAAAAGAAGAAATTACAAGATGGAATGTGGCAGGAAGGAGGGAGTTTCCATTTAAAATACTGCTGTCAGGGAAAATACCCATGGGTGTGCCATTTTAAGCAAAGACCTAAAGGCCGCAGGGAGTCAGGGAGCACATGCATGGCAGGCAGAGGGATGAGTGTAATATTCTTGAAGCAGGAATGTGTGCCCTGTGTTAAATGGGCCAGAGGGCAGGAGCAGCATGGCAGTGGAAAGAGTGGTAGCAGCTGAGTGGAGGTGAAGAAGGCCTTCTTCACACTTCTCCATGAGAAGATGAGGAAGTACTGCACGATTTGAAACTGACAAGAGCACAAAGTAAGAAAAACAAAGGCTGACAACAAGACTCCTGGCAAGTCAGTCATGACGACTGTCTTGGTTACTTCTCTCTTGCTGAGACAAAATATCCAACACTCAAAATTAAGGAAGGAAGGGTCCATTTAGCTCACTCTGTGGAGGTTTCAGTCCATAATCAGCTGGCTCCAAGGAAGGGTTTTCAAGGCACAGGGGCAACAGTTCAAGGTGGCAGAAGACAGCAAAAGCAGCAAGAGCAAAGGCAGCAAGAGCAAAAGGTTGGGAGCAAGCCTCTTTTCCTCCCTTATATTGTAAGCAGGGTACCACCCCCTAGGGCCGGGGTACCATCTTCATGCAGGACTCTTGCACAGGATGAGGATGTTTACAAGTAAGGATCCTGGCCTCCTGCTGATAACCTTCATTAAACTTCTGAACTTCTCAAGTTGATACAATGTATCAACCATTACAACTACCTGATCTACAAGGGAAAATTTGACCCAAAAGAACAGAGTCAATCAAAATTCACCCCATCTACAAAATGAGAACTAACCTCTTCCAGTCAGCCAGTGTAGGGCTTAAATGCAAGTGATGTAGAATCAGAGTTCAGACAATGACTTCCCCGCCACCTCTAATCTGAGCAATAATAGTCCCTCTACAAATCAATGCTCCAGAACTACAGGGGAGAACAGAGGAAAATAAAGTGCTCCCCACACACACCAGGAGAGAGGAACCAATGATTGCTCTTAGGACAGTCTGAGTACTTCAGTTCTTGAGCACAATGGACACTTCTGGACTTTCCAAAAAACATCCTCTTGTTCTGGCCTCTATATGGGCTCCTCCTCCTTGCAAAACTCCCTGGCTCAGACAGGAGGTGAACTTTCTTTTGTTACCCAAGTACCACATGGGACTGAAATGGGTGTCTGTTCATGGTACTGGGGTGCTGTAGCTTGCCCATCTCACCACAATGGACCTGGCTTCTCAGCTGCTGCTGGGAAGCCTACAAAGTATCTTGTGTGAAAACATGACTCAGCAATTCAATTACCTCACTCCCCATTGAATTTCCCTATATGTCCATAGCAAGAGAGCTTTAAGCATATTTTACAAGGCTAAAAAAAAAATACTGTGATACTAGTTGAATGTTACTCTTTTAAAACAAAGTCCTTTAATCTGTAAAATACCTGCTTTGGGTTAGACTCTGGGTGTTCAAAAGCAGCTGCAGCCTTGTTCTTTACCAGCAGCAAGGCCACAAATAACCGCAGCCCCTTCTCCACAGCAGGCCAGGAGAGCTGCCAAACATATGTGCGGGAGGGAGGCGTGTCTGGAAACTCTAGACCAGATTCACCCCGAATGAGTTCTTCCACCTCTTAGAACATGAGAGAGGAAAACAATGCCAACAGGTCTCACTTACAGCATACTCTGCCGGACTTCTGCCCACAGCAGGCAGGCTGCCTCTCCCAAAGGCAAGCAGCAGCCAGAGTGTAGGCCTGCAGCGCTAAGCCAGCACAAAAGGTCTCCAGAGCTGCTCTCCTCTAATAACAACCAATAAATATCCCGATGGGGCAGGTGAAGACTTCCGTTATTAAATTACTCACAAAAAAAATGCTACCCCAAAGACAGGAAGCAGTCGATCTTTCTGTCAGCAGTGATGCCATCAGAGGATGATGTAAGATGCACTGTACATGTTCTTTCTAGACTAGAGAAACTTAGTGAACAGCAGGGATTTAATCATTAGCCTTGTCTCCCCGGATCACCAACCTCTTCACTCCAGTAAATGTAAGCAATAAGGACTGTTAGGTCAGAGCTGGGTCTTACTTTCCACAGGAATTAAGGTTAAAAGAAAAATGTCCCCACCACCTTCCACTACAGCAGTTTTGAAATCAATCTTTTTTCATGGAATGAACTTGAGTACTACTCTCATCAGTGGTTTCTTTTCACACATCTTCTGCCGTCCTTCATGCACAGATTCCCTCCAGACTCATCTCCCTACATAAAAATCTCAAACATGTTGCTTTGCTGTATGTTTCTGCAAGAACCTGAAATCCTTTTGGGAAACACTAAGTTCTCAATTATAACCTTAGAACCTTTAATTATTCTAAATCACCAAATGATGACTTGAACATCTGTTTGCCCTTTAGTCTGCAAGTTCAGAGCAAAAGAATAAACAAATAGATGAGCAGACAAATGCAAAAGCAAACATGTTTACTGTAGAACTAACCTAAAGGCACAAAGCTTTTCATGTGGAAGGGACACAAGAGTGCCCAGGTTGCCTGTAATCATTTTACACAATGATTACTTCTTTAAGTAAACTACAGGGGAGGGTATTCTGATCTCCAGAAGAGCTCACGTACAGCAAACCTAATTTCCTGAGTTACACAGACTATAAAAGGTCATGGGCAATGGGTTCCACTGTTCAACCTATTCTCAAAGGAGATCCGCCCTAAATAGTCCAGTTGTAAAACCTAGAGACAAATTTTCCGGTTTTTTTGTCGTAAGCTTTAAAATGCAGACTGCGTCCATGTCTGAGTATCTTACAGACATATTACATAAAAATGATAAATCACAGGCCTGCAATACATACATTCCTCTCTACACAAGTGGTCGTATAGTACGCTATGTATTCATCATATCTCACTAATGTCATTAACATCACTGTAAGGAATGAACAAGTGGAAACCAAATGTTAATAAAGGGTAGTCTTGGCCCTTCTTAACCTCTCTTAGCCCAACGGCTTTACTTACCTGGTTCTGATATTCCAATATTTACTTGCTGAACATGATTTCACAAATGACTTTAGGTGAGGACTGTGGAACAGTCTCTTTTCAAATACACATACTCTGTTCTCCCAGAAGAAAAGAAACCATGACTCTTAGGCCACAGCTTCCCCAGGGTTCTCTGGTGAAGACACTCTATGCCTCTACTCTGGTGAACAACAGGAGAAACCCCAATGTACTCACCAGGGTGACAATGGCACACTCAGCAGTCAGCTGCGCAGCACTGAACAGTGTCCGAACAAACCGGTAAATCTGCTTCTGTTCTGGATTGTGTTTGTCATAATCTGGTGGCACTTCGGATTTCTGGGGAAGGAAATATTGTCATATAACTAGACACCCAAGAGGAGCAAAAGAAAATTAAATATTCTCATGACACAAAGAGAAGATTACCGAAAGAGGGTGAAGGTTTTCATCAAAAATATCTAAGAGCATCCTTCCATCTGGGTCCCTGGGAGGAAGAGGAAAATAAAAAATGGGAGTTTATCCTTCGCAGCAATGAGTATCATTCAAAATGTAAGGAAAAATACAATGCATATGTAAAATGCTGATGTTAACGACATTTGAAAACTTTATTTCAAGAGATAAATAGTGCTAAATTTAAGAGATAGTGGTTATTGGTAAATAATGACTTGTCTTTCTTGGGCACAATATTTTAACAGCTGTGAAGAGTTCAAGGAATAAAGTGTAGATGTTCAACTTTTTGGCTTGCCTGAGCTGCACCGGCTATAGAGGAGCTGTCTTGGGCCTTATATAAAATATGTGACATAGGTAATATATGTAAGTAACAAAACTTTATTTTTTAATATTTTAACATTAAAACAAAATAACATAAGCCCAGTTTAAAAATAGAACATTTACATGTCTGCTTACTAACAAACTCCTGTCTTCACCTGCACACTGTTATTGGTAATTGCTGTGTTTACTTGCCATGTCATACATACATATGTAATACTGATGTACCTGTGAGTTTCAATGCTGGGCACAGGAGGTAGGGCTAGCACTACAGTGTACCCTCCTCTGTACAGACTTCCCTTATCAACTACACTGTTACAGTTTAAATCTAAATATGTCCCCAAAACTCCACAGTTCGGAGGTGGAGCCTGGTTAAATGGGGTAGATGGCTGGGGTGTGACTTGGAATGGTTATGTTCTCATCCTGGCTCCTCCTTTCTCTCTCTGCTTCCTGACTGCCATGGAGTGAGCGGCTTTTCTCTGACAAGCCTTTTCACCATGCCATTTCTGCCTTGAAGCCAGCTGAATCCAATGAGCCAAAATAAACCTCTCCTCTTTTTAAGTTGCAGGCGTTGGGTATTTTGTCTCAGCAATGGAAAAGTGAGTATTACAATAGTCCAGACTCAAGCACTGTGCAAAGTAAGCATGGAAAATGCTGCTTAAATTAAAAAAAAAAAAAAAAAAAAAACAATAATGAGCAAGTTTATAATCTTGAGGGGCGTATCACTTGCTGTCAGGACTGCACACAGTCCATAGGCTGGACAGGGCTAAAATAAACATTATGAACCAAAACATGTAGTTTTAATTAAGCAAAAATCTAGATTTTAATTTTTCAAGTTTTCATATGAACTAAATCTAAGCAAAAGACTTAACCTTCTTTTAACATACTACTTCTAGGCAAATGCTAATAGATCTGCATAAATTAAAACAAGGTAGCTGACACAGAAGAAGTCTGAGCTTAAGAATGATCCTGGAGATCAGTTTGGAATGTTCACAGCAGCTTGATTATTCAATTAATTAAGAGTTTCACAAACTTTAACTGCAAAACAAGGGGTGAGAGTAAAAAGGCTTCATTTAGTAACTTACAAGCCTATGATAGCATGGCTAGTGGTCACCGGGCTGGAAAGGCACAGGATGGTTTACAGTGCAGCTGTCACTGTCTGCGCTCTGAGCTGAAGATGAAGCTCAGTGCAAAGGCTCTGAGTTCAATACCCATTAATATATGTGGTGGGGGAACGAGTGGTAAGCACACAGCTGTGTTTCACTACTGGTATGAATCTTATTAGTTTAAGCTTAAATTTTTAAAAAGTTTGAACTTCTACCACAGAAGTTAGGAAAAGACAAAGTCTGTATTTTCACTGTTTTTCTAGTTTAAGGGCACCAAGGCTATAGCATGCATATGTACTTATATTCAGGAATTTCAAGCACAATTACAAACACAATATAAAAGAAATCATCCCACAAAGTCCCTTTTTAGGTGTTTGTTTCAGGTATTTGTGCTTTCCCAGAACACTGTGCTGAGAGCTCCGTTGCTGACCTCCTCTTCACTGACTCCTAATTCAGTGTCTGTGAACAGCCTACAGGTGGTATGAACCATGGGTGAGATCCATGATCCATAGGTGGTGGCTCTGCTTATTCCCAAACTAAAACACACCAGTTGTACTTATGTTCACACATATAAACACAAAATATCACAGTAACTCAATAAAATATGACTATAGTAAGTAAGAGTGCCTTTGTTCTTATGAAAATTAAGAGGATGTTCTGGAAAATCCAATCAAAGGAAATGACTAAAAATAACTTTTCTGTAGAGTAAGCATGGTCACAACCTGAAAGAGCCTACAGTTAGTATTTTGCAAATGTCTAAGTTTTCTCACTACTGGTGTGTGTGGAGAAGCATCTAGAAAGGACAAATTATACAAGTGGCTTAATATCCCAGGCCTGAAGCAAAGGAGTTTATATTGAGTTTAGAAAAAAAGAGAAAGGCAAATAAATGTATTCTTACATGTTTTGTGTTGAAATAACATGTCTGAGGTAATTTTTTTTAATTCCTTGCTTTTACTGACTTTTTAAATTTACCAAATCATTCCCAAATACACTTTGTATCAAGAGAGAGCTTTGAATACATTAAAACAGTTTATGTGTAATGGATTACCAAAATTTTCTTGAATGAATTTAAACTATAAATTTAATGTTTTTCATATTAAAGTTGCACAGGGTAAAATTTTAAAATACCACATTATAAAAGTGTTTACACAAATTAAAGAGAAAATAAGGAATGAAGAGGAAGCTTAACATTATCAAGAAGTTTTATTCTGTTCTGCTGATTTCAACCACAAACACCCATTTAGTGTCCTCTGATTCAGAATACATACCTGGAAGTTTTAATAAATTACACTATCATTAGAAATTCTATGAAAATATGAGTTAAGAAGATAAAAGTCAAAGTCTGAGGCAACTAGAAAATAATAGGAAAAAAAATAAGCACAACAGAATATGATGTGTGTTTTTAGCACAAATTAATCATCCACATACCTGTTTTTGATGTGATAATATATTGCAAGAGCTACACTGTAAAATAAAATACAAAGGTTCAATCTTTCATAAGCATATTCAACACTTCATACAGTATCTTGATCAATCTGAACATCAATATTTAAGTTTAAATAAAAGCCGAAAAACCCATCTGAACAGTCACATCTCATTCAGAATGCTGATCAGGAAAAGGCTCTCCTCAAATTAAAGCAATCTGGTACTGATTTTCACCGGTTATTAAGTCTTTTTCTAAACATAGAACTTAAACTGATATTTAAAAATATACTATAAGACATTTTAAGTTTTCATCTCTTGTAAAATATAGGCACTATAAAAAAAAAACAGGTGGTACACTGTGTAGTAAATTAAATATCCTTAGATATTTCCAGCTCATTGCCTACTGATTCAGAAAATTAGTGGTTTCTTTGTCACTACCACAGAAATGAGTTATCACCCACAGAGGGTTTTCTCCCCTTTTTAAGTCAATAATTTCTTGGCAAGCTATACAACTTATCCATTCACTTGCTGAAATGAAATGGTAGTGTAACTTACTTATAACACTATTACAAAATTGGATTTTAAACATTAAAATATCTGAATTTAATGAATATAACCACATTCTTTGACCTAGAATCTTCTTTCCTAAAACAGAACTTTTTTTTACTACAAAGCATAACACATTTATCATACAAATTTGGGAAAATATACAATGATAAAGAAAAACTATCCCTTTGCCCAAAGATAATATGTGATAGTTAACTATTTTCATATTTGTAAATAGGTTTGTAACCTACTTTTATCCTTGCTGTGTTAACATTTTTGCCATTAAAATATTCTTCAAATACATGATTTTAAAATAGCTGCTTATATTCTATCATATGGTTGTTGAATACTTTAAACTTTTTACTATTATTTGTTTCTGGTAGATAGCAGTTACAATCAATACCATAATGAACACCCTCACAGATAAATGTCTGCAATCTATGATTATATCATTTCCATAAGAAAACATCCTGTAATTGGAGTTAAGCAGTCTAAAGTCATCAATAACTGTAAGGTTCACAAGACATATTACCAAATGTCTTTGCAGATCCCTTTGGTGTACTCCCCCAGTGTCAGTTTCACCACACACTTGCTGACACCTTTAATATTTTGAAAAAATATTCTCCAACTAGATGAGAGACCAATTGATCACTCTTTTTTAATGTTCTCTTTTATAAACAGGCTAGATCTTTCCACCTTTTGTCTTACTTTAAAATTTATTCAGGTAGCAAAAAAATTATCTTCAGAGCTTCTTAAGAACAGAGCTACTTGGTATCAGACTGTGTTCTGGTTCTCTGGAGACAAAGCAACTCTCATACTAGATGTTAGTCCTCTGTCCAAGGAATAGCTGCCAAAATATTTTTCCCATTCTGTAAGTTGTCTCTTCACTCTGTGGGTTGTTTCCTTTGTGGTGAGGAAGCTTTTTAATCTGATATGAACCTATTGTTGACTCTTGGTACTATTTCTTGTGCCATTGGGCTTCTGTTCAAAAAGTCCTTGCCTACACCTATGTCTTCAAGAGTTTTACCTGTTTTATCTTCCAGCAGATTGTTTCTCTATTTTAACATTTAAATCTCTGACCTATTTTGACTTTAGTTTAGTACATGGTGAGATATATGGGTCTAAACTCAAATCTTCTGCATGTGGATATCCAATTTTCCAAGCACCATTATTACAGACGTTATCTTTCCTGTAGTGTGTATTTTTGGCCCTTGTCAAACATCAAATAGCTGAATGTGTCTGGAGTTGTTTCTGCTTCCTCTATTCTGTTCCACCGATCCACATGCCTGTGTTTTGCCAGTACCATCTTGTTCTAAACACTGTAGCTTTGTAGTATAACTTAAAATCTGGAATTGTGATTTGCTTTTGTTACCCAGGATTGATTTTGTTATTCCAGGTCTCTTCTACTTCCATATGAATTTTAGGACTATTCTCTCTAAGACGTGTGAGAAATGCTGTTGGTATTTCAATTGGGGTTATGCTGCATCTATGAATCAGTTTTGGAATCATGGCATTTTGATTATTTTGGTTCTGCCTATCCAGGAACAGGAGATATCATTCCACTTTCTGATGTTCTCTTAAATTGCCTTTTGCAGAGTGATGTAATTTTTACTGTACAGGTCTTCCATTTCCTTACTTAGGTTAATTTCTAAGTATTTAACTTTCTTGACATTGTTGTGAATGGTACTGTATTCCTAATTTCTTTTTCAGTGAGTACATTATTAGCATGTAGGAATGCTATGAATTTTTGTTTATTCTGTATCCTGCTATATTGCTGAACTTGGCTGTTAATTCTGTCTTTCAGGTGGAATTTATTCAAATACTTTGAATTCATCTCTTTCTATATGTATTCCCTTTTATTTCTCTTGCCTGACTGCTCTGGCTAATGACTATAATGGATAGAAGTGGTGATAATAAACAACCCTGTCTTATTCCTGAGAGAAAGCTTTCAGTTTTTCCCCATTTGATATAATGTTGGTAATAGACTGATCATAAATGGCTGTTACCAGATTGAGTCAAGGTCCTTCTATATCTATTTTTTCGGAGTTTTTATCATGAATGGATGGTGGACAACAACTCAAAAAATTAGAACTTCCAAAATAAAAGGTCTAATTAAAAAATGGGCAGCTGAAATGAATAGACATACACCAGAAAAAGAAGTATCAATGGCTATTAAATGCATGAAAAATGTTCAACATTGTTGGCCATTAGAGAAATGTAAATTAAAACTACATGGTACTTACTCCAGAAAAAAAGGTTATCATCAAAAAAATATATAGTAACAAATTCTGGCAAGGACACGGAGAAAAAAGGAACTCTTCCATATTGTTGGTAAAAATGTAAACTAGTACAACTACTATGGAAATTAGTGTGGAGATCCCTCAAAATACTATAAATAGAAATTCCATTTGACCTAGCTATCCCTTAGTATCTTTCCAAACCAGTCAAAATTATGATGTTACAGTAATACATGCATAGCCACGTAGCACAATTTATAAGAGTGAGATCTTGGAAACAGCATATATGTCCATCAACAGATGAGTGTATAAAGAAAATGTGGTATTTATACATTTATTCACTGTATTCACTGTGGTACAATAAAGTACTACTCCACCACAAGGAAACCACGTTTATGATACATTCATAGGCAAATGGATGCAACTTGAGAACATAATGTTAAGTGAAGTGAGATACACACTTAAATATCCCATGGTTTCTCTTATATGAAAATCTATCTCAAAGATACACACAATGGAAGTAGGGAGAAGTCCAAATAATTCCAGAAATTATCTATTCTGTTGTCTCAGAAATATTTTAATATATATGCTAATTTGTGACATTTATACTATTAGTTTCTCAGTTCACTGAAGAGAAAGATTTATACTTTTGTTTCTTCCCTATAAGAGCTTTTTGTCTGTAACCCGTACTCTAAGTGATATTTTAGCTGTTCTTTTAAGATTATGATACACAGCATATTAACTACTGTTATTCTCCAATAATTGTTATGAAATTTTGCTTTATTTTTTCATAGATGACTGCTTTTCTACATTTTATTTACTAATATCTCCTTTTATTAGATTAAAAGACAAAAAAAAAAAAAAAAAA
>NW_004955462.1:5979746-6001733 GCF_000276665.1 Chinchilla lanigera
TGAATCCAATGAGCCAAAATAAACCTCTCCTCTTTTTAAGTTGCAGGCGTTGGGTATTTTGTCTCAGCAATGGAAAAGTGAGTATTACAATAGTCAAGACACAAGCACTGTGCAAAGTAAGCATGGAAAATGCTGCTTAAATTAAAAAAAAAAAAAAAAAAAAAACACAATAATGAGCAAGTTTATAATCTTGAGGGGCGTATCACTTGCTGTCAGGACTGCACACAGTCCATAGGCTGGACAGGGCTAAAATAAACATTATGAACCAAAACATGTAGTTTTAATTAAGCAAAAATCTAGATTTTAATTTTTCAAGTTTTCATATGAACTAAATCTAAGCAAAAGACTTAACCTTCTTTTAACATACTACTTCTAGGCAAATGCTAATAGATCTGCATAAATTAAAACAAGGTAGCTGACACAGAAGAAGTCTGAGCTTAAGAATGATCCTGGAGATCAGTTTGGAATGTTCACAGCAGCTTGATTATTCAATTAATTAAGAGTTTCACAAACTTTAACTGCAAAACAAGGGGTGAGAGTAAAAAGGCTTCATTTAGTAACTTACAAGCCTATGATAGCATGGCTAGTGGTCACCGGGCTGGAAAGGCACAGGATGGTTTACAGTGCAGCTGTCACTGTCTGCGCTCTGAGCTGAAGATGAAGCTCAGTGCAAAGGCTCTGAGTTCAATACCCATTAATATATGTGGTGGGGGAACGAGTGGTAAGCACACAGCTGTGTTTCACTACTGGTATGAATCTTATTAGTTTAAGCTTAAATTTTTAAAAAGTTTGAACTTCTACCACAGAAGTTAGGAAAAGACAAAGTCTGTATTTTCACTGTTTTTCTAGTTTAAGGGCACCAAGGCTATAGCATGCATATGTACTTATATTCAGGAATTTCAAGCACAATTACAAACACAATATAAAAGAAATCATCCCACAAAGTCCCTTTTTAGGTGTTTGTTTCAGGTATTTGTGCTTTCCCAGAACACTGTGCTGAGAGCTCCGTTGCTGACCTCCTCTTCACTGACTCCTAATTCAGTGTCTGTGAACAGCCTACAGGTGGTATGAACCATGGGTGAGATCCATGATCCATAGGTGGTGGCTCTGCTTATTCCCAAACTAAAACACACCAGTTGTACTTATGTTCACACATATAAACACAAAATATCACAGTAACTCAATAAAATATGACTATAGTAAGTAAGAGTGCCTTTGTTCTTATGAAAATTAAGAGGATGTTCTGGAAAATCCAATCAAAGGAAATGACTAAAAATAACTTTTCTGTAGAGTAAGCATGGTCACAACCTGAAAGAGCCTACAGTTAGTATTTTGCAAATGTCTAAGTTTTCTCACTACTGGTGTGTGTGGAGAAGCATCTAGAAAGGACAAATTATACAAGTGGCTTAATATCCCAGGCCTGAAGCAAAGGAGTTTATATTGAGTTTAGAAAAAAAGAGAAAGGCAAATAAATGTATTCTTACATGTTTTGTGTTGAAATAACATGTCTGAGGTAATTTTTTTTAATTCCTTGCTTTTACTGACTTTTTAAATTTACCAAATCATTCCCAAATACACTTTGTATCAAGAGAGAGCTTTGAATACATTAAAACAGTTTATGTGTAATGGATTACCAAAATTTTCTTGAATGAATTTAAACTATAAATTTAATGTTTTTCATATTAAAGTTGCACAGGGTAAAATTTTAAAATACCACATTATAAAAGTGTTTACACAAATTAAAGAGAAAATAAGGAATGAAGAGGAAGCTTAACATTATCAAGAAGTTTTATTCTGTTCTGCTGATTTCAACCACAAACACCCATTTAGTGTCCTCTGATTCAGAATACATACCTGGAAGTTTTAATAAATTACACTATCATTAGAAATTCTATGAAAATATGAGTTAAGAAGATAAAAGTCAAAGTCTGAGGCAACTAGAAAATAATAGGAAAAAAAATAAGCACAACAGAATATGATGTGTGTTTTTAGCACAAATTAATCATCCACATACCTGTTTTTGATGTGATAATATATTGCAAGAGCTACACTGTAAAATAAAATACAAAGGTTCAATCTTTCATAAGCATATTCAACACTTCATACAGTATCTTGATCAATCTGAACATCAATATTTAAGTTTAAATAAAAGCCGAAAAACCCATCTGAACAGTCACATCTCATTCAGAATGCTGATCAGGAAAAGGCTCTCCTCAAATTAAAGCAATCTGGTACTGATTTTCACCGGTTATTAAGTCTTTTTCTAAACATAGAACTTAAACTGATATTTAAAAATATACTATAAGACATTTTAAGTTTTCATCTCTTGTAAAATATAGGCACTATAAAAAAAAAACAGGTGGTACACTGTGTAGTAAATTAAATATCCTTAGATATTTCCAGCTCATTGCCTACTGATTCAGAAAATTAGTGGTTTCTTTGTCACTACCACAGAAATGAGTTATCACCCACAGAGGGTTTTCTCCCCTTTTTAAGTCAATAATTTCTTGGCAAGCTATACAACTTATCCATTCACTTGCTGAAATGAAATGGTAGTGTAACTTACTTATAACACTATTACAAAATTGGATTTTAAACATTAAAATATCTGAATTTAATGAATATAACCACATTCTTTGACCTAGAATCTTCTTTCCTAAAACAGAACTTTTTTTTACTACAAAGCATAACACATTTATCATACAAATTTGGGAAAATATACAATGATAAAGAAAAACTATCCCTTTGCCCAAAGATAATATGTGATAGTTAACTATTTTCATATTTGTAAATAGGTTTGTAACCTACTTTTATCCTTGCTGTGTTAACATTTTTGCCATTAAAATATTCTTCAAATACATGATTTTAAAATAGCTGCTTATATTCTATCATATGGTTGTTGAATACTTTAAACTTTTTACTATTATTTGTTTCTGGTAGATAGCAGTTACAATCAATACCATAATGAACACCCTCACAGATAAATGTCTGCAATCTATGATTATATCATTTCCATAAGAAAACATCCTGTAATTGGAGTTAAGCAGTCTAAAGTCATCAATAACTGTAAGGTTCACAAGACATATTACCAAATGTCTTTGCAGATCCCTTTGGTGTACTCCCCCAGTGTCAGTTTCACCACACACTTGCTGACACCTTTAATATTTTGAAAAAATATTCTCCAACTAGATGAGAGACCAATTGATCACTCTTTTTTAATGTTCTCTTTTATAAACAGGCTAGATCTTTCCACCTTTTGTCTTACTTTAAAATTTATTCAGGTAGCAAAAAAATTATCTTCAGAGCTTCTTAAGAACAGAGCTACTTGGTATCAGACTGTGTTCTGGTTCTCTGGAGACAAAGCAACTCTCATACTAGATGTTAGTCCTCTGTCCAAGGAATAGCTGCCAAAATATTTTTCCCATTCTGTAAGTTGTCTCTTCACTCTGTGGGTTGTTTCCTTTGTGGTGAGGAAGCTTTTTAATCTGATATGAACCTATTGTTGACTCTTGGTACTATTTCTTGTGCCATTGGGCTTCTGTTCAAAAAGTCCTTGCCTACACCTATGTCTTCAAGAGTTTTACCTGTTTTATCTTCCAGCAGATTGTTTCTCTATTTTAACATTTAAATCTCTGACCTATTTTGACTTTAGTTTAGTACATGGTGAGATATATGGGTCTAAACTCAAATCTTCTGCATGTGGATATCCAATTTTCCAAGCACCATTATTACAGACGTTATCTTTCCTGTAGTGTGTATTTTTGGCCCTTGTCAAACATCAAATAGCTGAATGTGTCTGGAGTTGTTTCTGCTTCCTCTATTCTGTTCCACCGATCCACATGCCTGTGTTTTGCCAGTACCATCTTGTTCTAAACACTGTAGCTTTGTAGTATAACTTAAAATCTGGAATTGTGATTTGCTTTTGTTACCCAGGATTGATTTTGTTATTCCAGGTCTCTTCTACTTCCATATGAATTTTAGGACTATTCTCTCTAAGACGTGTGAGAAATGCTGTTGGTATTTCAATTGGGGTTATGCTGCATCTATGAATCAGTTTTGGAATCATGGCATTTTGATTATTTTGGTTCTGCCTATCCAGGAACAGGAGATATCATTCCACTTTCTGATGTTCTCTTAAATTGCCTTTTGCAGAGTGATGTAATTTTTACTGTACAGGTCTTCCATTTCCTTACTTAGGTTAATTTCTAAGTATTTAACTTTCTTGACATTGTTGTGAATGGTACTGTATTCCTAATTTCTTTTTCAGTGAGTACATTATTAGCATGTAGGAATGCTATGAATTTTTGTTTATTCTGTATCCTGCTATATTGCTGAACTTGGCTGTTAATTCTGTCTTTCAGGTGGAATTTATTCAAATACTTTGAATTCATCTCTTTCTATATGTATTCCCTTTTATTTCTCTTGCCTGACTGCTCTGGCTAATGACTATAATGGATAGAAGTGGTGATAATAAACAACCCTGTCTTATTCCTGAGAGAAAGCTTTCAGTTTTTCCCCATTTGATATAATGTTGGTAATAGACTGATCATAAATGGCTGTTACCAGATTGAGTCAAGGTCCTTCTATATCTATTTTTTCGGAGTTTTTATCATGAATGGATGGTGGACAACAACTCAAAAAATTAGAACTTCCAAAATAAAAGGTCTAATTAAAAAATGGGCAGCTGAAATGAATAGACATACACCAGAAAAAGAAGTATCAATGGCTATTAAATGCATGAAAAATGTTCAACATTGTTGGCCATTAGAGAAATGTAAATTAAAACTACATGGTACTTACTCCAGAAAAAAAGGTTATCATCAAAAAAATATATAGTAACAAATTCTGGCAAGGACACGGAGAAAAAAGGAACTCTTCCATATTGTTGGTAAAAATGTAAACTAGTACAACTACTATGGAAATTAGTGTGGAGATCCCTCAAAATACTATAAATAGAAATTCCATTTGACCTAGCTATCCCTTAGTATCTTTCCAAACCAGTCAAAATTATGATGTTACAGTAATACATGCATAGCCACGTAGCACAATTTATAAGAGTGAGATCTTGGAAACAGCATATATGTCCATCAACAGATGAGTGTATAAAGAAAATGTGGTATTTATACATTTATTCACTGTATTCACTGTGGTACAATAAAGTACTACTCCACCACAAGGAAACCACGTTTATGATACATTCATAGGCAAATGGATGCAACTTGAGAACATAATGTTAAGTGAAGTGAGATACACACTTAAATATCCCATGGTTTCTCTTATATGAAAATCTATCTCAAAGATACACACAATGGAAGTAGGGAGAAGTCCAAATAATTCCAGAAATTATCTATTCTGTTGTCTCAGAAATATTTTAATATATATGCTAATTTGTGACATTTATACTATTAGTTTCTCAGTTCACTGAAGAGAAAGATTTATACTTTTGTTTCTTCCCTATAAGAGCTTTTTGTCTGTAACCCGTACTCTAAGTGATATTTTAGCTGTTCTTTTAAGATTATGATACACAGCATATTAACTACTGTTATTCTCCAATAATTGTTATGAAATTTTGCTTTATTTTTTCATAGATGACTGCTTTTCTACATTTTATTTACTAATATCTCCTTTTATTAGATTAAAAGACAAAAAAAAAAAAAAAAAAAACCATGTCATCCATCCAGGAAACCAACGTAGACAGGAATGCATGGGGAGGCACATATTAAGAGATTTGAGATTGTACCACAAATTCCAAAGAACTCACACATTTCTCTGTAACATTATGTGACAATGGCTAACCTCGCTCTAGCATAAAGCTCAGGTTCTTCTAAATCTTTCTCTTTCTAAATCTATTCATTCAAATGATTTCAGTTAAGTGTTAAAAATAATCATGAGCAAATAGTAACTTTTCAAAGCATTTAGGTGAAGAGCTGATTATAACTAGTGAAAGGGCTTTAGAAGTTTAAAAAAATAGTAATAAGTTTTCAAAGTGTTTTTGCAAACATTTACAGCTCTGGCACAGAAAATAGTAGATGTTACTATTCCAACTTTATAGATAGGAAACTCAGGTTCAGAGAGTAGACACCAAGTTTTCTAACTTGTGTAACAGCCCCTCTACCATGCTGCCTCCGAAAAAAAGAGATTACTGCTATATTCATTTAATAGTAATGCCATGATGCTTGCATTTTCTAATTTAATGTCAGATTTAAATGGAGTGCTTTTACTATGACTGGGTGTACTGTAGTGCTCACTTTAACATCTATGACTGATTAGAGAAAAAAAAAAAAAAGATTCCTGGTCTCCCCTGCAAGGGAAGATGACACAGGAGAAATATCCCTGCACTGATATCAGGGATGGCCATTCTACCTGGATTCCAAGTGTTAATATTATCATTTCTCAGGATCTTCATGTCCTCACCTATACCATTAGGACAACACAACACACACCATAGAGTTGTTATAATGATCAAATGAAATAGAACTTATAAAAAAAAGTATTAACTCCTTTCTATTATCATTATTCCCCCTCTCAACAGGTTTTCTGGCTTCCGTGGACTGGTAGAAATCACCAGGACACCAACGTCTCTGTCTCCTCCCAAGCCAAGCTCAGATTCAGTATCATTATAGCCTCAGATATTCAGGGGAATACGAGCTGCACTGCAGGGCAATTTCCACTCAAGACCACATTCTAGGAAGGGAGGACACTATGCATAGGACTCACACACAGCACAGACACTCAGAAGTCTTCAACCTTGGCTGCCTATGAGAATCTTACTGTGTAGTTTAAAAGTCCAGATAGCCTGGAATAATGGTAGCCTATAATTCAGCACTCTGAGAGGCTGAGGCAGGAGGATCACAATGTTCAAGTCCCACTGAGGCAACATAGGGAGACTCTGTATCAAAAGTAAAAGGGCTAGGAATGTACCTCAGTGGTAGAGCTCCTGGGTTTGAACCCCAGCACCACAAAGAAGTGCAAGTACAGGCAACACCTGGGTGGATTCAATCAGGATTTGAATGGGAGGTATCTATGTTTCCAGGTGACTCTAGGTCCAGCCAGGTTGGAACCAGTGGATTACAGAGACACACATCTAGAAGTCAGGTGGCTACTTTCCAGACATGACCAATGGACTAGCAACTGTTAACCAGTTTTCTCACTAGGCTCCCAAATGTCTGTGCCAAGATTAGGGGTAATTTTAAGTCATCCAAAGACAAAGCACTGAGAGCTGAGTCAGATCTACTTGTAAGTCTCAAGAGTTTCCACTGCCCCTAAAACTAGGAATGCCATCTTGCTCCTTGTTCTGCTTTGCTTTCTGCCTACAGGATCCCAGGAAATTGGCAGCTTTCATTCAGAGCTCTGCCGAGATCAAGCAGGTGCCAAGAGTCACAAAGTGCACAGATCTTCAGGGCTTTCCAAACCTTTCCTAGTCCTAATGACTTCATCTACAAAACACTTCCAGAAGGTACCACCCTGGCAGTGAACTCCAGCCCAAGGGTGATGACTGATCTAGGCAAAGTCACACAGGGAAATGCACTGGATAGCTAGGATGAATCTCTTCCAGGTGGATTCTAATACCCACTAGGCATTTGGCATGCCCCTCTTATGTAAGGGTACTAAGAAAAGAGGATATATTTCTATCTGGATCACAGAAGTATGTCACCTTACAGGAAAGATGGAACTGTACACAGACAGGTACCTCCCCACAAGGGACCTTGTCTTCCAACTTCTCCGTGGACTGTCCACAGAAGATATTTGTAGTCCTCAATTCCTGACTGAAACCACGATTGTCACATGTAGTGTCATTCAGAACATGACTTCTAAGTCTGAAAACTTGGTATATTTAAATAGAATACTTTATAATTAAAAACATCACCTTTTTTTTCATATGGTAACATATGGTTGTAAATGTGCACTTTCTGAAACAAGTACAGCAGAGGCAAAATACCCTAGACTTTTCACAGCTGAGCAGCTGAACTTAGACCCTAGCACATCAAGTTCTCTATGATTTGTACTAAGGGTGGGTGCTATCTCAATGCTGATCGGAACATTACAATAAAACCTCTTAAAATAAGGCAACTAATTCCTCCAAAGGGGAAAAGATTTGATGCTAAGACTCCTCCTTCAATTCCATTTTAAAATAAAGAACTAAAGGCCCTACACAGAAGGCTCTTATTCAAACCTTCCTGTTGCTGAGAGGGCCAATATCACATCTTCTGCCCCTAGGTGGCATACCTGTCCCATGCGAAGTGGGCTTCCTTCAGGACTATGGGAGCCAATGCTCTCTGAGAAAGAATTGTGGCAGGATGGCTTCAACTCAAAACAAAAAAATACAAAGCATGCACAAAAATTAAGATACACTTCAGATCATCTACATTTAAAATGATTTCAAATGTTGGTCTTTCATATAAGTAGTAATATGCACAAATATTCTGAATGCCCCACATCTTAAAAGCCATTTCTTAATAATTCTAGAATTCTCAGTACTCCTTCCACCCACCAGCCAATCTTATCACTCCCAGACTCACAACCAGCCAGTTTAGTCTTCAGGTTAAGGCACAGAATAAGCATTCAATAAGGCAAAAGTCTGTATACCCACCATTTAATTGTGTACTTGAGGTTTGGTTGACTGACTGTGCTATCATCTAGGAAGATCGTGGAACAGGAGCTGTACTTTCTTGCTATTTGTCCTGGAGGATGCTGAAAGCAATGTCAACAAGACAAAGACAATTATACAGGGCTCAAAATTCTTTCAAAGAAATCTTGCCTTTATTTGCAATTAGATCACAGAGGGAATATGTGTATACCACAACAAGACAAAAACATTTTACTATAAAATGAATTTTTTGTCCTTCCATCCCACTTCCAGACCTTCCTCATTAGGAGAAGAGTAAATCTTTGTCTGCAACCAGGAATCAAAGAGTGCATTGCAGAGTCCATAAAAATGACTGGTCCTGAGGCCTGGGTGAGGCGTGGAATACACTGCTCACTGCATTAATTAAAGCCCATAGTAAAGATGGCATTTTAGCTTTATACACTAAGATCAAGATGAGAATCCACTGCACCCAATTTCTCTACTCTTAGGAAACAGTTGACTTGGGGGCTATGGAAAATGCAACCAAGGTTAATTTAAATCTGGTTAGCCTGCTTAAATTTCAGCATGAGAAGTAATAAAGTGTTCCTATGTTAAGGACAAAATGCATTTTCAAGATTACCTGACACACATGAAAATATACCAAGGGATGACCTTTAGGTAGTATGCTTATGCACTTTTGTGACTAGTTCTTTCAAAATCATACATTTTCAGTTCTATGGAGAACTTTTAGGGTAAAGAAAACAATTTATGTTATACACTGATGTCATCTGATGGAATGCTGTAGTTTTCTGGCAATTATTTGAGAAACAGACATTAATGTAGATAACGCTTGATCAGAACAACATTTAACCATGCAAACAAGTTTCCACTTACGTTGGCAGTCTGTTATTTTCAGCAACCGAAACCTAATCCCTTAGAAATCGTAAAATCACCTGCTTGACATGCCCTCCCTCAGCAAAACCCCTGGGGATACACAGTTCACAAATTTAGTAAAAGAAACCTTAAGACCAGTTAAAGACCAAAAACCCAGCTCAATACTTTGTCATTTGCTTTCAATTAATGTGCTTCCTCTGCAATAAAATTATGAAAATATGCAGTAGCTTGATAAATACATAAACAATGTTATAAACACCATTTTCTCTTAACACTAAATAATACTATTTGGGATATCCAATTCCTTAAATCACAACTAGAGGGCACTGCACTACTAAAGCATTCTGAGTTTCCAAACAGTTTTATATAAACAGCATTTAGGTTGGGAAAGTGGACATCAGACTTGTTCTCAGAATCTATGGAAGCCCTTGCTCTTAAACTGTTTCACACTGTTTCACCACTGTGAGGAAAGGGCATGAAGAAAACCTGTAAAGTTCAAGTTACAACCTGAATGACAATTCTGACAAGGCATTTTCCTATCTATCAACATATCACAATATCCTCATTAAGTCAATCCACAGGCATTACAAAAACACTTTTTACTCTCTTGTAGCAATTAGACTAAAATCATGTAAAACATACTAAAAAATCAGAAGCGAAGAAAAGTATTAAAATGGATAGCAAGGTTTGAACATCCTTATCACATTTTCCCCACAGTTGCAAAACACCTTAACAGATACTATGGTCAAACAAAAAGCAGTAATTAATATATATATATAAATGAATTTTTAGAGATATTCCCAATGAAGCAGAGATAATAATATCTGATTTCTATTTCTTGTAGGGTTTCCATTTCCTTTGGAATAAATTCCTTCAAGATTAAATGTGGTAGGAAACTGCAAGTATCAGTTTTCTTTAAGAAAATATAAGCCATGATGTCAGAAAGCAATGAGCGATGCACTGACGTGAGTACTGTCTGCACCCCTCATATCTAAGAAATCACCTATGTGAGCCAGTCAGGGTTACTCCTCTGCGCACTTGGCGCCAAGGGTTGGAGGATTAATCAAGTCAACCCAGAGGACCCAATCCTGATCTGTGAGTGAAGCACCCCAGAACTAAGGACTGATGAGCCAAGGCCCTTAATGTTCCCTGGGGTTACGAACTCTGCTTTCAAACTCTTCAACAATTTCTAAATTGAATAAAATGCTAAGTATTAGGTCATTAGATTTTTTTATTTCAGGGTATGTCATCATTTTAAATGCTACTGGTGTCAGGACTACAAGAGTTGGGTAGAATGTAAGTATTGCTCTGAAGGTACATAAGCAGCATCACACACCTCTACTGAAATATGTATCCTACTTTGTTAAAATTTTTTGTTACCACATAATGTGTTGGATAGTTTTCATTTCTAGTAAAAAAAAAAAATGATTTAGTTGCTGCATGATTGTGAAAAATCACTTATGCTTGTACATATGTGACACACACAGACTCTCCGCTTAGGTGCCAATCTTTGCTAGTAAATAACACAGCAATAGGATGCACTAAAGAAATAGCAGAGCAAGTGGGGAAGATATGGGTTCTTGGGTGTCTATCTGACTCACCAAAACTATCACAAGGGCCTGGAGCAGTCACCAGGTAGCCTCCGCACTCTGCACCTGTTTCCACACTTGTGGAATACAGATGAAGGTAACAGCCTGTCCCCTCATGCGGCCACTATGAAGAGCACCTCAGTTCATATTTATAAGCACTGACAGCTTTTTGTGCCTAACGTATGTAACAATTAAAATAATATTTAAAAATGCCTAAAACAACATTTTACTTGGAAAGGATAGCGTATGTAAATAGCTTGGAGAGAGATGCCCATGAATCACAATCGACTCTCAAAGAAGACACTATGAGGCCAGCCATGAACTCTGCTCAGAAGGGGAGAAGGGAACAGTCTGATTAGTCAGTTGCCCAAACACAGATTCTTTCTAGAGAAAAGTTTGCATCTTTGAAATAATGTACATTTTATAAAATAAACTATGACTATGTCAAATAGGATTTTAGAACTATACTGAAACAAGATTATCTGGCCTGCCTATTTATAGTGTTTTCACAGTACAAAATAATTTATTATTTACATTGAGGTCCAGTAACATATAAAAACTGTTGGACCATACATTTTAGAAGATTTTATTGAAGAGTTACCACATGTTCAAAATAATGAGAACACCCCTTTAGATAATTCCAACACTGATGTCTGTCAGACACAAAGATATTTTACATGCATCTCGGTGCACACATGCAACACATACAACTGAAGTGCAGGATGAGGATGACGTTAAGCAGGGATAAGATCTCAATGGACCCCCCAAAAGACCCAATCCAAAATCCGTCTCAAATTTCACATACACACTCCTCAAATCTCCCTTTCTGGCCACTCAGTCTCAGTCCCTTTTGTGGACTCCACTTTTCT
Source organism: Chinchilla lanigera (assembly GCF_000276665.1). Taxonomy (NCBI): domain Eukaryota; kingdom Metazoa; phylum Chordata; class Mammalia; order Rodentia; family Chinchillidae; genus Chinchilla; species Chinchilla lanigera. Next base: position 5,991,665 of record NW_004955462.1, read on the forward strand.
GAACTCTGTTCCTTACTAGGAGGAACTTCTCCTACCAACTCCCTCCCAGGGGACTTTCACGCACTCCCGTTATTTCAACTGCCTTCTGCTCGCTGATGACCCCAGTGCCTGCAAGCTCAGCACCTTGTGGCAGACCTCTCTACCTGTACATTCCTCACAGGTACTTCAGCATCAAATTAATCTGTTCCTCCAGTCAACTGTAATGGCTTAAAACCAGAAATCTATCAAACATTCTTGAATGTTATACCTTCCTTTCCTTTGATTTCTTATATTAAGTGCTGTTTATTTTACCCCCTAACTGGTTTAAAAAAAAAAAAAAATCATCCTTTCTTCAACATTTCTTGAGACTCTATTTGGTTTATGAATGGCTACTCTCAATTCTCACCTATATTACCACAGTAATCACTCTGCCTCTTGGATCATTCTCCAAACCATTCTTCCTCTGGGGCTACTGTCATCCTTCTGGGAAGCAAAGCAATCATGTGATTTCCCTGCTCAAGAGGCTGTGTACTTAAAAAAGGGGGACATTCATCTCCTTAGGTCTACCACTCACTTCTCCCACAAACACTGTACTTTGTGTCTAATACAATGGCTACAACAGTTTCATTTAATGGTCGTATTAATGTGAGTCCGCAATGTTTGGTTACTTTCCATGTGTACATTTACAGCTTAAAACAACATCCTTAAAAGTAGGCTCAACCGTCATTCCAGAGTCAAAGAAGGTCAGAGAAACAGTCACATTCTGAGGTCACACCCAAGAGACACCAGCGCTCAAAGCCATGTTTATCTGACTCCAAGTAGGTGCCTTCCTCCCTGGAGTTCCCACATGTTTATACTCCCTAATTTTCATGCCCTGTATGTTTTGTTCCCTAACTTCTCCTCCTTCAGAACTCTGCTGATGACCCTTCCATAGGATGCCTCCCTAGCCTAGACCATCTGGGCTGAGTGCTACTCCCACATGTCCTTTGTGCCCTGTGCTTGCCCATTTTCCACTCACTCACAGAACCTCATCCTTGACCTCAAGCTGATATATTTATTCCATGGATAGAAAATGAGTAAGCTGCTTCAGCAAGATCAATTTTTTATAGCAAATAGTTGGGGAGTTAAGAGCAGAAGGAAATAAAATCACTGTGAAGCACAAAACTAGAATGACTCTGGACATCAAGAACAAAAGCTGGGATAGTGGCGGGTGAACATCTGGTCATAGTATGCCTCAGTGCTGTCACTACTAAATAATGACACTCAAAATTTACTTCAAGCTCCAGTCAAACCTGGGCTTCATCATGGATCCGTGCACTGACTCTGATGAGAAGCACTTTCACAGAGGTCTGTGAGGTAAAAGTCCAGAATGCTCTCTGCTCTCCTCTAAGCCCATCCTGTGTGGGGGAGACAGGCTGAGGCAGAGCCTTCTCCTGGTAGTCATTAGTTGAGGTTCCATGCTGCCTAAGTTTTTTCTGTAGCCATGACAGAAAAGGGGCTCATTTTCCAAAATAACACTTCTCTACTCTCTCTTCAGTCTTTTAATGCAATGGTTGTACATACTGCAGGCTGTAGTTTTCAAGGAGGGCTGAATAAGAAATAAACTTACTCTTAAATGCTGGGTAGATGTTTACCCAGTTGTGAGTCTTGTAACTGTTTAACTTAAAAACTCAAAATTGGGTTAGACTTGTCCTGGTTTGTACAAAATCAAGTTTTTTCATGTGTTCTAGAGTTCTCTCTTCTACATGACCAGTATACTGTGAGAAAAGATGTAACGTCACTTACCACGACATTTCTACTGTGCCCACAGCCATCCTATGAGAGAGGAAGAGAGGAAGCAAGAGGCGCAGCTGCTATGTTTGCCTTCTACTAAGGGCAAATATAAACTACTATAGCAATTATAGAAATCTGGATGGAGATTTGGCAAAGAACTAAAATTAGACCCAAATTCCATTTGATCCAGCTATTCCTTTTAAGTGTAAAAAGCAAAATAAATGATAGAAATAGAAAGATCTCTTGCAAATGGGAAGGGGTTAAGGGCAAGTACAAAGATTTAAGATGTGCCATACACATGTATCAAATACCCAAAACAATATGTCATAACTAAAAATAGTAATAAAATGAAAATGAGGAAAGAGGATCTAGAGATAAAGGGAGGTGATAAAAGGAATAAAAAAAGAACCAAGATGTATTTTGCACATGTACCCTATTCTCTAACAGAATATAAACTTCATGTATTACAAACACATACTGATAAAACTAAATACAAAAAGAAAAAAAGGGAAAAAAATCGTGAGTTCGGTTCCCGGTACCGGAGAAAAACCAAAAAAAAAAAGGGGGAAAAAAGAATGCAGACCCTCTCCCCACAAAAGAGCAAATGTCCCAGAGGCAAAACTAAGGTTTAGAATTTTTAAAAACACCAGTTTCTGAATAGAAATCACTTGACTCCTTGACTTTTATGATTTACAGACCAAGAGTAGAACCAAAATAGACACCATTGTACAAATAATTCTACTCCTATCTTACTCAAAGCTCCAAAGCAGAAATCAATTCAGAAGTCAACTATTTAGCAGGAGCAGAAACTATTTAAGTTAGTATTCTCAGGAGTTTAACAAAATATATTCTGCTTAGAATACATTCTTCCTGTTCTTAGTAAATATGAAAAAATATCCATACAAAAAAATCCCAGAAAGACTTCATCAGTTTTCACACTCAATTCAGAAAATTAACAGAACTACCTAAAACATCAATGAGCAATAATAATATTAATATATTTATAAGGTACTATAATTAGTTTGCAAATTACCTTTCCTTCAGTACCTCCTTTGGGTCAAGCAGGCCAGGAATTCTGACCCAGCTCAGAAGATAAGAAAACCAAGCCTTCAACACTTTCCCAAGGCTGCCCAGTTAGCTGGTGGCAGAACTAGAGCTGTGGCAAAATTATTTCAGCTCCACGTCCAACTAACAATGTGGCCCTCACTTAGCAGATCAATGACACTCACTACTTGTCTTTCTTCCTCATGAGCATGACACTACATAGCATCCCCAGTTTGACTTTTGTACCTTCACAGCACACCTTTACCCAATGAGAAGAAAGGAAAGCTGGCCTTGATTTCTTGTGCTTGACTATCCTCCCCTTTTTTAACTTCTTACAATGACTAGTTCACTTTAGGTATGCTGTCTCCTGGTAGTAGCAGGATGTCAGCAAAACACAAGGCTGAGGTAAAGGTATGAGTTTCCTCTAAGCTGCAGCTACCCACAATGTTACCACAATTTACAATTAGAGATGTTCACATGCTCATTAAAAATATTTATTAAAATAGCTAATTAAAAAAACCAAAAACCAGCAAATTTTAAATAATTCCAAGTTTAAAATAAAGCCCTGTGTATAAGTCTTTAAAAATACCTTTTATAATGTACTAAATTCTTCTATAAATATTGTTCATTCTAATTACATCTCACACACAGCTGTTAACCATAATCTTTATAATTCATCTTGACTTACCTGTCAAACTCCCAGAGCAGTTTATTCTCAAATGGTTTTCAGCCTTAAAAGCTGCTTATTGAATGAAGCAGCCCCCTTTTACATAATCCCCAAAGTCTCACTTGGCTGTCTGGAGCCAGTTCACCCTCTTTTCTGGCCTCTTTACTGTCCCAAAATTGTGGAACAAAGTTACTCTTCACTTGCTAATGTGTACTGAAAGCCAAGAAAAACTTCTTTTCTTCATTTAAGGTCATTAGAAATTTTCTCAGTAGTTATCATCACCCTGGGAGTACAGCAAAACCATTCCCATTTCTATTAACTGGCTTATCTATAGCCTCTGCTTTCTTTCTCTTAAATAATGGCCTTTTGCGGACGTAGATTACCTGAGCAACATGTACTGACTAGGTTCGTCAGAAACTTAAAGAAGAAATTAAATATTCTTTACAAAGAGGCAAATAAAATGTAAAAAAAGTTCTCCAGGAACTTGACAGAACAAAGAAACAACATCTTTCACAATAAAGCAAGTATAAATGATAAGGTTATACAAACAAGGTCCAAGAATACCTGTTCTTTTCAAATTTAAGAGCAACTGATATTATACATTTTATTGGGGATCCATATTTAAAGAAATAAACCCTATGAAAAGACTGTCCTATGAAAATTTAATTATGAATGTTGCCCTCCAATTTCAGATAAATAAAATAATCTCTGTCCCTGTGAAAGATGACATCACTAATCTGACAAACAGTGTAAGAGCCAAGTCTCAAACCTGACTCCACTATTTGGTTAACTTCTTTATGTCTCAGTTTCCCTATTAATAAAATGGGAATGACACATAATACTGTGGCTACTGTGCTAATCACATGAGTTAAGTATGTTAAAGCAATCAGAACAGAACCCGGCACATGCACTGAAGCATTCAGAAGATAATACTGATTATCACTATTCCTTATCCTTTCTCTACTATTCCATAAGTTGGTGTAGCTGGGCATGGTGGTACATGCTTATAACCCCAGCACTCAGGAGGCTAAGGCAGGAGGATCTCCTTGAGCTCAAGAGCCAGCATAGGCTCTGTAGTGGGGTTCAAGGCCAGCCTGAATTGCATAGTGAGACTGTCTCAAAAAAACAACAGTTGGTGTATTTGTCTAACTGAACCTGCACATAATTTCACTCAAGCTGCATTTCAGTGGGATGGGATGGCCCACTCCAAGGTTTTTTCCAGCAGAGGTACAATTGACATGCTCATTTGCAGACAGGTCTGCACACCAAATGGATGGTGGTCTGCTCCAGGCTCATCTGTTACATAAGCACTTAGCTCTTATCCTTTTACACAAGACCAAGTGCATCGGAGAGATTATAAGCACTGTGTGATTTCACACACTACCGGAGATGGGAGACTTCAGAGAGGTCTGAGGGCAGGGCTAAATTAGATAGGACATCTACAGACAGGATGCACAGCCTACCACCTAATCCACATTCAGGGTCAGCACATGGCAGGTGCAAGGATGTGCAGGACACAGAGTGTGAGGTTCAAGGGGAGAGTGTATCGAAGTGGAGGTTTAGTCAAACCCAGAGTGTGCACCTGTCTCACTCCACACCACACCTTAGAGCTGCAGTAAGCAGAGAAGACCTGGCTGCTCTGCAGCTCACACATCCCACCTTGCGAGCTCCTCACAGACATCCTCAAAGATGGAGAAGCATTAAAGCTCACACCCAGTAGGTAAACAAATGTAAGTAAAGATTTAGAGAACTAGGTTCAATCATTCACATTGTTATGTCCAAGTATACACTGCTTTAAAAAGAAAAAATAGCAACTTTCATCATCTTTTCTTAGTGGCATATGATTGGACAGATGGTTTATATCAATGCTGCAAAATTTGAGAGGTGAGGAAAGAAGTGATGAATCATTTAAGAATCTGATAAAAACTATAAACCCTCTGACCCCTAGAAAACTTCTGATGCACATTTATACAGATTGACCCTGTCCACAAAAGAACCACCAATCTTCCACAGCATGGTGTCTCTCGAGTACATGGACCAGCTTACAGATTCTTTCCAAACATATTTTGTCCAGATTTTCAAAGAGTGGGCAATTCAATACTAATGCACCGCTTTACTACATGCCTCAAGTTTTGCAAATACTTAAATGCCAACAGTCTCAGAATCCTGAGAAAAACTGTGAGGTCAAATACATCGGTTTTGGGGCTGGGGATTTAGCTCAGCGGCAAAAGCGCCTGCCTGGCAAGCGCAAGGTCGTGAGTTTGGTTCCCGGTACCGGAGAAAAACCAAATACATCGGTTTTTTTCCCCAGCACAAGGGCTTATAGCACACTATGTTGATGAGCTGTCTACTTTACTAATCCAGACCTCATGGACAGAGTTTTTCCTGAAGAATGAACAGGGCACATACTCAGAAGGAGGGGTGGCTGTAACTTGCCTGGCAGCAGAGCTTGCCTTGGGGTGGGGGTTGGGGGTGAGTCAGTCAGCAGTACCCACTGCTCGAAGAAGTAAGAAATATCTGAAGGGGATACATCCTGCAGGGAGACCAAGGGAAGACATTCTGCTAAGACTGGCGAAGGTACTTACTAAGGGTAAATTTTTGAAAAATCATTTTAAACTATTAAGTTTATCCTTTTCTGAGCACCCAAAGACTGTGCAGATGCTACTGGACCTTCAAGCAGGGATTTGATAGAGAAAAGTGAGTGAGGAGGCAGATAGCTGCTAATGGAAATGGTTCTGTGTTTATTCAAATGAAAATGAGCTACAAGGAAACAAAGAATGATTTGGAACTGAGTATAAAGAATGGATTAGAATTAAAATGAAGTGGCTTTTATTGAGACCTGTGTGGTATTGAGTATGGCAGTGTTCACACTAATCTTCCCATTAACAACAGCAGTCTAGGGAATCTGGAAAAACGGTTGGGACAGTGGGTGAATATCAAGGGATATTTGCCCAATTACGAGCCAAACAGAGCATGAGTACGATGCAACATTCTTCTAAGTGCTGACACAATACACGAAGGATTTCACTCTTCGAAAACATAGCTACTCAAGCTCTTTTGTACGGTCATCATGAAAAACACAGGGAGACAGCTTCACTTACATGGTTAATGAAGAGACTCTTGCGTTTTTCTCTCACTGTGGAAACAAAAGATGCAACAGAAATGTTACATATTTGCATGCCAACACCTAGCAAGTTACTGAGGACTGGGCCTCTGTGTCAAGGTCCCATCTTTCCACCAATCAGCATACCCAGTTGCTCATTTATCAAATGTAATACAGGATCCACACAAATGCAAATCTGAATCTGGCTAACAGAGGAAATTTCCACTTAACAGCAACTTGACAGAATAACTGTAGCTCTATTCAATTAAGGGATAACATTTCTATTAACAACAAAATATTAGTAAATCTCATAAAAATTTTATGTGTCCAATAGTTTATGATGATTAACAAACAGTAGGGCTATTTATTTTTATACCAACCAGACTCATAGAGGCCTTTACTCTAAGAGTGGTGTATAAGTAATACCTGTAACAGCATCAAACACAATAGATGATGTTTATCAGAAGTGCTTGTTATCACAGAGACCAGGTGCTCTCCACACAGTGCTGGGGAAGAGGCCTGGGTGTAGGCCCAGCAGGCACTCTAGAGCACTCACTGCACCCCTGCACTCAGGAAGGCTAGCAGAGCTCACAGTAACAAATACTGCTCTGTAAAGAGATGCTTCTCACCCTGGCATCTCACAGCCAGTCTACATTGAGTGGTCAGCCTGCAGGGCCTCAAGCCTCACTGGTTGTCATAGCAAGGGCCTTAACCTCAAGGATGCAGAAGAGTGCCTGTAATAACCTAATGGCATTACATTTTGTATTTGCTTTCCTAAAGACTTGCTTTTGGGAATCCACTAGTCCATCAAAACACTTACAGAGTAGTTCACTGCACAGAATATAAAGAACAGGTTTCCTTAAAAGAGATGACTTCTTAGATTGCAACCTCAGGGCAAATCCAGTAGCATCTGAGGATGGATTTTTTTCCCCTACAATTCATGCCCCATAAGCAGATTAATTTTAGTTTTCAAAACTCTTCTGGCTAATTAGTTGGTGGGACTTAGAAACTATTTTCCTATTCATCACATGCAGTTTTTAGATTCATAAGAAAGCACTTCTCTTTTCCTTAGCTATCTTGTCCTCAGATGCTGGGAGTGTGGCTCAGTGGTAGAGCATGTGCCTATCATTCACAAGCCCTTGGGTCTGCTCTCCAGCACTGGGGGTCCATGGTGGTTGGGGGTGGAGATATATAAAATCCTATCTTCTCTGGAATTACTGCTGTCTTCATATTTCAAAGATACTTAAAATGAAAAGCAAACACTAGTCTGAGGACACACAGTTGTATGGATTAAAGAGAGAAACTGAGGGGTACAAGGTGCATGCACTGAGCATCAGATGGATCCACTTGCAGGTAATTAGCCCATCCAGTCCAGGACAAAGAGGTGAGCACCAAGACAACCACTAGGCCCCACCACATACCCAGACAATAGCCATAGGCTATGTCTGCTAGGTAGTATGGAGGCAGTGTGACTACCTCTGACCTAACCTCATGACCTAAGTATGCTCATAGGAACCTTAACAAAAGGAAGATGAAAGCCTACCAGGAAGCAATAAATTTTAAATCAATCTCTCTCTCTCTCTCTCTCTCTCTCTCTCTCTCTCTCACACACACACACACACACACACACTTATGTGCATAGGTGCATGTTTTTCTTTAACTGAATGCTAACCTATTACGCATGAAGTTAGAAATGATGTAAAGAGGTATGATGACATTTTTGTGGTAATTTCCCAATGACTGAAGGGATCTGAAAACACTTTCCACATGGGCCACGGACTTAACAGGGTTTCCAGTAAACTCTGTCTCTCCAACAAGTTTGGAGAAGAGACTTACAGTCTTCCAATTACACGAACCACCTCATGTCACCTCAACAGTACCCAGGCAGATAAAAGATAATTTATGACTCAAGAAATGTGTTTCTTTCAGAAAATAGTACAGCTTCTTATAGAGACTGACACTAAGAATTATTCAAACACAGGAGAGAGGGCTAAAATAGAATCTTTAATAGTTTAGACTGAAAGTTTTACCTAGAAAGTATTAAAACAACACATTAGACATAGGAATATAATAGAAATATTTGCTATTCTTGTATAGCACATCCAAGGATCTATCTTAGGGATGAATCAGGCCATTTTGATGAACTCCAACTAGGTCCAATTAGAATCCTAAAGATAAATTTACTAAGACTATAGTAATACAAAGCACTTGAGATTGTGTATCTGTATATCTGTTACAGAATCTCTGAGGGATTTGCTACTTTCATGCTACTGAACACCTACATACTACCTTACTTCCCTACCGCCCTCACAGAAATGGGCCCTGCTAACTCTGATTTGAAACCTACAGTGCTCCAGGGACGCACTCAGGTATCACTTGTCTCTATCACTCTACAATGCCCTTCCTAAGACGGCCTCTGCAAGCTGAATCTGAAGTGTGAGAAGCTTTCCACACATGCATCCCTATGGCTGACTTTCTTTTAGAATGTCTTCTGAACCCCAAATGAACCACCTGTCTCTCTATAAATACAAAAGAAACCCTAATGTCCATGCTGTCATTTGACTTATTTCTCTGAGGGGTGGATCAGGGTGAATAATGAACCCAAGCTAGGTGGTATGGTTTGTGTCTGGATGCCCCCACAAAGCTTCATGCAGTCATAGGGTGGGCTTCTAGAGTTTATGATTGATTCATGGGTGTAAGTGCTATCCCTGCCCTGTGATGGGTAGCTTGCATGCAATATAAGGGAGAAAAAGAGGCTTGCTGCTGCTCCTCCCTTTTGCTCTTGTTGCTTTTGCTGTTTTCTGCCACTATAAACTGTTGCCCTGTGCCATGTGCCACTCTGCAATGGAGCCAGCCAAATATAGACTAAAACCTCCACAAACTGTGAGCTAAATAAACTTTTCCTTCCTTAATTTAAGGCATTGGGTATTTTGTCTCAGCAAGAACAACAAAAAAATAATAACTAAGACAGTAGCATAATGATTTTCTCCTAAGAATTTGGAGTTTGAACACACTCAAAAAGCTAATTCATCACAGCTAGAAGCTAACCTAAAGGTGTGGGGTGGGCCACATCTCTGCTGTTCAAGGCAGAGAACACAAAGCAGATTGCACAGCCCTTGGCCCTGAGGAACTTGGTTCAGGGAAGGTTCCCACCATTCCCTAACTCAGTGATGGGGAACCTGTTAGAGCTTTCAATGACACAAATAGCCCACCACAGCACATGTGCTACAGGTTTGCTACAACTGCCCTAACTGGGCCTAAACTGAGCACTTGCTTTCCTTCTGGAGTCTGGAATTTGGGTATACATCTTCACGAGCAGTCCTTGAAAAAGTCCTGTGCTTACCTGGCTGCCAATATTTCACGTTTTCATCACTCACACACTGCTGGAGAAATGAAGTGTGACTCTTCATGACTTTTACTTGGGGAGGACTCTTGGGGCTTACAACTCATCTGGATCTTGCCCATGCACCCTCTCCTTGGACTGATTTTTTTTTTTTTTTTTT
>NW_004955462.1:6001833-6043968 GCF_000276665.1 Chinchilla lanigera
ATAGGTAAATGTTTTTGATCTGGCAAGCATTCTTTTTCTTTCTCCTTCTTTTATTCTTTCCTTCTTTCACTTTTGTTTTTGTTTTGTTTGTTTTTTTTGGTTTTTCTCCGGTACCGGGAACCGAACTCATGACCTTGCACTTGCCAGGCAGGCGCTTTGCCGCTGAGCTAAATCCCCAGCCCCTCCTTGGACTGATTTTACTTTATTTCTTTTTATTATAGTAAGTCACAGACATGGTATGACAATATTTCAGGTTCCATGATTCCCACAACTGAATCATCAAACCTGATGGTGGTTGTATGGACTCCAAAACAGCTGCCATGCTGAGAAGCATATAGGTGATGCCTTAGTTTCTAGTAGCTTTCAACTCCTAGCTCCAATTACTCAAGAAATATCTGAGGTATACAGGTACACTAAAAATTTAGTATTTCTCTTCCCCTAAGCTAGCCAGAGCAGGACTAAGTAAGACACTATCAAGAGAGGAATGACTCTTTTACAGTGATGTATCACTAATAAAGACAGACAAAATTACCCAAATCTAAATATATTTTTCAAACAAATTTGATGCTATTCAGGACATTAACCAGCTCTGAAACACAAAATGTTTTAGTTATTATGGTTTATGTAATGATGAAAGCAATACATCAACTCATTATTAAGAGCTGGCTTTAATCATTTTTAAGATCTCAAAGTGGTTGGTTACTGAATATTAAAATTTCTGGAGTTCTCAAAATTCCTACATAATTAAATGCATTAATAGCTGTATTTTGCTTTGTTAGGAAAAACAAATAATAAATTGTTTTGGATCATAGATCTCGTCTTAAGAAAAGTAATAGTGACTTCCTTTTATTCAATCTACGATAGTTTGTTGAGAGGATTTTTAATTAGCTATGGCAATACTATATAATGACTCTAAACAGAATGTAGAGGCTTTAAAAATAAGCCATGTAAAAATCAGTAAAAGCACTACTATTAACACTACCATTAAAAATGCATTATAAGTCTTCTCCAGACAAAATGGCAAAATGAGAAGTAAATGGCAGCACTGCAATCTGAGAGAAAATCTCATGTTAGACGCCATGGGGTACTGTCTGGCCACAATATCACAGAAGTAAGAGTTTTTTTCAGCCTTTTAAAACTAAAGTGTCTTCAGTCTTACAACTTTCTAGAAAAATCTAGTGCCTAATTTCTAAAGAGGATCTGTTAAAAATCTAAACATAACTTCAGCTAATCTCTTTTATAGATGGACATTAAAATCTTCTCTTTCATTTCTAAAACAGACTTCCCACAGCAAGTGTCAACCATCACTCAGCCACAGAATATCAGGACTGGACTAAGGAGGTCTGAAGCTATCACCTTAATCTAAATTCCTTCTGGAAATAAGGAAGCAGCCCGTGGAGGGACACACAGAGAGTGGCTAGGGGCACACAGCGAGTGGCTACAAGAGGGAGCAGAAGGACAGGGACAAGAGGGAATGGATTGCTGATCCTTTTCTAATTCCTTCCACCTCCAGGACCAGCATCAAGGATGCTGGGGCCCCTGGAATTGGCATGAAATGTGTTCCACTTAAAAACAGATTGAGAATTACAAGGATATGAATAGAGCTAAGCTATTCTACAAAGACAGATTACTCAGCTTATTGATTACTCTGGATGTGGAACACTGGTAAGGTCATTCAAGTGGGAGGCTTCTCTTACATAAGGAATTAAATAGCATTTTCTTTGGAGATAAGGATAACTGATTGCTAAGATAGCATAGCCAATGTACATTACAAAAGCCTGGTTCAAAACAAAGGTCTTATTTCCTTCCTGTGGATGTCAAAGATCAAGCTCTGAAATCAAATTAAAAGTTCATAATTTTTTCTTATAGTAAAATTATCACACAATTCCTGTAGGTTTCAATACTGCAGTGGATTCAATCATTGACTTAATTCAAATACAAGTGCTGAGCCCATCTGGTGTGCACACCAAAGTTCTTGTCTCGCTGGGCTCCTAACTGACAGGGATGTCATGAACACAATGACAAGGACACAGTGCACTGTGGCTGAATGTCACCCACACTTCCAAGCTCTGAGCAAGAAGGTATCCTGGTGAGGTCACTCCTGGGAAGCAGGTCTCCTGCGCTGCAGGAAAGGAGCTCAAAAATGCCTGCCTGAGTGCACAGAACATTCTGTGCACTCAAACAGAAATCTAGATAAGGCAGATGAAACAACAAGGAAAAGACAGGAAATTTTTCAAAGATGTCCAGGACAGATCAATCAGAGAAAACTGTAGGATAGGTAATAGGAGGCAGACACAAGACACAGAAGAAAACTGTTTGAAAAAGAAGTATCCATCTAGGTTGCTCAACAACTTTGAATGTTTTCTGCTCCTCAGAGAGAATACCTAGGGCCAAAGGATTTCTTCAAATGCACAGAAACTTCAACTATATAGGATTCTTTTAAACTATTGCTGATTATTAAAGAAATGAATGCAAGGTTGCACAGAAAACTTGGAAAATACAGAGTCGTGTGAGGAAGAAAACACAACTACAAAGAAAAATTAAAACTTGGAAAACAGTCTATAAAGAGAACAGTAATACATAACAATCTAGATACAATCATTATTAATAGTATAGTGTATGTCCTTAGTCTTTTCTCTGTGCATACTTACACAGATGTATTATGTGCACTTTTGCATATGGGCATATTTATAAATATATGCAAATAAACACGTATTCACACATGAACATGCCAATATAAATACATATCCATTTTTCTGTTAGTGTGTTGGCGTTTTAACTGGTTGTACATTAATCCTTTAAAATATGTTTTAATTTTTTGCTGTATGGATTATGCTTTACTTTTCCCACTTCTGACACAATTTTTTATTTTTAGGAAGCATTTTGACATGACTTCACTTATAGCTAATTTTCTCCACTGCTTTTATAAACGCAGTTAATGCTCCTGCACCATTCTGAAATTAAATACTCATTTACATAGCTTCTACAGATTCATGATCATATTCAGCATGCTTAAGGTGCAACTATTCTAAGTCCATGGAGGAGGTGAGGCCTCATCAGATTTTTAGGTGAGAGTCTTAAGTGCTGTGTATATTGTCATGAAGGGGTACTGTGAAATGTTGGCTGACAGAATTAGAACCTAATCTCTTCCTAGTTTGCTGCAAAGTATGTGGTAGCAACCCTTAAACAGAGGGTAGAAGGCTTCTCTATATGAAGGAAATATGGACAGGGAAAGATCAGTGAGGACAGAGCAGCATCAGACCTGCCATCCACTCTCAGCCTGATGTCCATCCCTTCTCCTGGTCAGACCCCGCCTTCTGGTGTGAGGTGTTGCGGGCCACACAAAAGAGAACTCTGCACTAAGACAAAGAGATGAGCAACAAAGACACATGCCTCCAGCTGAACAAATGAGAATCTACCTTCCATAGATAGCATGTACTGGCTGTGGTGGAGGGCATCCAGCTATACCCCAGTGGGGCCAATCACCACCACCAACTTCTGCTCTGAGATGCATACACTGAGTAACTGACTATTGGATCTGGGGGCAGCAATATCAGGAGGATACAGTAAAAAGAATACTAAAAGAAAAACGGACTTTCCAGGTCTAACTGATTTAGCTGAGATTATACGGTGTAAACAGCTTTATCAAAAGGGATGTCCAGGAAATCAGACAATGGAGTAGGTAGTGCTCAGAAGAAAAGTAAAGAACAGCATCCAAAGAGGACTGCCTTGTCCATTTAAATCATAGGGCTTGGTTTAGCCCAGAGAGCCTGGCCACTATGCCTCCAGGATGATGGCAGAGAGGAGAGCTGCACTGGCAGCAAGAGGTTCATATCCAGTTCAGACCTGAGTGAGGGAAGTGCATACCTGTTGCCTATATCCTCCTGCCTCCAAAATATATATTACTCCTTTTAATAAAGTTAGAAAAGGTGAGAGAGAGTGAAATTGCAGCATGAAACAAATAATCAGAGACTGTCACAATATCATGCATGTCTACTAGGATGGATCACAACGCTGCCTTCAACCTTGTATTCCATTTTCCTCTAAGTTTTCAAAATGAGGAAGCAAACATATAATTTAGTGGATAAACAGAGATGTACTTCATTTACAAACCATAAAAATAAGCACATCCAGATGGACCTGGAGTTCTAACTTTGAAAACAATAAATTAAAATGGATAAACACAAGGAACAGCCATCAGGAACTACATGCAGTTCTCCCCCACAAGCAAGAACAACTGCACACCAAAAAAGAAGCCGGTCAAGTAAACTACTTTCTCTCTCACTCAGCAATTTCTTCAACCCCATGAAGAACCTTTGGTCCCTTCTCTGTTGAATGGCTCTTTTACAAAAGAAATATGCAATGACGTATCATTTGTGCAAAGAAATGACAGGTAACAGTCATGCTGTATTTAAGTAAAACACTCAACTTCAGCCAGCTGGAGAGGTGTAATCAGTACACATTCTATTACCAGTCAGCTTTCCTGAGATTTCCAATCTCCTTGTGAACAAGCACAAAAAGACCTTAAGCTCTTTGATATCCACAGAGAAAAGGAATTTAACAAGCAAGACACTTTAATGACCCTCACAGAGCTTGTCTGTTAGGCAAGTAGGGGGTCATGGTGGGGGACAGAAAGAGGGTGAGGCTGCAGAGGAGAGCAAGCCACAAACACCAGAGAGCTATATAACTGGTACAAAAAGCAGCTGCCCTAATACAACCACCAGCACCCAACAATGGCTTCCTATCTCAGCACTTGATGCTAGCCACAGAAGGAGCACATCAACCTGAAAGAGAAGTCACCATATTCAAAAGAAAAAAACCTAACAGGTGCTGTGGACCTTACCGTCTCAGATGACAAGATTTTTTTCCAATTAATAAATGGGATGGATGAGAAACAGAACTGACATCTGCTCTAGTCCTCTAATTATGGGTAAAATAATTATTTATTAGATGGACTTGTTTTCAGCAAATTGGCCTGTTTGAAGATAGGAAGCCAAAAGTGGGAGTTTTAAGAAGCTTCAACCAATTGTGGCAGCACAGGAGCGCTCCACAGTTGCTGTAAGGAAATGCCTGGGATAGCTTCACTCCCCACACCCTGGGGAAGGGTCTAGTAGAGGAGTGGATGGGAGAGAAACAGCAGAGATGGTGTGGGAGCTGTCGCTGAACAGAAAGCAGGAGCAATCAATCCTAGGAGGACTAGAAGAAGAGGGTGTTGGTTACTTTTTTCTTTTGGTTGCAACCTGTGAGGCTTAAGTACGTTTACATGTTAAGTAGGGAGATCTAGCATTTTTAGACTGAAGCAATAAACAAACTTCAGAGTGATTAAAGCCCTAATACTCCAGTCAAGGAAGGGGAATGTGACGTAGAGGAAACAGGAGGGGGAGGGTATATGTTCCTGAGCTATTTCTGGAGCTATTTTTCATCTGTTAGGTCATTTCCTTTCACCAGGACAATCAAGGTATGTGTTACTCACAAAAAGCCTCTGAAATGTTTTGTGAAAATACTGGAAAAACATTTTTAAGAATGATGTTCGTCTGTCCCTGACTTCACAGTAAGCAAGAACCAAATGTGAAAGCAAGCAGCCTTTCAGCTTGCTTTCACAGCACCAAGCTCTTTACATGTCTACAAAGAATAGTCTGTGACTCTCATTTTTCATTGTCCAAGCCTGCATCCTCACTGTTACCTTCCTTCCCTGGCAATAACCTACCCTTCCCAATGACTTCCTATTTCATTAGGGAAAAATGACACATGTTTTTTGAGAGGCAGGGAGGTGGGGAAGATTTTGATGCCAATTCAAAACTTACTTTGCAAGTACGGTATACCTACCTGATTTATTCTTTATCTTGCAAGTATTTTCAACACAATATTTGGAAATGAAGTAAGCAGCCTGCTTAAAGATCACCAATATTAAACCTTACTGAAACTGTTACCTAACCATTACTGAGGAGTTATTAATTCTTATATATAAGCATACTGTCTTAAAACATGTTTGGCTATCTTCTCAAGAAGATTACTTTAGGATCTTTATTGGAGTTAAGCAATTTGCTGAGTCAAGAATAGAATCTAAAGGACTCCTATGTCATAAAATAACATTATGGTCATCGTATATGCCATACTTTTCAATAGGTATCCTACCAAAAAGATCTGTGATTTTTATGGAAGTTTTATTTTATTTCTCCTATAACAAATGGCTCTCCAGTCAGCTCTCAAGGATACAAAAGAGATTGTTAATGATGCTTTTACATAAGGCTTATTTTTCCTTCTTTTTTTAATAAACAATTATCTTTTGAAAATTGATCCAACTACAAATTATTAAAGGGAAGTTTCTGACTCTCAGAACAGAAACTCCTCCTATATTGTATGAAGATCTCTATAACCTAGGTAAATGGCAAAATACTTGCTTCAACTGTGAAATTCTAAAAATTTAACAAAAGAAAAAAAAAACCCAAAGGGATCCTCCAAGGAACAATATACTTAGGTTCATTAAAGGACATTCTGTTCCACATTGAAAATCAAATCTAGTAGAAAATCAAGACTTACACTATCAACATGAACTTTTTTTGTTGTTTAAAAGATACAATAAATTAGTAACCTACCGTCCGTCTGAGATTTACTGAGGAATATTGTGCTGGCCCGAGGATGATCTGAAGGATTGAATTCCATGTTCAAATCTTTTAAAGAAAGAAAAGAAATTATATGAATTATTGTCCAGTAATCAGAGAGCCAAGATTAATTTTCAATTTTTTCAACCTCAAGTTGCTAAGACATTCTAAAATTCTGGCAACCTACAGTTACTATATTAATAGATTCTTTTGGTTCAACTGAGAACACTGCTATTTAGAAATCTGAAAAAGACATACATACATAAAAATTAGAGGCTTGATTAGAGCTCTGTTGGCCTAAAACTCCATTTTCTTTTGAAAAGTGTGCTTTGTACCCAAAAAACCAGAAAATAACATGACAATTATCAGCACCTGAACTGTACAGTTACGTAAGTGGTAGTTCCTAATCAAAGATGATTAAAATAGTGTATCTCAACTAGTTATGCTGAATTAAGACCTGCACATTCCACTTAGTGAAGAAGATCCTGAAAGGCAAAATTTACACTTTGACTTAGAGCAAACACTGTATATAGACCATTTGTGGGCCTAATCTGGGCCACATTCTGTTTGACCTAAACTTAAAAAAAAAAAAAGCCAACATAAAAATCAAGAATTTTCAAAAGAAAACCACAAAAGAAAAACACCTATTTCCAGCTCCTCTACTGAATCAGTTCATCTGGCAGCACCAGGCCCCCTTGAACGAGATCCTACTTCCTGGGAACCAGTCCTTGTTCTGCCATCCACGCACTTGGTTTTGAAGAACCTGCTTCAGAACAATCTCCCTCCAAGCATCGGAAGTTGGTCAATACAGTATAAACACCAAGAATCCCAACACAGAAGAGCTTTTTCCAGTTTATTAAAAACAAATACCCAAACTAATTCCATAGGAAACAAATGGTGAAGCAAACAAAGAAAACTGAGGTGGGGAGGAAAGATAGAAGATAAAAATTACTGAGGTCAGAATGATCTTCCAAACTGCTTATGGGATTAGAATGAAAACTGTATAAGATAAATTATTTCAATGAATATACAGAGAAATGTTCAACAGATATACGAAGAAATCTGATCAACACCGATAAAAACAGATGGTGCCCATCCTATCTTTAACAGCTAATCAAATTGAAGATAAAAGGAAAGGAAGCCAAGGAATATCATCTCTAGAGGACACTGAGTCACTTATCCACACAGACTTATCCTCAGCAAACCTCGACATAAAGCATGTTTTCCCACATCCTTTGATCATTTCTGGAGCACAGTTACTAACCACTCACTGGGTTCTTGATTAAAGAAAAATCTATTAAATCTTAAACACAAGCTACAGCAATTACCTGGTCTTTCTGATATTAAATAACTTCTATTAAGTTACAATGAATTCTACAAATGAAATAAGGAGTTTGATGCAAGCAGAAGAGAAGAGAGAATTTTTAAAATTTTCTTCCATTTGAATTAGATAAAGTTAGATCAGAAATTTCCTGGTAAAAATGACTCTTAGAGAGAGGGTTTCCTGCTTAATTATGATCCCACTATTAAAGAAGAAGAAAAAAGAAAGGAGAGAAGGAAGGAAAGAGGTAGGAGCGGGAGCTAAAATAAAGTAAAATAATAAAATAAATAAATAAATACATAATAAAAAATAAAATAAAACAATAAAAGGACTGGGGATGCAGTTCTGTTTGAAGACCACAGGTTCAACACCCAGTAATAGGAGGAAGAGGGGAAGAGGAAGTAGAAGAAAACAGTTAAATAACAAATATGCTACTAATTTTTGAGAGATAGGTAGAGGGCATATAATGCTAGGCAGAATTGATGCTGTTACCTCCAGAGCCTTATAACCGCACACTGCGGCCCTCCCTAACAGACAAGCATCAAGTGAAGCAGAATGTGTATCTGATGCCTACATGTTCATGGGGCAACAGCAAGACCTCTGTCCTGAGGACAATGTTAGCACTACAATCCCTACGTTGTTTCTAGCACCTAACTCTGACTCACCCATCAAACTAGTTTTTATTATGACTCATTTCTGTCATTACAATGTATTCGTAGGGGCTTGCAGAACAAGCTTTCCTGTTTGAAGTCAAATATACACTGGTACTTCTCAGAGTTGAGATCCTGTTCCTAAACCCAAAATGTTCTAGAGGGCAAAGTCCTGGCTATCTGAAGATTTGTATTTTTTACCATAACCTTCACTAGTCCTCAAAATTGCTAAGACAAGAGACATCACAGATCCCAAGAGAGGCTTTCCAATAATTGGGCATCTGTTAAATAATATCATGTGAAGAGTATTTTATTGACAGATTCTACATGTCATTAGGTGAAGAAAGCAGTGTTTCATCACTTTGGGATATGGATATAAGCACAGAAAACCTAGCCAAAGGAATATACACCAATATTTGGTTACTTCTGAATAATGCAATTAGGGTTTTATTTTGCTTTTCTGTGTTTTCTACACTTTCTTCATTGAGCACACTTTTACTAGTATTCCCAAGAGATGCTCCAGTTCTCTCTAGGCTGTGGCTATTGGACCCTTTACTGACATCAGTGGAAACTCACAGGTAGCCACCGAGGTAAGTCTCCTACAAGCACTATGCACCTGCCCTAGGAGCTCATGAGCAAAACATCAGGGTTGGGGGACCTCTGCAGGAAGCACTTCACAGGCAACCACTGCGGCTGTGAGTCTTTCTTCTCACTTTTAGCAGGGCCAACAGAAAAGGAGAGGGTGCCTGCTTTTCCTTCTATGAGGAAACAAAACAGTAGGAATGTCTGCTTCACATTTTTCTTATGAAAGTACAATACACAGACAAACCTGTCACTCCATGTTTCAAAGCCACATCACAATTGCACTATGACCATAATGCTCACCATGTCATAGATGGCTTCCTGATGGATGACAACCAAGTACTGCCTCTATGTGATTCAGCGCCACAGAACAAGCCATGCAGGGTTACACAGCACTTCAATATTGAGGTCTGATGTGACAGCCACAGATGAGGTGAGTGAGGGTGAGTAAGGTTAAGTGTCCAGCTGGATGATAACAAGACTTGGACCAAAACTCTGGCCTCTGGCTCAAGCCCAGAGCTTTTCCCACTGTCCCTGCTAGGCTACACCTTGCCACACATCCTGGCTGTCCCAGAAGGACAGGACCTGCACAAGCTGATGCTGAGGGAAAACGGAAGTCCTAAAAGCTGAGTTCACAAAACAAATAATATTCCTCAATTTCTCCCTGAAGTTTGCAGGACCTAGACTCTAGATGAGATAACCAAGTTTCCAAACAAAGAAAAATAAGGAATTCTCTGCTTCTGAACACAAGGGCAATTGAGGAACTCTTCTGAGGTCATCGGCTAGTTATTATTTTAAAGCATGTTCAGATGTTTATACACCTTAGGAAATACCATTTTTACGAGCTTCCTGTACACTACTTAGAAACAAATTTTGTGCTAGTTTGCACTTTTCTCCAGTCCTAATGTAGAACTTATATGCCAGTAGGAACCACCTGGCAGTTATATATGGAGATTTATACTCCATAGTGGCAAAAAACAAAGTTGTGAAACTCAATGTTAGGTGCAAGCTACAACAAACCAGAGAACTGATCTCTCTGGATATCTATAACATGAAAGTGGGTCTATGGTTTGGATGTGGTTTGTGTGAGTCTCCCAAGCTTTCCTGTGTTGAAATGTCATCCTCATTTTGAAGTATTATGGGAGCAGAAACTTAATTCAGCTATGTGCCTTCAAGTGATTAGCATTAGATAGACCTATCAGAGGGAGCCCCTCTGAATCCTGGTGGCATTGTAAAAAGAGAAAGTGAGATCAGAAGAGATACCTATACATCCTCCCTGTTTCTGCCAATAAGGAGGACATCACCAGATGTGGTCCCTAGACCTTGTACTGAAACTGTTTGCCAAAATAAATCTCTTTTCTTCATAAAGCAGTCTGTCTCAGGTACTTCATTACAGTAGTGAAAAACAGGCTAATACAGTGGCCCATTCACACAGCCCGGCTTATGCAGAAACAATCTAATGTTCATAAAAGTGAAGTACAAAGTAATGCAGAACTGCCAGGTGGTTCCTACTGGTTCAAGTCTGAGAGCAGCCCCAGATCTTGAGGTGAACTGTGATTATTATAACATATGCTTTGCTATGGTAATGCCAACTTTTCAGGGAACTAAAAATGGGGAAAGACAATATTCTCATAAAAACTTTACAGTCTGGATTTAAGCACGACAAAACTGCTACTTCAAACAAAGAAAAACAATCCCCTCACTGCAGTCAAGAAAAAAATGGTACCCTCAACATGTATGAGCCGATAAAGTCACAAGAGTGCAGTGGCATCAGCTGAGCTACAGCATGTTTCCAAATAACAAAGTGAAGAGATCTGTGGAATACTGAGGGGATTTTTTTTTGAGACAGGATCTAGCTAAGCAGTCCAGGCTGGCCTCAAACTCACAGTGATCCTCTTGACTCAGGTTCACACAGCCCGGATTATAGGTGTGCCCTCTCATACTCACATGGAATACTGAGTTTAAAAATCAGAGATTATAAGTGAACTTCACAGCTAAAGAATGCTAACCACTTTGTGAAAGTCAACTATGAATAACAGCATTACACCTGTTTTCAAAGTAAAAAATTAAACACTAACTGTTCATTTTATCCTCCCTCAATCCACCTCTAAACCAACCTTACACCTTGCAAACTTCTCCTGGAATTTCATATAGCCCTAGAACTTCCTGCCTGCCCTGTGGTCCCAAAGCACTGACACCTTTGACTTCCCACCTGCTCCCAGTAAGCTCTTAAAGCACCTCACATGTTAACTTACCTGGAAGAAGACGTAATAGCTACAAAGTTTCCATAGAGCACCACCTTGAGACATTTAAGCAGAACTCCTGCCTTCCTGGAAGCCTAAAGCGACCCAGGAGTATTTCCATCCCCTAAAACAGACCTGCAGAGATGAGCAAGGTAGTGACACCATAGGGAAGCTACCAAGTCTGCCCTTAGGCAGAGCAGCTCTTGGCCAACCTCTGGGAGGTCACAAACGTGTGAGACATGGAGTATTCTACACAGATGCCTCCCCAGGTTGGGGAGGTAAGTTGCACGGTGAGACACAGAACACAGGATCAACTGCTGAGTGAGGATAAATAAAATACCTGACTCAACTCTTTGAGACAGGGGTAAGACAAAATACTAGAGCTAAAGCAGAACCATGGATTCTTTCTAAGAGCCAAAAATAATACCATTCATTTGGGTTTTCTTTCCTCCTAGCAAGGCTATTCAATTAAGTTTAATTAAGTGGAACGAACATGCACTGAATCCTACTATATACTAGGTATTATATTAAATCCTGTTGATATCAAAAGACTATTTCATAGTAGTAATCAACACCGGGTAAGCAACTTTCCTCTTCATGGTCATAGGAGTCCAACTAGATTCTCAAAGTGCTAAAGTTAATTCATACACAAAACACACTTAACTGACTTTTAAAGGCATACTATTTGATCACGTATTTACCTTTGTAATTATATTCTGATGGACTAGAGTAGCATTTTACTACAGCAGTACTGGCAGGCTCTCAAGCCATAGAACCTGCTATGGTTTTCATTCTTTATTAAATAATTCATTAAATAATCATTAAGAATCCATAGGTGCTGTGAAGTACTGAGTTCTACATATTGAGTGAACAAAAGTAAACGAAACAGACTAACTCTGGTTTTACTAGAAAATTCTTCTGAATTCAAAGTATGAATTTCTCTTTTCTCAGTGGAGAAAAGAGAAAAGCATCAAAGGTGACTATAAAATCTATAAGCCACATTCATAAAGCTGAAAGTGATCTCTCATGGTAGAGTAAAAATAACACCTAGATTTGAATTTATCTATTAACTCTACGGTCTCAGGCAAACAGTGATACTATTCCCAGTCTGATTTTCCGTATTTGTAAAGAGGGCTAACATCTAACTTAAGAAGACTGCTGAAAAGATTGGAAGTTACATATACAGTATAAAGCAAAAGGAAGATGTCTGCCATGCAAGATGTGCCATATAAACAATGGCTATTAAAAAAGCAAGATGCCACAGTGCTAGAGAAACAGTGCTCTCACTACACATATGCTAAACTTAGAATACAGTCTGTGTTAATCTGCATTACAGTTTCTGTTCTCTAAAGAGCACTGGCTTGAAACTGATGTTTACAACTTTAGTGTTTCATTCTAACATAGAATTTTCCAACCTCTTAGAAGAATAAGGGCCATGAACCAGCCTCTGAGACAGCAGTACCTTAGAAAGACAGGCAATTTTAAGGAAGGCTAGAGAATTCATTGAAGTGACTTCCATCTAATACTCAGAAGTAGTGTTTCAGCTAATCCTTCTTTAATACTTATTTAAGACAGGGTCAACAGCATAGCTGCTCAAAGGGTTACTGCCACACTTTGAGGTGATAATTGATCACCTCACATTACTGTCGTTCATGTTTCAGCTGAGCAAAGGGTATATACGTGATCCCTTTATTCTAATATAAAATGAATACCATGTTTGTTCAACAGTGTAATTTAGCAGTATCATCCTGTGTCAGGCAGCCTAATACTCTTCTGTCACAGCCACAGATGTCATAATAACAATGGCCCACAACTGCTCATCTCAGCTTTTAAACCAGTACCAATTTTACTCAGTTTTATAAAAGATGCAAATAATAAAATAACGTCAAGAAAAAGCTGGAGACGTTATCTATCACTAATAATCTGGAAAAGTAGTAAGAGGCAAAGAGAAAAGTAAAGCAGGGCCTACAGTACACTGTACAGAAATAATCTGCACAACACCAATACATCCCTTCTCTGCACTGTCGATCTTATAATCATCACTGTTGTTTCAGCAAGTCATCCAAAGGGAGAGGTTGCCCATTTAGGTCTAAACATGTCAGTGAACAGAGTCCATAGGATTCAAGGATTCTGTGATTCCTTCATAGCTTTTAGGGCTTCATGATAAAACAGCAACTTCACCAGGCACAGTGGTACATTCTTGCAATCCTGGTACTTGCGAAGCCGAGGCAGGAAGACCGCGGGGTTTGAGGTCAGCCTCACTACACTACACAGTGAGACCCTGTCTCAAAACAAAAAGAAAACAAAAAAAAGTAAAGAGGACAGGACAGGACAGGTCAGGACAGGACAGGAAAGGGAAATCAGAGGTGGCAGAGGTGGCTGGATCCAGAGTGTGTGACACTGGAATTGATTTATGCTGCAATGTTATGCACAAGGGCACTAGAATTAAGAGTGTCAGTGCTACCCACCATAAGTAGCCTGGATAAGGTATAAGAGATAGAAAGAGCTGTGACTGTCCCTTGTTGCTTTACTACCTTCTACCTGCAAGCTGTTTCTCCTCTATGATGCCTGCTGTCTGTCACACCATCTTACTTTAGAGCCAGCTTAGTATGGACTGAAACCTCTGAAACTGTGAGCTAAATAAACCTTTCCTATCTTAACTTTGGACACTGGGTATTCTATCTCAGCAACTAGGGTGAACGGACGGACAGACAGACAGAGAACTTCAATCTAGAGGCTAACTGTGATTAGCTGACAATATGAGGGTTAACCTCAGAAGGTATTTGTCTTGATTACTTTTCTTGCCCAAAATTAAGGAAGAAAAAGTTTATTTAGCTCACAGTTCATGGAGGTTTCAGTCCAGACTCAGCTGGCTCCAAGGCAGAGTAGCACATGGCAGAGGACAACAGTTCATGGCAGCCAAAAACAAGAAAAGCAGCAAGAGCAAAAAGGAAGAGGCAGCAGGGGCAAGCCTCTTTCCCTCCCCTTATATTCTTTCTTTTTATCCAACCTGCTCTTCCACTCCTTTTCTCTTCCCTTAACTGTCTATTTCTTCTTTCCTTCCTTGTTCCCTTTAGCTGCTCTCTCTGTATCTAATGTTCTCTCCTTAATATACATAACATTCATTCTGAACCGGGCATGGTGGTACACACTTGTAATTCCAGCACTCAGAAGCCATCTTGGGCTTGTGAGTTCAGGACCAGTTGGAACTATGCAAACTACCCGCCCTGGGGCAGGTGTAGCACTCACACCTATAATCCCAGCATTGGACCATGAATCAGTCACAAACTCTAGAAGCCCATCCCATGATGGCATGAGGCTAGAGGAAGAGGCATCTAGACACAAACCATAACAGTATTCCTAAGTCTGTTTATATCCTATCATCAGACAAATATTTAACATGGTTAAAAATCTGAAATTTTAAATCAGACTGGCTCCCTTCAGTTACTATTGTTCCACTGCCTTGAAAATCCATGATTATCTCCATTTGCTAGTGTTAGTAAGACTAAAAATCTGCCTCACTGGTTTGGTATAGGAAGCTGCTGCCAGATAAGCCTCAACCCCTAGCAGCCCGCATCAGCACCCTATTTATAACAATTCCCACTGTTGCCGTGGCAGCAAACTGATGTTAGTGCAATTCTTGCTAATTCTGAAGCTACTGCTTCTACTTCTGCTGATTTCAAGTTTATTCTTTTGATTTTCATAACACACTTAGATTTGGTTATTTTCTATTGTTACTCTGTCAGCTGCCTGTGTCCCTGTACCAGCACTGGGTTCAGTGTCTGGATTTATGTGCATCTCTCCAAATGCACACATATGACTCACATTCATCTATTCTCCATCTTTCTTTTTATCCAACCTGTTCTTCCACTCTTTTTCTCCTCCCTTAACTGTCTATTTCTTCTTTCCTTCCTTGTTCCCTTTAGCTGCTCTCTCTGTATCTTATGTTCTCTCCTTAATATACATAACATTCATTCTGAACTGGGCATGGTGGCACACATTTGTAATTCCAGCACTCAGAAGCCATCTTGGGCTTGTGAGTTCAGGGCCAGTTGGAACTATGCATCAAAAGCTTGTCTCAAAGCGCCTGCCTGGCAAGTGCAAGGTCGTGAGTTCGGTTCCCGGTACCGGAGAAAAACCAAAAAAAAAAAAAAAAAAAGCTTGTCTCAAACAAACAAATCACTTTTAAGAGGAATCAAAAAAATATAACCTCTACTGTTAAAACTAAGGCCAGACTGCTGCCAATATGCCAGACAACACAGACCAGAACCTCTCATTCTGCAAGCATTAGGCAATACTACAAGGAATCTTTTCAAATGTCGACAATAGTATAGCAACCAAGCAAGATAAATGACCTGAGGCATCAATGAGAGACCAAGTCTTCACCATTCACAATGGCAAGACTGACAAGGAGATAACCCATTACCAACAGGAGCCAAGAGAACCAATGCCAACAAGCAAGTCTTCCAGAGCTAGAAATGACAGAAAAATTGAATGAAGACCATGAAATAAATATTTGCACAGTGGTTAATCGTGAAATAAAGAAAAACATAAGGGGAAAAAAAGATACCCTGAAAAAAGGGTGTTTTAAAATAGAGCTATGTCCAAACGTGTTCATATAAATGTTACAGATGTATCTGTACACATGCTGCAATATGTTCATATATACATAGATAGGTATACACACACACACACACACACACACACACACACTGCCATAGACTAAACATTTATGTCCTTTCCCAAACTTCACATGAAAACCAAGCCCTAAAGTGGTCTTACTGGGAGGCGAAATTCCTAGTATCAGTGCAGAATGAGATTAACACTCTTATAAGAGACACTCAGAGAGCCAGGGCAAAGGGGAGGAGAACAGTACAGAAGCAGAGGAATCAGTTTACCAAGCACAACAAAGCTTATAATTTTTTAAAAAGTATACAGGGCCTCTGAGACATACTGTTAGGCAGTGGAAATACTGTGAGAGAATCCGTAAGAGTTGGATTTTATCTTAAGGACACCACGGAGTTACTGAGGGAAAGCAGAGATGTGACCAAAAAAACACACTTAGGAAATCTGTTACAGCTGCACACTGGGGAAAAAACAAACCAAAGGAGGGTAAGACTAGAAGACAAAATGTCAGTCAGAACCCTATGACCATAATGCAGGTAGGAAGGAGGCTGAAGGTACACAGGCTATTTAAAGGGAGGGATGGGATATACCTGAAGAGCGATGCAGGGTGGAACACAAAAAGCGCAGAAGGATGGCAACCAATGGTTGACAATGGCATCATGCACAGATACATGCACAAAGGAGAACACAGGGAGATCCAGCTCAGGGGTGGATATGCAGCTGGCTTTAGCTCAACTGTGGGAAAGCAGTGGCTGTTCCTCTAGCTGAACCCCTTTCTCTTACAACCGGGCCAAGGGCCGTAAGCAGCCCATCTTTCCCCATTTCCTGAAACCTTTCTCTCTAGACCAGTGATGGTGAACCTTTTAGAGATTTCACTGATAACAGCACGCTGCAGTATGCGTGCTATACGTTTACTGCCATTGCTCTAAACAAAATAGCCTGTTACTAGCTCTAGCACAGGAAGCACGCCCAGCCGGCAGCAGGTTCTGCACCTTTCCTGCCAATGGGTACTCTGGAGCAATTTTTGGTCCTCATGTTTTTAAATAAGTGGACTGGTAAGTGGTTAATCAAACAGGAATGGAAAAATAGTTAACTATACTTTCTAGACTGAGGTATCCTCCAATATGCAATACCATGAGAGCCCCCAGTAGGTGTTCATCTACTAATATACCCTGTGTAATGGGCACGTTAATCATCTCCCCATCTCTCAGATTCCAAACAAACCACAGTGATGGGAGCAGCTCTACAGGGGCCAAGCTGGTAGAGGGCAGGCACTATCTTCCCAACAAGCAAAAACTACTTATGCATATTAAAGTGTCCTCCTTCAATTTTAAATAAATATTTGCAGAAAGCAGAATGAGTAAGTAATGTATCTAATTTTAAATCTTCTACTGTTAACAGCCACAGTTCAGAATCTCTGACAAAGTATATGGCTCGAACAAATAAATTCAGAAAAGAATTTTGATAAACTGTGGCAAAAGGAGTTGACTCCACCACTAAGGGAGAGAAAGCGCCATGTTGTAGAAGTAGCAGGGTTAAATATGCAGCCTCCCTCAAGACGGGCAACTCTGAGGGCCGCTTACTTGGGATCCTTTAGCATACTCAGGCCCAAAAGGTCCACTTCCTCTACAGCAGCCAAGTACAGCTATACAGAAACCACTTCCAAGAAAACAAAAATACCTCTTTGTAGGGGAGAAAGAAGGTACTGTTTCCAATTTTCTTTTGAACAAAGAACACATATACAACATGCCCTATTCCTATCACTCCCAATCAAAACAAGGAGAAAAAGAAACCAATCAGACAAATTAAGTAGTTAAAAACAGATTAACTACTTTAGAAAGAAAACATTAAATAGTTAAAATAACAGAAGGAAAGAATGTCAGAGAGAATTTAATGCATATTTCTGCATTTAGGACTTCCTTGTAGGAGGGTTTAAAAATAAGAGGCTGAATTTGCATCACAGTAAAACAGATATGCAAAATTCGATATGGAGATAAAATATAGATCTGCTTTGTGATCCAGTTACAAGTAATTTGTAGGTCCATCATCTGCCAGAAGGAACTGAAAGCAGGGCTTCTCTGGTTCAGTTCTAGCGTCCAGCAAGAATGATCCAGGAGAAGCACTCCCAGGGGAGACCTAGAGACAGGATGGCAAGAGCACCTGGAGACCAAGAGAAAAGGAACACTGAGAGCACACTGGACAAAAGCAACAGTCTCACCAGAGACTCTAATGAAAGGCAACAGCCAAAGCAGATGGACAAAGACCTTAAAACTGAAACCATGGAAGCCAGACATGACAGTGCATGTCTGTAATCCCAGGACACAGGAAGATCAGTGACTTGGAGGCCAGCCTGGGCTACACAGCAAGTTTTAGGTCAGCCTGGACTATGCAGGGAAATCTTGTCTCAAAAAGCGAAACAAAACAAAACAAACAAAAAAAACCTGAAATCATGACTATATAATCAGAAGTTATCTCAAAGAGGAAAAAAAAAAGGAAAAAAGCACATTAAAAAAAATAAGATTACACACGGCCATGAAATCAAGCTTAGGAGGTGGGGTACACATAAACCTAGATAAATAGAGTGGAACTGACCTGTAAGAAAACTCTAGATAAGTAAGGTGGGCATGGTGGTGTGTGCCTGTAATCACAAGTGTTCTGGGAGGCTGCCACAGGAGCAATGCAAGTTCAACTCCAGCAACTTAGTGACTTAACAAGACCCTGTCCAAAACAAAAAGGTCCTGGTTTTAATCACCAGTATCAAATGGGGAAGAAAAATAATGAATGCACAGCTTGGAACAGGTTAACCAAACATGAATTAATGATTTTTCTCAGGATTTTCAGAGAACAAAGAATTAGTTCACTACTTGAATTAGATGGCATACCACTAACAGATGACAGAAAAAGTCATCCTTCTAAAATTTATAGCCCATGGAATCTGAAGATTATTTTTCAATGTTCACTATTCTAGATCACTTCCATAATTCCGACAGTCAAATTCATAGTCATCTTATATGAATGAGATGACATCTATCAGTATTTTACTCCCTTTCAGATCTGCTACATAACTTAAACTGTTAAGAAAAAGAAAGTTGAATTTAGAATTTACTTGCTACCTTGTTTTTAACCTTTCACACAGATTATAGGAAAAAGATGGAAAAAAGGGGCCATTTCAAACACAAGGAAATATGATGCATAACTAATGAAAAAACCCAAGATGCAACTACATGCAAGGTCCAAAATGCAGAAATGTAGGACCAAAAAAAGGTTAAGAGGTCCAAAAATGCACTTCAGAATCCTGCCATCAAAAATCTCCTTCCTAGTTTAATAAAACCTGAACTAAAACAATCACCAAGACAGTCACGATTAAACAATCCGTCTTATTTGGAAGGCTGAATCAGTAACAAGGCAATTAGCCTAGCACAACAGAAGCTCCCTCCTGATTCTTTTTTGTTCCACTTGAGAGCTCAAGAAGCACAATGCCACTATGCCACACTGGGCTATGATCCAGGTTGTACTGAGAGAGAGACAGATGCGAGAGAACTAGGCAATATGAATTTTCCGTCCATCACTTTCTCGTGAATGACAACTACAGCCTTGTATTCTTCAACACAAGTGTACACAACTGTTACCTGCAAAAACCTGCGATACTGAGGTGAGGGTAGGAAACACATGTGAGGGGAGAACAGTGGGCAGCAAAGTCACAGCAAAGTACCTAAGTTTGCAATCTTAAATTATCGTGACTATGAAAGCAAATAAGCCCAGACTGTACCAGTAAGGATTTTACTGGCACCTTTAGAAGGTCACTGAGATTCCCTGTTTGCTAACCCAGGAAACAAGTAACATTCAATAAAATACGCCAAGCATCATGCGTAGGAGCACTATGGTCCTGACCAGTCCCAGGTAAGGGAGAGGCAGGGGAGGAAGGTGACCATGCCACCTACAGGTAAGGTCACATGCAGGGTCCAAGGAAACAGCACTGCAGGGAGAGTCACCTGCCCCATGTCCAAAACCACTAAGGATAAGATGTAATGCGGAGGTATCCTAGGCAAGCTCCCTAGGTGAGCCTCACTGGGCCAGCTGAATTGACAGTGACCTCAAGGACTGCATTTGTTTTCGACAGGAAGTAGAGCCAGGGCTTTCTGGTAGATTCCAAGTGACTGAAAACCAAGAAGGGAAATCAACATCTATTCAGTTGTTTTCCTAATACAATGTGAAATTCAATTTTTAAGGCAAGATTAACACTATATAGATACTTTCTATTTTTAAATTCCAGTCAATTAAAATGATCATGTTGAGAATAGGAAAAGTTATTCCTTTACATAGTATAAGGAATTTGTCCTTTGAGAAAAGAAAACGTTACCAGTGATTAGCTTTGATTTCAGTGATCTTTTCATCTGGTGAGCGGAAGTATTTTCTTTTTCAATTAGAAATGTCCAGGAGAGCTCATTACAACGTAACCCTTCGATGTTTAGGGTACCCACTGGAAGGGTCCATACCACTTAAAAACTATCAGTTGTATCAGGCCCTCCTAAAAACATCCTACATAAAATATTTCTCCCATATACTGTTTTCAGCTGGTCACCCACCACATCCTCTCAAGAAGTTAAAATGAGGCAAGGATTTGCTTTAAGCCACTGCTAGCTTTCCCTACAACCCGCTAACTGATCTTACACTGATCCTGGCAGAATCATTTTAGAAAGGAAAAAGTTCACAAGAAAGTCAAATGAAAGTCTTACCCAGGCACAGGGTACACCTCATCTCTGTGCTTCAAGAATACAACAGGCACTGAAGTCTCTTGTGTGAAGGCACAGGCCACATACCACTTCCTCACTATGCACCACACAGTGTGCTGAGGGCCAGTTAAAGGCAGAGACCAAAGGAAAGCCACTGGGTTTGGAAAGCCCACGAAAACTCTCCGATTTACATTTTTAATTAATCTTTGAATTGCCAAAGGTGATGCCTCTCCACTAACAACCATTTGCTTTCCACCTCTGCCTCTCTATTTAGGATCAGGTGCCAGTTTAATGAGCAAAGCTGTATTTGTGGTTTACTTCTGCCAGTTGTGCCACAGACCCTGGGGGGTTTTACAGTCCACTCAGTTTTCAGTAAACTTGTACTTAGCCAGTGTGGCTGAGATGTCCTGCAGACCTGAGTTCTCTTCTGGATAAGAACCCACCCATCCACCCAGGGCAACATGAGCTAGAACATCTAGCTAGCTTTGTAAAGCTAGTGTAAAGGCTCCAAACTCGTCTGTAGAATATGGTGCTAAACAAGATCCTAGACTCAGATGGTGCCCCCAAGATGCCCATGTCGAAGCTTGGTCACTAACAGCTCTTGTGCCTGTGGGCAAGGCACACCACTTCCACAGGTTTCAGGCATTGTCAGGATGAAAGACTGCAGGAATTCTACCACCCACAGAAAAGGGGCAAGGGGGAAGAGGGGGCAGCAGTATTGCAGATCCCACTGAACTTGCACTCTGTTATATAGTAAAATACTAGATTTTCCAAACTGCAAATTGGACCCTTTAGAAGATTATGAAAACATATCTTTTAAAAAACATGAAATAAAACAGCAAAGTACAGAACAATATAAAGCGTCTAAATATTATTTCATGTGTTTAGCAATATGGAAGGCTCAGATTCATATGTAAAATCTACTACCTTGGAAAGCCCTAAGAGGAGTAAAACTCAGTATACAGAGAGTTATAAATATGTCAGATTTTCTTTAATTTACTGAAAGGTTACTTACTGAAGGGATTGATTAAAATCCTTTCAAGTATATAACCACTTCAGAGAAAAGAGTAAAAGAATCCAAAATAACCCTATCAAATGCTGCCCAACTTATACAATCAACAAGTAGCTTCTGGGAGTTCAAGTATTAGTGTCATGTACTTCACTGTATAGTAATTTTGCAGACTGCATCTGAAAGTTTGAATCATTAATTCTACTCCTGTTATTCTATCCTAATGAGATAACCTGATACGTCGTGCAGCAAGGTCTTAGGAACAAAGATGTTCATTATTGTGTCACTTGCAAGAGGAAAAAGAAAACTGTAAATGACTTAAAAGTCCACTAGCAAGAGACTGAGTAGCTAGGTGACAAATTTACTATAGCTACAGAAACTGTAATTTTTACAAATAAGCTTAATGCATTTGTAATTGGGAAAAATACTTCTGTTTATCTTCCTAAGTGAAAAAAAAAAAAGACACAAGTTTATATGTGATATCACCATAATGACATATAATAGATTTGGGGAGTCTGGGTTTCATTGTTTTGGGAGTAGTGGTTTTATAACAAATCCAGTTTTAAAAAGTACTAGAAGAAATTACCCATACGTGTTCAGAATAGTTCTCTTTGTAGGAAGCAAGCAAAAGAGCTTTTTTCCCTTACTTTTCTATTTTCTTAATTTTTTTCGAACAAGAAGACATCAGCCCCCTCCGCATCTGGCCCACAGTCAACCATGGTAAGAACAGTGAGATGGTAAGAATGGGGAGAGAAGACCACCTTCACATACCTCTTATCACAGTACACTACCACAACTGTTTGATTTATTAGTTATTATTAACCTCATACAATGCTTAATTTCTAAGTTATATTGCATCACAGGTATGTATGACAGAATATATATGGCATGGTACTATCTCTGGTTTTAGGTGTCCACTGGGGTTTTGGAATTTATTTCACATTCACAAAGGGGAGAATGGTTTAACACTTTTTCAGAGTTTCAATACCACAGTATTTAAATGTCACCAATGAATGTCCAACCTCAAATGATAAGAAATTTTAAATATTAATTCTAAAATATGCAATCTTCAGCAGTTGCTCAGGAGAAAAGGAAAAGGTGCCAGCTAGTAGAAACTTCACACAAGAAATGGGAAAACATTAAAACTTAAATGAGTACAGATTTAAAAACTTAAATGAGTATACTATGCTTTTTACTTCTGACTAGGAATATTGTTTCATTCTAAAACACGTAGGTTATGCTTGGTTTTAAAAAAAAACCAAACTCAGTGTTATTATTGATCTAATAGGAACTAAAAACCTGGACTGGTATCTGAGTGGAAGGGGAAAAAGTTTATTTCTCATTTCTGCAATATTTAATGCCCAAAAGTGTAAGTACAGACCAACAAATAGTCTGTCACAGAACCAATAATTGTAGTTCGTACTATAACTGCTCCAATCACCGTAAGTGTCAAATGTGGGACATAGCACAGACTGTCCCAAACGGAGACTTTCAACATCTCATCAACAACTTTGTCTTCGCTACACAACCTCATTATTTACCATCTTTTCTCTGGTACTCCACAGGATGAATGCCACACTTGCTCCCTAAACAAATTTATTCATGTAGGAGTAAGAATAAACTTAGTAAACTAGGAAGTGAGACAAAATATTAGTCTGGCCTTAGCAGGGAACTTGAATAGAGATAAAAAGTTGAAATAAAATCATGCATGGATGAGATCAGTAGAGGACACTGCCAGTCCCAAAGTCATGGCTACTCCAGTCACTGTGGAATGTACACACATGCTCAGCAGGGCAATGCTGGTTTAGGGCAAGGATGGACATAACATGTGCACTATCTACACCTCCCTGCCCAGGCCATTTCTTGGGGTTAGTCAATAACTGTCTACTAGAGCTACAATGTTCTGAGGCTAAAAGGCAAGAGCCTCGAGTTTGCCCCCAGCTAAGAGGACCAGCCTCTGGCTGGCCCTAGAACTAGGAACAGCAGAGGGGCGTGGCAGAGGAGAAACAGGCAGGCAGGAAGCAGCAGCCTCAAGGGACAAGGAGATAAATCCCTTTCTGGGCCATGCCCACAGTGACGCATTTCCACACCAGACTTCATCTCCTAACATCACACCCAGCTACAAACCCATCAGAGGACTGATTCAGTATCACACACCTACGAACCAGTGAGTGAGGGAATGAGGCTTTGCGGGGGACATCTAGATACAATCCATAACAGCTCTGAAACCTAAAACTTTTTGGATTGTTGTCAATCAAGAAGTTTAATGTTTTAGAGTATTCTGGATTTTAGATTTTTAGATTAGAAATGTTCAAACAGTAGTCTATCCAAATATGTTTTTAAAAAGCAAAATATGAAAAACTTTTGGTTGGTCACAGCATTTCAGATTCTGTAAATTGATCTGCACACCAATCTGATCACTTTCACCGTCCCTTGTTGCTGCTGCATCCTCCTTTCCCTCTATCCCACTCACAGATGAAGACTCATCATTATAACAGCTTCCTAGAAGCTCACCACATTCTCTCCACCTCCTGTCCCAAACAGCTGCACCAGGTGGAGGAAAAAGCTGACTGGCCCAACTTTAAGTTCTTGACAGCCCCTCAAGTGGGCCCTCGGTGGTGTCAAGCAGCTTTTCCTCATCTGCAAAATTCACAAAGTCACCTCCTCCAACCTCCAGTGCATCCTCCAGCTCTCAACTTGCTTCCAGGAGCCAAGAACAGCAGGCCTCCCACTCCGCCTCCCATTGTACTCCATCTCCAAGGAAGAGTACATGCTCTTCCCCAGGCAACCTCTCCACTCTGCAATAGATCCTGCCTCTCTCACCTCTTCTCTCCCCATCAGCACAGACACACTCAGTAATTACTCCCATTTCAAAACAAAACTATAGCTCAGAACCAACCTCCCCTTTCCAGCTTCCTACTTCTCTTCCTTCCTTTTTAGTAAGGCTCCCTAATGCTCCCATTCCTCTCTCCTACTGGGGAATTGCTGTATAAGCTTTATGTATATTAACTTGTTTAGTACAATTCCTTTAATATCTTTACTTGAGCTGGAGACGTAGTTCATTGGTATAGCACTTGCCTGCTGTGTGTGATGCCCCAGCAATGCCAAAAGACAGACAGACAGACAGACACACACACACACACACATTCTCTCTCTCTCTCTTTCTCTCTCTCTCTCTTCACTTTACCAATAATCATGTGAGCACTATAAAGGCAGGAATTTTGTTTGTTTACAGTTATCCCTGAACCCAGGATAGTATGGAACACAGAGCAGGTACCTGGCAATGACTTGCTGAGTGAAGAAAGGAATGATTCTGTCACACCAAGTCACCTGTTTCTCCTCTAAAGCTTTTTATCAAATCTGGTTCTGGACCTGTGCAACCAAATCCGACGTGCAACACAGTCATTGGCTTCTTGTGGTGGAAGCTGCTCTCCTTCACTGGTTGAACAGCCTGGTGGTAACTGGGCAAAGGAGTACCCACTATAAACAAGTAAGCACTCCAGAAACATAAATGAGCCCAGTGAATTCCCTGAACAGCTAAACAAGGCCCACAAGCACCTCTGTCACAAGAAAAACCAGGGAGAAACCTATACATTTTGGTTAAAAGAGTATCTTATATGCTTTCTTGCCTGTTAGGTCATCAAACTGTTGTTTACAGCTATGTTTTTCAAATTACTGACCAAGCCCAAGCACACATTCAACCTCTCTAAACAGGTTAAGCAAATCAGTAAAGAGAAACCACATGAAGCCCAAACTCTCCAAACTATCAGATGTGCTCATTATCTGTGCTGCACTTGGTTACTCATAAATATTTTGACCTGCTGAAATAACAGTGATACCAAATAACATCTCAAACCTTGTTTTGTTTCTGTGCAGAGTACTATGGATTAGACTGAGAGCCTTCGTACTGAAGGTATATCCCTGGTGTCTCTAAATTTTTTTTTTTTTAAATTTTGAGACAGGATCTTGGCTGAATCACCCAGGCTGGGCTAAAACTTGTGAATATCATGCTTAGGACGCCTACAGTGCTGGGATGACACGTGTGTGGCACTTATAAACCAAGCACTGGGAATGGCTCAAACCTCTTGAAATCTCATAAATTTACATTATTTTCAGGCATGGCGTACTTTTCTTAAGAACAGAGATGTGTAAGTAAAATATAGCAGTATTAGAAACAGATTACAGAGTTCATCACCACCACCATCTCAGAACTGAGTAATGTGTCCTGTCATGTCATTAAATATAAATAAAAGTATCCCTCTGCCTTTCCATATTTTCACTAGTAAAAGCTGCCAGTCATTTTAAACCATCATTACTTTTTAAATGCATGACTGCAAACCCACATGTTACTTTTACTAAAGTTTTTCTAGAATCCAAATTAAACCACCTTTTTTAAACTTAGGTGGTAACCTGTATCAGTGTTATACAACATCTGTATGATCAAATTTATGTACGAATTGCATAAGAAACTAAGAGATACTGAATTTTAAATTTAAAACTTATGTCCATTAAAATGCAATTCCGAAACTATCAAGAAGTGGACCACTGTGTTCGCTCTTGCATGGCTGGCCCACCCTTGTGCTGTGGGGCTGTACTTCTTTTTCTACTTTTACTTGGCCAGAACTTGTTCTGCAGTCTTTTTCCTAGCTTTAATAAGATGAAGATGAAGACGAAGAAGTAGTAAAGAGACTGATCACACCTAAACCTCAACTTTCTTCTCACCAGTGGAGTGCAGGGGAACCACAGCCCCAAGGTAACATTCAGAGGGGTCATCAGTCTTAGGAATTCCACAGGGGAGGGGGCAGAAGGAGTAACCCAGCACTGTCAGTTCCAAGGTTTCCCAGCTCTAGTGAGCCAGGGCCAAGGAAGGCCAGAACCTGCTCCATAAATAGCTGATGCTGATGTTCCTGCTCGTGAGTGCTACATTCCAAATACACAGGATACATGGCAAATATACACTACCACGCTTTTCTTGAAGAGAAGAATGACTTCTTGAATATAAGTGGGTTCTAGAGGTCAGTTAATTTAGGACAATGAAGTATTATATTCGGGTATGTACAGTCTGTAGCCTGTGAAGTACATGCCCTTTTTTTTGTTACAATAAAAAATACAAAAAAACAAGTTTTGTTACTACTATGTATTAACTATATTGTTTATTTTATAAGCAACTCAAAACAATTTCTCTTCATTCAATATATCTCAGGCAAGCCAAAAACCCATGATTTAAGTAAAGTAAAATGTTCTGTATTTGGAGAAGAATCCGTATCTTCCACTGAGCACATTTTTCTGGCATCTCAATCTGGGGTAACAGTTTGGTATTTATCAGACATGTAAAAATCTTGAAGTAAAGATTTTTGAATCTGTTATCTCACTTCTCAGATGATAAAATATTGTTCTATGAAATCTAACATTTAGTCTTCTTTGAAAATGGTTCAAGAAGCCATCATTTCCTTCCACCTTTTATCTTTATCAGTAACCTATCAAAGGACCATTATATAAAAGCACTATTGGTACTTCAAAAGTCTCTAGGAGAGCCTTCATCTCAAATTTCCTGTTTAAGCCTCTCATGAGGCAAAGAATCACAAAATATTTAGGGGTAGAGGAGCTATGTTTCAATTTTTAACTAAGGAGTTGCTTCCAAATAAAATGTTAAAGAACTACAGCAGCAGGTTTATTACACAAAGAAAAATTTTTAACTCATGAACTATTTCTGTATAGATGTTCCATCCTTTCTTCCCTCAGGTCTTCACTCTACCTCTTCTAATCAAGCTTCACAAAAGTCGTCTCTCACCTCTTACTCCCTGCTCCAAATAGCCTCAAAACACGGCCCTCTCTCAACTGAAACTGTTCTCACCAAAGTCATCAGGATTTTCTAATTCCTAAACCCACTGAATCTATGCACCTCATTCTTGCTTCTCTGATCAGTCTCTCCATGCAATTCCCTTCTTCTGACCCAAATGCTGTCAGTTCCTGGTACACTAACCTGATCTCAAGGGCTCAGGAAAAGAGTGAAAAATCTTTCTATGATGTTTGCAGTGGGTGGAGAATGGAAAGTAGGATGAAGGGAATAGCAGTATAGCTTGTGGAATTTGGTATCCCTTTCTGCTCTCCCTTCCTACAATCTGACTTCCTCCTCTGAAGGCTCTCCTTCCTTAAACTCACCTCCTATACTTCCAATGACTACTCATTTCCTATATCCATCAAAATCCATCTTTAAATTTACAGCACACGTCTCCACTGACTTTCAGACCTAAACTGTCAACTACCAATGGACAATTCCACTTATTGTACCATGGGTGTGAACTCATCTGCCCCGAAAACACACCATTCTTTCTGTAATCCCAAAATGAGTTAATGGTATCACTAGTCACCCGCTGGTTGCCAAATTACAAATTCTAAACATTTCCCTGATCTCTCCTTCATATATAAATCTGGTCATTTCTCCTATTTAACTATATTTGGAAGCTCCTGTCATTTCTGCACTACTTTACCACCTTAATTTAAATCCATATCCTCCTAACTTATCTCTTTACCTCTCATCTACCCACTACCCATTTCCATCCTCCGTAACACTTCATTAGGATTATCATTTTAAAATACAAATCCAAGATGAGTGTGGTGGCACATGCCTATAGTCTCAGCTACTCAGGAGGATGAGGGAAGAAGATAACTGAGCTCACAAGTTCAAGACCACCGTGGGCAACAGTGAGGCCCCACAGGAAGGAAGGAAGGAAGGGAAAGAAGGGAGGGAAGAAGGAGGGAAGGAGGGAGGGAGTGAAGGAAGGTAGGCAGGCAGGCAGGCAGGTAGGCAAGCAATCACTAATCTAACTTAATTTGTAAAAAATGTTGAAACAAATATAAATGATGGTCACATCCCCAATAATTTCCTATCACCTGTCATAGGAGACTGAACCCAAGACCCCTCCCCTTCATTAGTCACATCATGTATGTTGCAAATACAACAATACCTCTGTTTGCCAAATTATTTTATTTCACACCTACATACTTTGAATGGTTTTCTCTCTTGGCTAAAAAGTTCTTGTCCTGTGAAAAAACTCCTACCTGTCCTGTAAAACAATGCTCAAATCTCAATTCCTGTCAGCAAAATCATCTCTACTCAATTTACGTATATCTCTGGTCTCATTATTTCACTACCTTTTCATTACAAACCCATCTCTCCCATCCTACTATGAGCCTGATTCATATAATGCTATAATGCCAATATGCATGGGATGTGTGTATATGATTGCCAATAAACTGAATTAATTTAATGTCTTTTTAATGATTCACGCTGTTTTGTTGCAAAGTTGTAAGTTTAACATTCAAGGCCACTGCATCTGTCCCATATTTAGTTCCCTAACTTTAATTTATACTTACTTTACACTTTACCCATATCTTCTACATCCACCAACCTGATATACTCTCCATGAACAACCCTCAGGTGATTAGGAAACTTTGCCCATGAATGGCCAGGTAGTACTTTAGGCTCTGTGGATCAAACAATCTGCATAACCACTACTCAATTCTGTGTTGCAGAAAAGTAGCCACAGACTAGGCATAAAGGTACAGGAGAGGCTTTATTCCAATAAAACTTTATTCATAAAAACAGTGTAACAGAGGTTAGCCCTGCCCGAATCTCCATCTCTGAGCTTTGTTCACATTTGTCCTCTAGCAGAAAAAGCCCTCCGTGCCTCCTCTCCATTGCCTATGTGCCTGAGTTCCATTCTATTTACATGCACCTGACCTGATGATGTCTTTATCTAAAGACCCCAGTAGATGCTGCTCCTTTATACTTCCTCAGTGCCTATTTAAACACCCCATGTGACAACAGCCTCTGCCACCCCAACTTGCTAACTAACTCTGAACACAAAGGCGATTTTGCCGATTTTCTGCCACAGGCCCTAACTTAAGAGCTCAGCAGTGGCCCAGGCCAAATACAACATTCTACACACCAGGAGCTATATCAATGCTTCCTGCTAGTCACAGGCACTAAACAGCATTACTATCAAGAAGTTACACCTAGGCAGTGCTTTACACTAACTTCTAAACTATTATTTAAAAATTTAGCCATAGCTCTAGCTTCTTAAATTATATCATCGTATCTAAAACCGTAAGTGGAAATGTTTCCTTTTATATATCTCAAGTAAATCCATCTTAAATTACAAAGTCAAGTTTTTTCCCAGACAGACACATTTTATTTAGAAATAAAAAGGTAAACAGTATCACTAACTGAAAGGAACTTAATTAAAGGCATATATACTTTAGAGTAAGATTAACCAGGGTTAACTCTTATGAAGTTTAAGCTAATAGCCTACAGCTTTTTCCACTTAAAAGCTCAATTTCTAAGCTAAAGTGCTACAAACAAACCATTAATATTAAGAAAATAACAAGTACACAGAATACAGACACACAGGAAAAGAAACTCTGCCACCCTCTGAGGCCACCAACAAGCAACATCTGGGAAAGCTGTTATTTGTCTTGTCACTGTTCCTTTCAATGTGAAAGTAATTCCAAAGAAGACTGCTTCTGCTTCTTCACTAACAATAGTTCAAAAGCCAACTTGTTCTCAACTCACAATGGCTCCATTCTGCAACATGGTAAAACAAGGCTGCATTTAGAAGGAAAAGACCAAAACACCTGTTGGTGCTGCAACATCACCCCAAACCACACCAGGCCCCACTCAGTTCCTTAAAGGATCCTCCCTGCGTTTGTATTTAGGGCGAATGGAAATGGGTCTTAACAAGAAAGCGCTGCTAAAAATATAGAATGACCTCTAACCTGGAGAGGATTTTGCACATAATTTCTTAATGCCTCAGTCCCACAGCAATGTCACAGGAATAAGAGCAGTCATCCCTACACAGTTTCATGGAAACACTATTGCAATAACGGGTGAAAAGAGATGTCTGCCACATGAAAATCTGGACATATTTCAGTTTAGGTAACTTTTAAATTAGACCATCTCCCTTATGGCATAATTAACAACCATTATTCACAAATAGATGCAATGCTTATCCAAAGTAAAGATAACTAGGATTTGCAGTCTTACTGTGTTTCATTACGTGTCATTCTACTTTGCAACCTGCTTCAGGCTCTGTCACTTTGTCTGCTGAGGGCCACTAAACATTTCTTCAGCTGTTCTGAAGTCTCTTTTCTTCCTCCACAGGTCACCCAGGTAACCCTGGACTCATGAGAAAGGGGTCTACTTCACTGGCATAAGTTGTATTTAAGAAAGTCAAAGCTTATTCTAAAAGACATCTAGAAAAGAAATGTGTTTAGGAAGTACAGGACAGATGGGAGGTAAAATCTATAAAAGGCATGAGGAAATCCAGCCCCAGGCTGTTCATGTTAAGTATAATTAGAGCACAGCCAGACCTATCCTTTACATATTTTCAAGGTTGCTACTAAATCACAATGGCATAGTTGGGCAGCTGAAACAGAGATCAAATGGCCCTTTCCAGAAAGGGTCTGCTGACCTCTGCTCTATTGCTAAAGACAAAGTCAAGACTGTACATGAATGTTGGAACTATCTGGATACATGGAATGCAAATGTTATACCCCAGGAGAAAAAAAAAAATGTCTATGGTATGATTCCAGCACTCTGGAAGGCTAAGGTACGGAGGCAGGAAAGCAGAAAATTTGAGCGCTATATGGGCAATTTAGTGACTTAGAAAGGGCTGGGGATATAATTAGTGCTAAGGCCTCAGGTTCAATATCCAGTAGTGGAAGGGCTGGGGGTGTAGAGATGCCACTCTTGTGACACATACACATATAATCCCAGCATCCTGGGAGGCTTAGGCAGGAGAATCAAAAGCTTGAGACTAGACTGGCCAACTTAGCGAGATCCTGTCTCAAAATAAAAAAAAAGGGTTAGGGATGTAGCTCAGTGCAAAAGTCCTAGGTTCAATTCCCACTGTGAGATGAAAGAGGGAGGGACCCAGGTAGGCAGGGAGAGAGAAACAGAGAGAGGGAGGAAGAGGAGGAAGAAGGGAAAAGTCATTATATAATTCACTTTGTTCTCTAATTAGGCAAATATATGAGACATTTCTAAGTGACTATGTTTTCCTCCTCCCCTTCTAATTTCACTAGCTCTTACTCTGCTTCCCCTGCCAGACTGCCTGGTTATTTTCTGTAATTGTTGCTGGAGCTCAGAATAGCATCTCTCCTTTCCCCAGAGCCCTTCCCAAGATTAAAAACAGATAATCATCACTTTAATACCAACCCATTCCTTTCCATTTCTTGGCAAAAACTGATCTGCAGAGACTGAGAGAGATCTGGGTTTTTAAATTCTATTCACAGCTTTCAGTAGCCAGGAGTGGACATCAGCTCTGGCTGGCTTCCTACCCCAGGTACACACTTTTCTTGTCGCTGGTGCACATGCAACATGAATATGTGGTTGCAGTTCAGTTATAAGTGGGTGCACTAGCAAAGGTTAAGCAATTATACTATGATCTCCACAGCCCTTAGTATTCTTAGTCTAAAATCTGAGTAACTGTCTGAGAAGCAGCAGGAAACCACACAGGGATATTTCAAACAGTTGTCTGAAGAAATTCAGACAATATTCCACCAAACTGAATAAGCAATTCCTGAGCATTTCTTTATGAACTTAAATATCAACTAAAAATCTGCCTTTGATTGAAATAACTCAGCAAGCTGTTTTCACGAAAATTCTGAATCTGAAATTAGTCATAAAAATGATAAAACGCAAATTAATTTTAAAAAATGAATCTTTGAAGACAATTTAATTTTTTCCACTAGCAGAACGCATCTGACACCAACCCAAACTGCTACAACTAGTGAGTGATTGGGTCATAGCAAGGCCTAAGGTTCTGTATGCAGCTCAAACTTCCTAAGCCACAGGGACAAGATGGAACACAACTGGTAAAATTCTTTCCTGATGGGGAGGGAGACAGTGGCATGCTACTCATAGGGGGCATACAGTGAACACCTTGCATCTATCCCTGCAAGATTTCTTCTGCGGCTTCTGGTGAGAGTAAGGAGTGGAAATGTATGAAGTTCAAGCCCATGAGTCACACAGATATATCCTGAAGGTAACTGAGGACACTGCTCAGGGACCCTCTCTTGACTTTCCCACAAAGGCATCAAAATCTGACTGAACAGGCTGGGGGCTTTTGACAGTGCCCAAACTGCTTTTGTACATGCCCAAACTGACCCAGGCTCTAGTACATTCCCGGTGGGAAACATAAACTCTAAGGCAAGAATTTGGAAACAGCTACCGAAATTTCCACTTCCACTTCCAAGATCCATGTATTTTTCTCTGTTCCTCCTGATACACACAACAAAAATCCCTAGACATTATAGACAAATGTAAGAAGACTCTAAAAAGCAGAAAGAAAAAAAGACTGCTTAGGGACACTAGGATTGGAAGAATAACAATGGTGATTTTTTAGGCCTCATTTTTACTTCATAAATCTCAGCCTTGGCCAGGATTTATGGCCAAGGTGCTCACCACCCAGCACTCAGGGAGACTGAGGAAGAAGGATCACAGTGAGTTCAAGGTCATCCTGAGCTACATAAGCAAGTTCCAGGCACTACACAGAGACCGTGTCTCAAAAACACCAAAAAAAAAATAAATTTGCATTGCCTATTAAAAAACTCTCAGCCTTAGAAGTGAAGCAGCAAGCATGCTAAAAATGCAAACAGGCGCAGTTAAAAAAAACCTGCTCTATGGCCAATGACACAGAAAAGGCCCCCTCAAGCATGACAGAAAATTTTTAAGACAGTGACTGTTTTACCCCAAACAGATTGTGGAACCCCCCCCCCCCAAACACACACACTACCAAAGGGTAATTGGAGAGCCTATCTCACGACCCTGGTGAGGCAGGATCAGCTGCCCAACTCTTCTATGAGGAGTTACCTTGGGCCAGTCATGACTAGCCATCCTCTCCATTCAAAAGTCTTCCAATGAAAAAATGTGGGGGCAGGACTCCCACCGGGCTTACTGAAGAGTAGCTAAGTGAGGAATCCAAAATTCATCATCATGTAACAAGGCAGTGCTGCTCTGTTTCAGGACACGACAATGTCTTA
Organism: Chinchilla lanigera; assembly: GCF_000276665.1. NCBI lineage: Eukaryota > Metazoa > Chordata > Mammalia > Rodentia > Chinchillidae > Chinchilla > Chinchilla lanigera. The sequence continues at coordinate 6,035,645 of NW_004955462.1, forward strand.
ACTAAAGTAGGACAGAAGGTTAAAGTAAGAACCAGGGTCTTACACTGGGTATGCAGCTCAGTGATAGTGCATACGTGAGGTCTTGAGATTTTTTATTTTCCCAGAAAATAAATAAAAGGGTAGAGGCTAACGAAAGGAAGGGGAAGAGAGGAAAGGAAGGGAAGGAAAGAAGAAGGAAGGAAAGGAAAAGGAAGAAAAGAAGGAGGGGAAAGAAAAGTAAGAGAAAGGAGAAACAAATAGTCCATTTTTCAATGAAAAAAACTGATCATTCAAAATAGCTGGGAAAACTTCAAGCTGAATGAAATAAAAATATATGCCAGCACCAAGATGACAAATATGTTAACATTATCCAAGATTTAAAGCAGTCATGACAAAATTATCCAATGAGCATAAAATTATGAACATAAAATAAGTGAAAAAACAGACGTTTGTAACAAATTAAGAATCCTGGCAAAGAAACAGAAGATACAAAGAAGTACCAACCAGAAATTTTAAAATTAAGAGAGAAAACAACTGAAATAAAAGCTCAGTGAACGAGCTCAACAGCAAAACAGGAAAATGAAATCCATAAAATTACTCAATCTCAACAGATATAAACTACAATTCTTTTCAAAAAATGAACAGAGTATGACTATGTTATAATAAAACAACGCTTCACGTGACTTATCCTCAGGTGGACCGCCATGCACATGGTGGCAGAACACAGCCCAGGCTGACAGACCCAATACTGTTTGGCAAGAGTGTGCCAGATTCTATCCTTTATCTGGGGCTTTCATGTCCACTTCATCCTATTTTCCCTTCACAATAAGGCTATGAATAGGCAGAGTGAATAGTCCATCTATTACTTTACAGATGAGGAAACTAATTACCAGAAGGGTATGTGCACTATCCTGCGGAGGATGGGGCCCTGGGACTTCTGACTCTCCCAGTCTCCTACTATTTATTTCCAACCACCCTCTTCTGTTTAGGTCCTCAGCAGACACTTTTCCCTGCCATCTTGCAGACTGATGAATATCCACATCATGGAATCTCTGTCCCACAATGGGCACAGCTTCTGTGAGGCAGGGGCTCTAGGTTCCCTCTCTGAGTTAACCCCGCCCCAAAAAAAACCTTTGTCCTCCAAGGCCTGGCATAGATGCTTCTGTTCATTTACATCCCAAACTCAAGTAAAACAAGGGTGAGAAACAAAAGACAACACCTGAAAAGGCAGAGAAGGAAGAATACGGGGTACGAAGTGAGAAAAAGAAAAACAGTAACTAAAGTAACAAACATCTTATGCCCCACACAGAACACAGACTAGAAAAGCAAATCTGCCAGGAGTTAGATAAAACCTACAATCATTCTCAAAACTGTCATGTGAAGAAGGCAAACAGGAAAAGTAATCCTGAAAACCCCTCTGGTTTCCCTCAGAACATCCCTAGGAATACAGTCATACTACATAAGCAAAAAAGTGATTGTTTTTTAAAATAAAAAAGGGAGGGTCTGATAAAAGGTCACATAAGGGCATAGTATGAATATAATAAATGAAAATGAATTTCAATGTTCCTCATTTCCTCGATGAAGACATTTTTAGATACCATTTTAAGAAGTACAAATTGGTAAAATTGTAACATTATGGAGGGGTAAGCAGTTTTAGTCTCTCAAGTATACCCAGTCAATAGCCAGGGTCCTTCTAACAGAGTAAGTGGCTCAACAGTCTGTGCAGCTGAGCCTTCCCTGTGGCCAGGCAAGTTATAACTAATTCATAAGGATAGAAAAATTACATAGCTATCACTTTTCCCTAAACTTATGCCCAAACCCCCATCGCAGACACAGGGAGACAACATAATAACTCATGGCATTGGGCTAGTCTCTTCTATACTTCAAGCCTTTGTGGGAAAAATCCAAACCCATAATGAGTGCCCATGTCAGAATCACATTAGCTCTGTGCGTTGCTCCCTCTGTGAGCTATGTATCACTTTTTTTAATATGCTAGAGAGAATGAATTAACAAGAATTTCTTTTCCAGCAAAGAAAATTCAAGGTAGCCTCAACCTTGTCTCCCTTCTTTGTCATTTGCCAGAGTGTGAAATGATGAAACCTGCAGCACCAAGATCACATTCCAGGAAGCAATGCAAATGCTAACCAAATTCTCATGGTAGAGGGCAGCACCTTCAAAATCAACACAGTCAAAACCAGTATCAATATGCATACCATATACACAGAACCTGCGTTTCTATCATTTTATCCACAACACACCTGCTTATTTTACTCAGGAACACTGAACATCATTTCCTATAACTTTTGACAACAGATACTGGGTGTTACACTTTTTGATAAAAACCTAACAATTACACTTACATGAGTGTACTTAAGGTTTGAAAAGCAATTTTTAAACATGGTTTTATTAAGTAAAAAAGAAAAGCTGAATAGGTCTAGAGGTTTTAAAAAGTAAATTTAAAATCTAAGAGTACAAAGGGGAAAAAATTACTTCATTCAAAAGGATTTTTACAGAAGAGTTAAAGTGGCGGGGGGAACCCACCTCAGTTTACAAGTATATATTACCTTAGAGATGTAACCCATGCACCAAACTGAATCTTCACTGAGTCGGTAAAACAAAAGTTGGTAAAGTATGCACAGTAACTGCAGGGTCCAATTCAAAATACTTAATAAAGTTTCACCAAGTCTCAGATATATTAAGGAACAAATAAAAAGATAAAACAGGTTGCAAAATGTCGTGGCATAAACCTATGAGCTCAACTACCTGAAATACTGAGGAGACACAGCAAGGGAAAAGGGAAAAGGGGAAAAGAAAAGGGAAAAAGGAAAAGCAAGCAAATTACCACACTGAGCCCCTTCACTACAGCACCTCTGCCACTAGAAAGACCACTCAAACGAAACTCTAGAAACCAGGTCAGATCACATCTCAGCTCTGTCACTAAATAGCTGTGACCCTCCCTGAAGGAGTGGTGGTCTCAGCTGTAAAATTAGAGAAATAAACTAAATATTCTCTAAAGTTAACTTCCTTTTTTTAACATTACACAGGGTGAAGAAAGTGCTAAAGAAGACACTAAGGAAATTTATTGTGGCTTGTGCCCTTTTTTTATATGGTATACTTAAAAGATTTGTCTTTCTCATCCTAATACTGGATTCTTCCTAGGGAAAATTACAGTATATATCCAGATGTCACCTAAGGGTCTCATCTGCTCCTAGGTGGGGCTTGTGGAAGATGAGTGAATTATGCAGACTTCTACCATAGCTGACTTGCTGCTAAGAGGTGGGGTCTGGTGAGAAGAGGCAGGTCACAGGGAGAATGGTCTGGAAGGTTCTACCTCCCTCCCAGCTCCTCTTCTCTTTGCTTCCTGGCCACCATGACATGAGCAGTTTTCCTGCTGCTATGGCCCTCAGCCATGTTTTCCAGCCTTGGAGCTAGCCAACACGGACTAAAAAATGTGAATCAAAATAAATCTCCTCCTCTGAGTGTCTGGTATTGTGGGCAAGCAACAAAAAATTAGCTAAGACAGTTACTCATCAGAAAAGTTTCTAATTTTTAAACTTAAGCATAAGTAAATTCACTATTTTTGTTTTTCTGTTTAAAAGGTCTTCACTGCTGAAGTTTGTACAGTAGGAACAGATTATTTCTCTCAATAGGATGACTGATCAATACATATCCTCTACTAGGTATCTCATGAGCAAGAGCAGATGAGGAAGTACTTACATATTACAAAACACTCAAACAAAAGTATCACAATGTTGTGTCCAAAGCACAATGTAACTGTTCAGTTATCCTTAAGTTATCCTTAGCTTCATTTAATTATCCAACAGTCCTCTGAGGTAACTATTACTATTCTTATTTTATGACTCAGAAAAGAAGCTGAGAAAAATTGAAGTATTTTCCCCAGGTAAAATAGCAAGTAATGGAGCCAATATTCCAGTCCAACTCTTCTCAATCAATCCAGTGCTCTTTCCCCTTGACAATCAGTCTTAGCTTATACTTATAAAGATGTGCTCAACCACTCAAATACTAAATTACTGACATACAAAGAAGATTCTCACAATGACATTCTCGCTACAATCTGACCTCCCCAACTCTGCTAGCGTCATGCCTCAGCAGAAGAAAATGCACCGTAATTCTTCCCAGACACTGTGCTAAATACCTTACACATCTCAGTTTGAACAATATCATGACATAGGTATTATTGTTTGTTCCACAGATGTGAAAACAGAGGATCAAAACACAGAGCTAAGTAACCCACACAAATTCATACCCCGGAAGTGGTGAATCAGGGTCTAATCTAGTCCATGGGGCTGTTAAACTTGAGCCCAGGGTACTTCATGTTTAAGGATGGTACTTGTCCTTCCCACAAAATAGGCCTGGCTTTCTGAGTTCTGCAGTAAGAGTCAAAACACAAAAGGACAGCCAATAAAAACCAAAAGTACATCATTTCTTTCTGAAGTACTTGCCAACTAGACTGGAGAGAATTCAAAGTTAGATGAATGAGAGCTTGTAATTACATCAAGGATTATCTCTGCCTCTGCCTCTCACATACAAACACTGAGAAGAAGCAGAGGGGAGAAAGCAGTAGAGAGGGAGGGAGAGAGAGGTTTCTAAGTGTGAGCAATTTTACTCACCAGATAAAGGATGGGGGATACAGCGGGCATGGTGGCGCACGCCTGTAATCCCAGCACTCGGGAGGCTGAGGCTGGAGGATTGTTGCCAGTTCGAGACCAGCCTGGGCTACAAAGTGAGCTCAAAGCCAGCCTGAACTGCATAGCGAGACCCTGTCTCAAAAAAAAAAAAAATAAAATAAAATAAACAAACAAATAAATAAATAAATAAAAAAGGATGGGGGATACAATTTTTGAAGACAGTAGAGGAACAATTCAAATAATGCCTCTTTCCAAGTAGCAGGCTTAGTTTCTAAACATAGTCCTCAGAAAATTTTATTCAAGTGACCACTAGGTAATTCAAATACTAAAATTTCAAAAATTCTATACATACGTGTGTTTAGGAAATCTCCCTACTGCATAAAATTACATTCACCTATACAGCGGTGCTAGTGATACAAATATAAGCAAAGACATCCTTTTTCTTAAACTGTGTCAAATTTCAGCTATTCATTATCCTCAACTCCAGTAGATATTCAGGCAATAGTTAAACTCTAATTTTCACCCTCAGTTCTTCTCCACTAAGCAGTTAATATTGCTATTAGGGGGCCAATCTATTTATACATTGAACCCCCTCCTTACAATTCCAATGTTTATCTCCCAACTTATCTCTGATAACTTCAGTTTCAACACAATCCCACTCCTTCCTTTCACCTGAAATTTTAAGGAAAAATTAACATGAAATTCACTGTGGGTGAACAAGAAATTGGCAAGATTTCAGCATATCATTCTTTTTTTTCTTTTCTTTTCTTTTAAATATAAATGAAGATGTGAAACAGGGACATAGCTAAAGACACAGAGCTCATATGTAGGGCAGCCAGGCCCCACACAAGGGAGACATGCAAAGTCTTCTGTATTTCAAGGCTGTTAATTTTACACTAACTGCTACTAGTGGAGCCTACCACTGTTGAGATGTAAGTCAAATACTCAGGTCAGCTCTTGAATTATCAAAGAAATAATTAAAGCTTATTTCACAACTAGACTCTACAAATTTTCCAGCTCACACATTTCACAGCCATTTATAAACACCTGCTTTAGCCCTAACAGAAATTCTGTGTATTTCTCACTTAATACCTAGCCACATAGCTAAAAGAGTTTGCTATGTACCTGCTACATAATAGCAACACCAAATGTAGCTACCAATTTATCAGTCACTACACACCTGGAACTATAAGTGCCTTAAAATAGGTTATCTCCAGGCCCACAGAAACCTCATTTTCTCCTCATTCTGCTGATAAGTGAACTGAAGATAATGAGCTTAAATAATTTTTCTACTATCACACAGCCAGGGAAAATAGCCAGCTATTTGCAAAACTCTGTTCAGAGAATCTCTTTATAACTCTATCACTGAAGCCTCCAAAGACCTGTGGTCTACGTACTATCTTTTCCTATTTATTATATTTAAAATTAAAACTGAAAAACTTAAAGATTTCTTTGTTCATTTTTAAATAATAAGAATGTGCCCCTTTTGTTACATTAAAAATCTACTTTTCTCAAGACAAAAGTTGTGGAGAATAATGCCTTGTGACATTTTCTCTGTAATCTGGCCAAAGACAAATGTTCTCCTATCTGCCTTTGCCTTCTATCTGTTCCAATATGTTGCCATGGTTGAAACTTATAAAGAAAAATTATGAAATCAAAGAACACTCTTCAATACACAGACTGGCTAGACCACTGGCAACTGATGTAGTCCTGGTAGAAGGTGGCTAGAAACACATGATTTATAATCTCAAAGAATATGAAAAAGACCCAAACCAAGGATAAGAGGGAAACTTATTGAACTAAATATACTATGTATGATCCTATACTGTTTAGGTTTAAAAAAAAAGAAAGTACTTGGGCTTCAACCTAGTAAAGGGCCCAGGGCTTTGCTGCCCTAGGATGGACTCTGAGTAAAAATTCCCCTAAAGATTAGTAAACAGGAATGAAAAAAACTCAGTTCTTGTGAAAATCAAATTGCTGGTTAACAAGGAGATCTACGGCCTGGGGATGTAACTCAGGGGGGTACAGTGCTTCCCTACCATGTGTGAGACCTTGTATTCAATCCCCAGCACCACAAATATACACACACAAAGGAGGGAGAAACATGTTCCTTAAAACACAGAAATTGACAAGTAGCTATATTAACAGCTACTATTAGTTTTAGAAAGGACTTTATTCACATGTGTGATCAATTCTCCTTATACGTCTTTAGTTTCTTTAAACTAAGACACATACAGATAACCTGTAGAGTCAGTTATGCAAAACGGATAAAAGCTGGATGGGTGGTTTTTTCGATCTGTGTTACCACTCAAAATAAACTTACACAATAATTAACAACAAAATACATTCTTAGTAGGAGATTTCATCATTGTAGGAATACTCCAGAGCAGAGATGGCAAACTTATGGCATGCATGCTGCAGCTGACTGTTATTACCAAGAGCTCTAAAATTTTTACCATCCCTGTCTTAGAGTGTGTTTACACAAACCTAGATGGTATGTACGTCAATTACTTTATGTTACTTTTTGTGGGGGATTAAGGGTACAAAAATTGATCCCAGGGTCTGATGCATGCTAAACAGATTTATGAGGCTGCTGCTGACATAACATGGCATGTCGTTTTATAGTATAAGGTATTATTTACATGGAAGTAATACATTAAAATGATAAAATTATACCATAATAAATAAACTGGTAACAGTTGTTTCTTATCATAATTAGGGATTACGTACTGTACATCTGGCAGCACAGTAGATTTGCTTACAACAGGACCACCACAAACATATTAGCAATGCATTGTGCTTTGATGGTTAAGATGGTGATGGCAACACTAGGTAACAAATTTTTCAGCTCCATCTTTTTGTTTTTTTTGCTTGGTTTGGTTTGCTCTGGGGATTGATCCTTCACACTGAGCTACATCTCCACCTTTTATTTTGGAGGTACTGAGGCCTGAGCCCAAGGTGTTTGCACTGAGTTACAGCCCAAACTCTTTTCATTTTTTATTTTGAGATAGCATCTTGCTGAACTGCCCAGGGTAGTTTCAAATTTGCAAACTTCCTTCCTCAGTATACTAGCATGTTGGGATTATAGGCGTGGGCTACCAAACCCAGCTAACATGAGATATTTTTATAACCATGATTTTTCTGATTGAGATCTTAAAAAAACTGACGTAGGGTTTCCATTGTGAAATAAATGGTAGTGCCCGCTACAATTTCTCATTATAGCACAAGGCCTCTTGATTCAATTTTATATATTCAAGAGCAGGGAGTAGAGGGGAGCAAACTTTTTTTAATGGCCAAATAGTATTTTAGGCTTCCATGTCATATGGGCTCTACCACAGCTATTTTATTCTGCCGTCATTGCAAGGAAGCACATACAGACAGTCTATAAACTAATAAGTAATACTCTTTTCCAGTAAAACTTTACTTCTGAAAACATTTCAATTTCATACAATTTTCATGTATCATGCTGAATCACTCTTCGCTTTTTTTTTTTTTTAACCACTTAACTGTAACAGGCTAGGGGAGTAATTCAGTGATAGTTACCTTGCTAAGTGCTTGCCTAGCTACCATGCACAGGGCCCTAGATTCATTACCAGTACAGGAAAGGAAGGAAAGGAAAGGAAGGAAAGGAAGGAAAGGAAGAGAAGAAAGAAAAAGAAAGAAAGGAAAGGAAAGGAGAGGAGAGGAGAGGAGAGG
>NW_004955462.1:6044068-6078509 GCF_000276665.1 Chinchilla lanigera
GGAGGGGAGGGGAGGGGAGGGGAGGGGAGAGGAGAGGAGAGGAGAGGAGAGGAGAGGAAGGAAAGGAAGGAAAAGAAAGCCAGCCAGACAAAAAGTATTCTTAGCTCATGGATTATATGAAAACAGACGGCAGGCCACACTAGGCCCACTAGACACAGTCTGCTCATCTCTGAAAGTGTTAACAACTACCTGCAGCCCAGCTTCTCTCCTGAGTATTGCACAATTTCCAATTAACCACTAAGTATCATTTCATACTAAACATGACAAAACTTAAAATAATTTTTCCTTTATTGGTCTAGACTTGTTTTTCCATTTATCAGGGTTAGCTGACCATACAGAAGAGAGGCCTGACATTTCTATTCTTAAATAGGCCTTCAGAGAAAGTTGGCCCTTGGCTGGTATCTAGGAATAGGAGAGTTCCATGCTTAGGAACCTAGCATCCCTTGGACTTAAAAGCATTGAGGACACTCTGCTACCTATAGAGTGAGATCCAGTTTCTCTCATTAGCAGAACATTAAAAGCCTTTATGATCTAAGGTAGATCTTTAAACTTCGTAAGTCTCTGGCATATACTTTACACTGTGATCATACCAAAGTACTTGTAAATTCTCTAAACCAGGTCTTTTATCCCTACATGCCCATCTACTACCTGCTGCTTTCAAACCTGTATTGTATTGCCTCAACACTTCTTAACTGAAGAACAATTTCTTCCTCAGGTTTTAAGACTCTGTTCCTAATTTTCTCCTAGATAGATTAGTAACTTCTTTCATGTTGCTTCCAGAGCACTTTGGTGTATTCAATTTTTATCATATTCCCATTATTAGTTCTTATGCATCCACTACTTCTTCATCTGAGGAATTCTTGAGAGCAAGTTGAAATATTGTTTCATCTAGCACAGGGCCCGGTACACTGTGAGTAGCATTCAATAATGCAGTAGTTTCAAAGATCAAATGTAATTTGTCTTTCAGTTGATGTAATGAAATAAGGGAAGGAAAAGATGTGGAAGTATGTACTTTCATGCGTTTTCTCAAGTTTGATTTCAGGTAAATTTATAGATTGAAATGGGAATATAAGATTATCACATAACAAAAGATTATCTTTAAAACAGATATACAGTAAAAACAAAAATAATTATCTTTAATCTTTGTCTTTTTTACCAATAAAACCTCATTGCATTTTATTATTTCACACAGATGAAAATCAATACTATTGAGAAACAGGTAAAGCTGATGATACTGTGTGAGCATGAAGATTTAATCAATATCACTCTCCAGATTTTCCTAAACCTGTCCTTTGACACAGGACTGAGGAATAAGATAGTACAAGTTGGACTTCTTCCAAAACTAATTACGCTTCTAGGTATGCTTTTCAAAAATTAATGACAGTATTTCTTGGAATCTTCCAACATCCTTGAAAAATTAAGCACTATGTTATAAAGTGTTCTGAACAATAAATTCTGTATAACTTCCCTGATTGCAAACTGAATAAAAAAGTAGAATGAAAAATTATGTATCCCAGAATTCCTGAAGTATTGTAGAATGAAATGAAATAGAAATATTGTACCCGTTGTCCTCATTAGCCCATACTGACTCACAGTGAAAGTACATAAGTACTATCAGGGAGGTCAAAGGAAAATATATTTCCTCTTCAGCATTTCTTGCAAAAGCAAGTATCATTTAACTTCTTATATTCTGCCATATTTTAAAAATAATACTTACAAACATACAAGTTTGTGTAAACTATTTGTCATTAAATAAAAAGGAGTACTACATTTTTGTGTACCATGAGTTAAAAAAATACTGTATTAGAGAACTTATTCATTTTGCATATTTAAATAACTTTAAATTGTTTTGTTTTGGCTTTAAGAAGATAGCTAGAGCAAGGATGAATTCAGGAGCTGATGCTTTGTGCTCTCAACTTAATAATTAGCTTTCTTAGCAGAGCATTAAATAGATCTAACACTTTACATCTAAAGTCTACCTTCATTGCCTCCTGCCAGCTCCCAGCTTTTACCTTGGCTGTATAGAAGCATTTGTGATTCCCTGCACAAGCTCTTTTATGCCTGAGTGACTGCCTCCCTGCTTTTCTTCTCTATCTGCGATGCCACTGCCCTTTTTAAACAAGAAAGCAAATTCTGACTCATTTTAAACACTTTCTTCCTTTATATCAGTATTGTAGTTCTATTCTTTTTTGCAACATTTTCTACACATCTAAAGAGTACACTAGGATATTATCCATCTTAGAAGATACTTTCAAAAATTGCTTTTGGGGAATCACAGCAATATACACATCTAGAAAGGAAAAAAGAAATGTCTTCCTTTGATTTAATCCAGGTGACAATTTAGAAATCTGACATAATTATATATCAACTACTGCATCATACTCTTAAGTCTATACAGATAACTATGTTATGGCCATTGTCCTAGAGACATTGAATAGAGTGGTATTTACAGAAGAAGAAGAGAAGATGTAGAAAATATCTCAGTTAAAGCAATTAACATTACCTAAAGCACAGAGAAACCTAGGCCACTATGACCAACAAAAGACTGTCATTTCAACCGAAGTATAGAATATGACTAAGAGAAAGTGAATAAATAGGCTTAGAAAACAAGGTTTATGCTCTTACGTGAGACTCAAAGACTAAATCATTGCTTACTATAATTGATGATGGAAATCACTGCAAGTATTTGAGCCAGGTAGGTTATAATCAGAACTCTATACAGATATTAATCTGACATTATTAGTAAAGCTAGAATCTAAAGATAACCGAACAGTCTGCCATAGTAGGAAAGACAAGCAAAGAAACCCACCAACAGGGAAGAAATACTATGCCAAGTATGAAGTAAAGGGGAAGGACAGAAAACACATATCACAGGTAGAATGAGTATGATGTGTACGGGTATGGGTAATGACAGAGAAAAAAGATGCTATAAAGTCTCTGGGTATGATGTCACACACCTGTGAATCCCAGCACTCATGGGGGCTGAGGCAGGAGAAATAGAAGTTCAAGCCCAGCCCTGGCAACTCACTGAACCTGTCTCTAAATAAAATATTAAGAGGGTTGTGGTGTAATTCATTGTGAAGCCCTGGGGTTCAACCTCCAGTTCTGAAGAGAAAAAAAACAGTGAACAGGGGCCATGACTGTTAGGAGGCTAGTGCCAGGGACCGAAAGAGGTAGGTATGAAGGAGGTAGCTGAAAGAGTGAAGAATTTAGCTGGGACAAGTTGAAGACGTCTCTGGCAAAGATGTTCAGTGGACAGACAGACATGTGAGTCTACAGCTCAGCAGAGGGAAGGGTTAAAAGTTAAAAATTGTCTAATAGGTGAATAGATGCTAAAAGACAGAAACAACTAAAAGAGACTAACAAGCAGGGAGTGGTGGTGCACACCTGGCCCAGCTGCTCTGGAGGCTGAGCCTAGAGGGTCACCAACTCAAGCTCAGCTTCAGCAACTCAGTGAGGTCCTGTCTCAAAATACAGATAAAATAAAATGGCTGGGGGTGGAGCTTGTGTTCACTGCCCAGTACCACAAAAGAAAAGATGTAACAGTGAGAGAAATACTATATGTTTATCTGTAAATAAGAACACAAGTGAGAAAGATATAACAGAGAGAAATACTGTATGTTTATCTGTAAATAAGAACACAAGTTAAGGCTATTATTTAAAAATGCAGAGATGACAGTCTCAGGTTCTTCATGTAATAAAGAAATGAAGGTTTCAGTAAAGACAGCACTGAAAATCTTTCCGTTTATTTTGAGTTATTCTTTCAGAGAGTTGCTTCATTATTCTCTTAAATACAGTATTATGGATTCCTAGGGCATCAGCCTTTACCTACATTACAGAGTTAAAAGTCAGAACAGAGTTAAAAGTCAGAACTGTCCTAACCTTGCATTAGACAGCTAGAGATGGTTGATCTTAGAAGTGTTCCTCTCTGATCTTGGCTGATCTGTAAAAACTAATTGAGAACAAAATTATTCTCAGACTTGAATGGTTAGTTCTGACTGAGTTCTGGGCTTATCGTCCTGTGGTAAATGAAGTAAGTGGCCAAGTAACATTTGTTACAGTAACAGCTGTTGGGTGGAATGTTATATAGATGCCTTTTAGGTCCATTTGGTCTGACTTACAGGTTAACTCTGCTAATTCTGTGTAATTTTCTGTCTGAATGATATGTTTGTTGCTGAAAATGAGGAGGTAAAGTGCTCTATTTTTGTACTGATCTCTTCTTCCATTTAGGTCTGTAAATAGTTGCTTTATACATACAGGTGTTTTGCTAGCGGGTGCACATTATTGACAGTTGTTATTTCCTCTTGTTCAGCTGCCTGCTTTGTCATTATATAATGCCCTTCTTTGTCTCTCTTTGACTTTTTATTAGAGAATTTGACTCACTGACATTTAAGATAATTACTGAAAAATAAGTTCTTAATACAGATGCTATGTAACTTATTTTCTAGGGTTTATGAGTTTTTGCTTTTTTGTCATTTCTTCCTCCCTCTTTTATAGTCACTTCAAGGATTTAAGTGATTTTTCTCTAGTAACATGTTTTGATTCCTTTTTTTTTGGTATGTCATATGTTTTTGCTTTCTAGTTACCATGAGGCATTATAAAAATCACCTTTAGATTATAACAAGCTATTTGAAATACTAGGAACTTAAAACTGATCAAAAAAACAAGAAAAGATAGCAAAAAAAAAAAACCCTCAAAACACTAAGAAAGCTGTATTCTTATACTACATTCCTCCCTCCCAGTCTGAATTTTTGATGTCTAATTTTACTTTTTTATATTGGCTATTACTGAACACATTAATACAGTTATTATCTTATTTTATATTCTTCATACTAAGATATGAATGGTATATGTACCATTTATATAATAGCAGAATATCCTGAATCTGTATTGTTACTTTTGTAACAATGTGTGTTTTGTAGCTTCCAGTATTTTCTTCTAACTTTAGAGTGTGTTTCAGTTTGAAAAGCTCTATCATGTCTAATAAGGCAGGACTGATGGAGATATACTATTTCAGTTTTTGCTTGGGGAATATCTTAATGTCTCCTTATCTGGGGGTAGGAAGTAATGGCCACTAGGCAAGCACTCTATCACTGAGCTGCATCCCCAGCCTTCTCTTTCAGGTCTAAAGGGGAGATCTGCTGGGTACAATATTCTTTGTTGGCAGGGTTTGTTTTATTTTTTTGTTTTCTGTTTTCTTTTTCTTTTTTTTTTTCCTTCAGTATTGCAAAAATCTTCTGTCTGGCCTCTGAGCTTTCTGCTGAAAAGTCTGCTCTCCCATGAATTGGGACACCACTATATATTACTTGTTTCTTTTCTCTTGCTGCCTCGAGAATCTTTATTTATAGTCTTTCACCTTTAAGAGATTGATTACATGTTTTAGGGTATATTTGTTTGAGATGAGTCTGACTGGTGAACTTTGACTTCCCTATGTCTCAATAATTGTATTCTCTGAGTTTGGAGAATGTTCTGTTTTTATCTCAGTGAGTAAATTTTCCATCCCTCTGGCATTCTCAACTCCTTGAACACAACAACCCTACTATCTGCTCTTCTGATGCTGTCCCAAAGTTCTTGTACACCTTCATTCCTTTTTCTCTATCCATTTTCAAATAGCTGCGTTCCATTACTGATTCTTTTTTTTGACCTACTGTTACTGATCCCTTCTATCATATTTTACCTCATTTAACATACTTTTCAACTCAAGGATTTGTTTGCACTTTTAAGCTATTTAAATTTCCCTACATTTCTCTGTTAAAGAGCTTAATTGTTTCTCTGTATTTTCTTAAATTTCCTTGAGTTTTCCAGAAACTCAAACTCTGTGCATTTGAGAATTCATATATACTGACTGCACAGTTTCTGGGACCTTTTTTGTCCTTTGTGCAGAGTTCAAGGGTCTCAGACTTGTGATATCTGTCAGCATACTTGATATCTACACATTAAAAGATCAGCTATTCCAGTTTGGGCAATCTGTCTTTTTTGTATTTTTTACCTGTCATTTCGGAAAGGAATTCTAAGCAGACCATTTTTCCCTGGGTCTGTGGTCACTGGTGCTGTTCACCTCTAGATGGCATCCTAAGTCCAAGTTTACCATAACTTCAGCCTTGGTATGGTCACTCTTTCTGCTATAGGAGAAGCCCATGCCCACCTTGATATCAATTCTGAGTTGGTGTATCATTCAGGGTGGGCCGGGGGAGTGCCTAAAAAGGTTAGTTCATCTCTCAGAGTCTCTACCTATGACTGAGGCCAGCCCAAATGCTTCACCCAGTCACTGGCCTCTGTGACTGACAATGGCAGGATTCTATGTGGCACTGTCCAGCCCTAAATTCTTAAGCAATAATTTGGTGCCTCTCTCCTTCTTCCTCTTAGTGGCCAATGATTCTCCGTGCTGCGCTGCCTGGGTTTGGGACAGTGAGGTAAGCAGTCTTGTGCACAAACACCACACACAGCCTAACAAGAGCAGTGCAACACAGGGGCAGGATCACAGCCAAGCTGCTTGGCCTGCCTGTTGCGCTGATGTACTTATGGCCTGAGACCACTGTAGACAGCTGCAGTTGATGATGGCTGGAACAGAGTTCTCTTCCACTTGTGCCTTCTTGGGTCTCTGGCTGGCACCAGGCTAGGTCCAGAGGCTCTGTCCACAGGCCCTGGGCTGGAGATAGGGGCTTTGTGATCCACTGGTGAATTTTGCTCACTTAGCACTGAACTCCAAGGCAAAGTCCTGCACTTGCTTCCTTATCCAGCTACTCAGCAAAGGAAGTCTTTCTCCAGGCTGTGCTGCATAAGACTGGGGAAGGAGTAGAAGGAGCAGTCCCTTGGCCTCAGGCTGGCACTGCTCAGATGTTCCATCCAAGGGCACTGCCCTGGAGCCCAGAAGCAGGGTGCTTTGCCCAGTACTGAGTTTCACTGTGGTCATCCTGGTACTGAGTTCCAAGTCTAAGGTCAACAACTTAATTCCTTCTTTCTCTCCAAGCAGGAAGAGTGTGTCTCTAAACGCTGTGATGGTGGTAGTTGTGGAAGTTGTGACATGGGTACCTCTACCCTCCCTGCTTTCTTCAGTGCTTCTCTTCTTATTTTGCTACAATCAGGTACTGTGATCTCTTACCTGGGCTCCTTAGCTCTTGTGGAGGTAATTTTCATACATGAGTAGCTTTTTAAACATTTCTACAGGGAAACTGTTACTGGATGGCCTTGCTCTGCCTCCCAAGTCTCTCCTTATAAGAGGTCTAATCCTGTACACAGGTCTTTGCCCTCATGATATATTCACTTCCCCAAGTCCCACTCTAAATACCATCTGCTGAGCACTGGGTTTCAACATCTGAATTTGGGGGGAACATAAACATAGTCTTCAAGAAAAAAACTGGGAGATAATGACTTAATGTGGGAATAACAGCTGGAAGAAAAACGCATTTTGTGATCTTCTGGCAGACTCTAGGATTCTGTATCATCTCCCAAGCAATAATGATTTAACCAGACAGACAATATCATTATCACCCAATATTGTATCCACAGCCTCTGCTACTGGTGAGTAAACTTTTATAGACTTTGCACTAAACTTCTACCCCTCAGCTCCTGTATTCCACTCTCACTAAATCCCAAAATCTTTAACTGTCACAGGAGCAGTAAAAGACAAAGACTCTAACCATATGGTACTCAATATAAAATTCACCAAAACACCACTGTCATTTAGGCCAGGACTGTTAGCTGCTACACCTGCATTTTGGGTGATTCTGCATGTCCTACGGAGTATGGCTGATTTCAATGAGAATGCAGTCTCTTCTTCCCTACTGCCTTCTCCTGCAAGAAATGAAGTACACAGTAAAAATAACAGATCAATGTCACAACATGCCTACTGCTAAAAAGAAAACCAAAACTGTCTCAAAGTTCATCCAAGGGTTTCCACAGCAACTGATCCATGATCCAGCTGGTAACAATCAAATATCCCCTTCCAAAATTCCTTGACACCCAGAGGAGAGAGGGAAAGCAAGTGACAGTCCTGGGAAAGGATAAGAAACCTCCATTTTCATGCACTGAAATGCTCCTATCACAAACAGTCCTTCAATCCATACTATACCATTAACATTCTTATTCCCAATTCTCTAAGAAAGACTGGTAACTCTGGAAATTCACCTTAATAGTTCTCTCAGCTGCAAGTGGGCAAAGATGCTAGTCAAGAAAAACTCTTTTTTTAGAAAGAAATATGCTTTCCCAGCAAATCATACTCTTTAAGAAAGCATAACAGGTTATTTCAAGTAATCCAATCAAACCAGCAATTATAGGCCTCCCCACCAAGATGTACATGTCCTCCTGCTGTGTATTTCAGAGGCAAACTTAAATACCCAGAATGTTCACTTCTAAGGTGGGGAGAGGATGAGGAGGAAGTAACTGCAGTTTCCTCTCCAGCAAGGGAGACCAAGCCTAGCACTGTCCCAGACAGATTCTGAACAAAATACCTTTTCATCAAACCACAAGAATGAACTTATCAGTATTTTACAAAGTCCAGCAGCCTTCTTAAACTGCCCCCACCAGATATACAAAGCTAGACAGAAATCCTATATAAAGGAATGCTACCAACACAGCTTAACTCAGGTAAGAGGGATTTGCCATGGGAAGGGGAAGCTGTCAAAAGGCACCAAGGGCATGGCCTAGTTAGAGGCTTCAGTGAGAATTAAACTCCACCCATCTTCTGTGTTCCTATATAAATCAGGAAACAAAACATCCGCCTAGTCCTCACTCTAAAAAACATACACCAATCTGAAGACTGATCCTGTGTTCTGCCAGAACATCCAGTTTACACGTGCAAACTGTCCCAGGGTTCTCAAAGTAACAGGTGCAAAATTTTCTTCCTCATGTGGTATTAACACTGTTACTGGGACCTGTCAAGAGGAAGTAGTTATGTACTGTTATGTATTGCATATGTGAGTTATGTATTTCCGTATCATTATTATGAAGAAACATAACCACTTTTCAACTGAGAACAAGTAGCTAGCCTGTGTCTCCCTTCAAATTAACTTGCTTGCCCTTGAATTTAAAAAGCTTCTCTTTTTTTTGGTTTTGGTTTTTTTCTGGTACCGGGGATCGAACTCACGACCTTGTGCTTGCTGGGCAGGTGCTGTGCCACTGAGCTAAATCCCCAGCCCCTTAAAAAGCATTTTTTTATGTTTAATATTTTTAGCCTTCAAAAAATGCAAATAAAAACTACAATGACACTCCATTACTTCCCAGCTAGAATGTATCATCAAGAATACAAAACACAAATCCAGTGAGGATGGAGGAGGTTGGTCCCTTCTACACTGCTGATGGAATATAAATTAATAGTTACTATGGAAATAAGAATAAAGGTTACTCCAAAAACAGAACTACCATATGACCCAGCTATACCATTCCTTGGTATATATCCAAAGGAATATACAGCATACTACAGAAATACCTATATATGTTCACACTTGTGGCACAATTCATAATATCTAAGCTATTGAACCAGCTAGGTGTTTGCACCAGATGAATGGATAAAAAAGTGTGTTAAATGTACACAGTGGAGTATTATTCAGCTACAAAGAAGGATAAGATTTGGATGGAGCTGGATATCATGTTAAGCAAAATAAGTGAGACAGACAAGTAGTTTCCCCTAACACACGGAATATATTTTTTAAAAAATGACATTAGAAGGAAGACATAGATGAAATAGGTGGAGGTAGAGGAGGATGTAAAGGAGCATGAAGCAGGATGGATATGATCAGAATACAAGCATGCATGAAAATACACCAGAACTATAACAAGTAAAAACACTAATCTGATTCCAGTGCTTCCAATTTACCCCATCCAACTGGCAGTGGGGATTCCAAGTTGGGATTCTAACACAGCCTAGAGGAACCTTGCAAAAGACTACATGAGTGTGAGAAAAACTATACTGCGTGCAGCCTGGAGCAGAGCGTCTGACCGCAGCCTCATGAGCTTCAGGGGGACACAGCAGGCACAGGACTGCAGGTGTGATACCACACCATCTCCAGCAACTGCCAGCGACCACCCTCATGGCTACATGTTCAGGGGCAGCCTTCTCCCCTCAGGAATCCCCTTTTCTCACTGCAAGTGTCCCAACAGCCAATGTCAAATGCTTCAACCTCCCTCACCAACAGCAACCCCATGAAGCACCCCACCCCGAAAGAACAAGCACTCAGAAAATAACAATTACTTCTTTGGGAGGTGGCGGGAACATCAGGGCACCACAGTCCATGAAGGGTACAGAGGAGACTGTCTAACATTCAGTTGCTCAAAGCCAAGAGACGAACATCCAATTCACAGATTATTCAGGCCTCAACTCCCCACTCTCCTCTTAGCGGCCTCCCCTTTCTCAAACTTTGACTAGAAGGGATTAATTGAGGAAGGTCAAACACTAGTCAGCTTGTCTAGTAAGTGGTCAGAGAATGAGTGAGAATTAAACTACTTGTCAAGAGAAAGCCTGTAAAATAATTACAGCTTCCCATATCTCAGGCTCTATTTGTTTTGTATGTTGCATGATTCCCTTGATCCCATTACCACAAACTGTAAAGACAGGCCTGATTTTCATAAAATGACAACTACTGCTCCATAGACTGCTATGGTTTGGATGATTTAATTGTTCTTGTGTTGGAAGGCTTGGTCCCCCAGAGTGGCAAAACTGAGAGGTAGTACAGCCTTTAAGAGATGGGGCCAACTGGAGATCCCTGGTAGTAGAAGGTAGCTCTCTGGGACTCTAGTTCTTGCAAGAAAATGGTTACAAAAACACAACCCTTGTCTCACCCGTTCTGTTTGTTTTCTACCTTGCCATGTGATCCCTCCTTCTCATGTGCCCCAACATCACAAGGCCTTTACCACAGGCTACACTAGGCCATATGGTCTTTTGGCCTCCAAAACTGTGAACTAAACAAAACGCTTTTATTTATGAACTTAGTTGCCTCCGGTTTTGGGTTATAGTGACACAAAGCTGAAAAATAAATACACTATTTATTGAGAGCTTGCTGTGTGCAGAACACTATACCGTGGACAAAGGATACGTAAGAGCTTATCAAGATCCAAGCCCTCTGGGAGACCCCAGCTTGCACAGGTCTCTTTCTCCCTTACTGCACTAGTTTTTATTTCTATTATTTACCAGCCAGCTCTCGTTTTCCTTTAGCAACACAAACACAAAGCTTTTCCTTGTAAAGCCAGTTCTTCCCAATTACTTTCTGGTGGAAACAATATTTTTAACTTGTTACTTCTTGGAACCCCTGGGAGAATAATGGGGGATTCATCAGTATTAACGCCCTTTCAGGTAGCACACTGAAGATAAAAAAATGAGAAGGATAAAACAGAACCACTACTTTATTAAAGAATTACACTTCTATCTCTCTTCACAATTTTTTTTTCCTTTCCTCTCTGCAGGGCTAGGAATCAAAGTCAGAGACCTTGTGCATGCTTGGCAAGTGTTCTGCCACTAAGCTATATGCCAAACACCATGTATAAATTATTACTCCTATTTTAGAGACAGAGAAAGAGGAAGAGGTGGAGGGGGCAATAAATATGAAGTTTCAAAAGGCTCCATAAAGTGAATTTACAATAAATACTAAAGTTCAGTTTTCTCATGCACAGAATCAGAGTGTCTTAGAGTTATAGGGTATCCTGGGATAAAATATATTCAGACTCTTTTATGTTACAGACACCACTATGGTCACAAACAACCTTTAAAAACAAGGTTAAGGGGACGGGAGCTCAGTGGTAAAACACTTGCCTAACAAAACAGAAATAAAAGAAAACAACAAATAAAAATTAAGGCTAAGTCAGAAATGAGAAAGCTGTCCTAGAAACAAAAGAATAATCTACATAATCAAAAAATACAGTAAATGTATAAAAAATTTTGATTTATTATAGTAGAAGACATATTGTCATTGATACCCCTCAAAATACTCTAACTCTGAACACACTCCATAATAATACGAAACACTTCTAGAAATTCTCTTCCATGAGCATAGTTATGCTGTTGTGGAAGCCTCAATGTCCTGAACTGATTCAAAAGGTCTACTGTTGTAGGGAAGGGGGTCAGTAGGCAGAGAAAGACTATTCTGGCAATCCTGACTAGAAAGAGTTAAAACTCTGCTGGAGGGAGCAGTTAAGAGGATAAGTAGGGAAAGGTGATAAGCAGAGCACTGAGAAAGTCAGGTGCCTTAACTAAATTAGCTACCCCTCCCCACCTCCAACAAAACGTGAAGGAGACAAGGGGTGGCCACAGCAATGAAAACTCATATTTAGTATGTAAAACTATACACACACCTATGCATGTATATACATCAATATGCATATATGTATGTATTCTCACTTCAGGGTCACTATACTACTGCACTAGATACACACGCATCCCTTTAATCAGTAACTCTCTGTGACCTTCTTTGTAAATCTCCTCCTAACCTCTCCCTACAAATCCCAGAGATAAAAGCCCTGACAGGGACAAGTAGGCAGTGAGAAATCAAACAAAGCCCACCAAGGAATGTGCACACCGGTGATGGCACCCAGGTTAGGGTCTTGGGGCCTGGGGCCTACCCTAAGACAGCCAAGCTCCAAGGAGAAGGCTCCCTATCATAACTTGATAAAAGGAACCTGAGGACAAAGGCCCACTCATCTATATCTGGACCTCCTGCCTTCAACTCACCCAGAGCAGCTTTCTGTCTTTGGAGATTTTTTGGCCTTCTTGCAAATAAAATCTCTTCCTTTTTAAACTCCATTCTTTTGATTTATCGTTGGTGCTGAGTTTGTGATCCTGGTTGGCCACAGAGCAGCAGCATGCATTCCCAGACGCAACACTGTTTGTGGTCATCTTGACTTTGCAGAAGAGCCAGAAGTTGCACAGTGCCTGGTCTGGTAAATAAGGTGGATTAGGGCACACCATAATTTTCTTACAAGCTTCAATTTTTCCACTGGATGGCACTCAGCAGCAGCATTCACTATTTTTGATCACACATCATAAAGACACTCACAAGACTCCAGAACTGCTTCAGAAAGTGGCAAGAATGATGGGATAAATGTGTTCAAAGGAAGGATATGTATTTTTCGATTTAGAGAAGACAGTCATGTAGCAAAAATAGTCAATGAGGTAGTCATGGCAGAAATGTGACCAGTATTAGCTCAGCCACAAGGAACTGGCAGCTAAATCCAGGAGGGCGACCTGGGGGCCTTTGTCTCAGAGCCTGCCAATCTGAGGTCCTTGCTCAGGTCCATCTATTCCTTTGCAAATGCCAAGTGTCTCCGCCACAGCTTCTGTTACCTAGTGACCTAAAGGAGTAGGAGGTCCACAGGGAGAATGCTGGAAAACCTGGAAGCTAAAAATGATGACAACTGGCTAGGTCTCAGTACTAAGATAGACAGAATCTGGTACATGCACCAGAGGAAAGCATGTGTTTGAAGCAACAGCAATACAGAAAGCCAGATACAGGAATGAATATAGAAGGGGAAAACAACTGGACCAAAATCCAGTACATGGGGGTTTAGAAAGAGGCCTCCACAGAGAAACACACCAGTGGAGGGGAGCAGTGGACAGATGTGACGGACTGCAATAGCTGGCAGTCAGTGCTGAGAGCTCAGTCCTCTGGTGGTGGGTGAGAGTGACTGGCCAGGGGCCATCTTGGAGAGGGTCCAGCTGAGCTCAGAACTCAGAGCAGCTGCTGGCTGCATTTTGTGGCTCTCAGCTGGGCTCAGGTCCATGGAAGATGCATTGACAGCTGCAGGCTGAATGAGTCTGGTCTCGGCCTGAAGGTACAGGCTTGCTGAGATTATCTACTACCCCACCAAAAAGCTACTACTGTCTTGCTGGGACTCATCAACACTAATCTGGACTCTGTCTCCATGTAGTCTACCAGTGACAGCAGAGACAAATGTGGAAGTGGACTTCTTTCTCTCCCTCCTCTCTCTCTCTCTCTCTCTCTCTCTCTCTCTCTCTCATTTGTTTTTTGTTGTTTGGGTTTGGTTTTGTTTTTTTTTTTTCCTTCACTGTTTGATCTTGTTTTTATATGAGAGTGTGAAAGTGCTTTCTAGCCTCTCTGTGGTTGTGGTTTTGTTCTGTTCCTTCTCTTTCTCTCCAGTCTTGTGCACCAATTTCCCAAAGTTAGCGTGATCCCTCTTTGTCCTCCAGCCTTACTTCTAATCTCTTCTTCTTCTTCTACCTCTCTATTTTCTCCCTAACCCATTTTAAATTTTAACCCCTGCGGGAAAAACCGACATATTATGGATATGAACACTGCATATAATTTTCTGGTTTGTTTTAGATTTTGTTATATAACAAAAAATCTGGTTGATACAGTTAAAGGTGACAAATTAGTGGTTAGTTCAGTTTGTCATTTTCTAGGCTGTTTATGGTATTGTCATGGTACTATAGCCAAAAGTGACATATTTGTTCTAAGCAACTGTTCTTCTGGGTATTCTAAGACTGAGACTGACTAAGGGTCACAGGAAATACTGTGGCACAGTGCCAAAGAAGTAGGGGCTGGGCCAAACTGGCAGAAACTTCTCATCTCCAGCAAACTGAAGAGGTAGGATCTTGCAACAGACTCAAAACTAGCTACACCTGGAAGATACCTTGGAGAAACCGTCATTCCTACTAAATACTAGCACTAAATACTAGGAATAAAATAACCCACCGTAGGAAATTTACAAGCATCACCCCAGGAATTAAACTAAAAAAAAAAAGAAAAAATGAAAAGACACTGAAACAAGATGCAACTCCAGACATCCAGTTCACCAAAGGCAAATCCAGGGGCAATGAGGTGGGACAATTAGAAAGCTATCCACCTGGCCTCTGTGAAGTGATAACAACAAAACAATTGAATTAGCTCTAGAAAAAAAAAATTCAAATCATAAGTAATTTCTCAGGTAACTGCAGAGACGGTGTCCACAATGAAAACCAGGCTTAATGACTGTAGAGCAATTACAGACCAAAAAACAAAAAAGAGAAGAGCTTAAGAAAATTATGGAAGTCATAGAAAGAAGGGCCAGACTGCTCCAAGAATACAGCATCGATTCACCATAGGTTCAGGATACACACCATCCTGGGAGAGGATCAGGCTCCCTGATGCACTTCAGTGGAGGCCTGGCTGATGGAATAGGCTCCTAATCACTTTAACCTCGCCACCTGCAACACAGCAAAGGAAATAGGTATTTGCAAACCAGGACATCAGACAAACTGAAAGCCTGAGAGCAGCACATGAGAGAATACTGCAGAACCTTGGTAATTTGGAAACTGACTGGGACCCAAATGTGAGCACTGTGAAAACTGACCCAGGCACTGCTCAAGCAAGCAACACCTCGGAGCAGAAGGACACTGGGGACATAAGAGGTCAGACCCAGTCAGAAATATTTCCTTGCACATTCCATCACCATACATCAGGAGTGCTATGCCTATGGGACATCCCACACACTAGCTGCCTGCACTTACTGGCTGGCACCCTCAGAGGAACCCGTAACACCCTCTGTCAGAGACTGATGCAAACAGAGGCCTGGGGTTTCACCAGGTTTCCAGGCTTTAGAATGCAGCTTTGGGTAAAGTTACCAAAAAAGGATAGCAAGCAGAAAGACAGAGTGGTGCCTGGGTCACAGGGTGTCCAGGGACATGCTATGTGGAAGAATGGTAGAGGGAAAATACAGAGGTGGCCGTAGGATTTGCCCTCCAAGAACAGAGCAGGAGCAAGAAGAATCTGGCAGAAGTCAATGGAGTACCAGGTGCTGGGTCAATTACACCATACACTCCACTCCCCAAATTAACTGAAGTGGTCAGACCCTGGGCCACAGAAGAAGCCTACAGTTAGGCCTGCCAATGGCACTGCTTGCAGCTGGGAGGAGAATCCACAGAGTCATCCAGATCAACAAACCTCCTTTCTCATAGACAGACAATTAAGCAAACCACAGAGGGGGAGACCTGCAAAATGGGATCGTGGAGATGCTCTCATTCTGTGCTTTCCCAACTGTGTGAATTTATTCCAGTTATTTTTTTCTATTTTATTTTCTCCTTTTTGTCTTTGTTTCTTTTTCCCCTTTGTTCTCTTTTCCTTTTTTCCTCTCTCTTCTCTTTCATATCCCCTTATTTCCCTCCCTCTGCCCTTTCCTCTTTTCATCTCGCATATAAATAGGAGGCATTCATGCAAAGGAGAGTTAATTTAAATAGTACCTTTAATGGGCATGTCAGAGTAAACTTCACCAAAATTGTGCATAGAGGATCCAAACATAAAATACCAACAAAATAATGAGTTCTGACAGTCTCACAGCTTCCTGCAATCTCTAACCACACCCCCCACGCATGTTCCTCCTCCTGCTCCCACACATACTCCCTCAAACCCCAACACTACCCCTTTACTCAAACTATAAAAATAATTTCAACAGTCTGATCTCCTGTTTTTCACCTCATGTTTCTTTTCTCCCTCTCTTTTTACTGATTTACCCGCTTCCTTCCCCACCTATATTCCAGTCTGTTGGTAGCATTACAGTACAATCTGTAAGGGGTATTGATAAACAGGTGAAAGTGTTAAAACAAGCTCTAAGATATATGACTTATGCATGGCTGGATCTGTTGATGTTGTTATAACTAGCAGGAAATCTCTCCCTGCAAAAACCATGACTGGGTCAGATTCTGTTAAACTGAGCAGGACAAAAAGGTGGATAAATAATAAAGGACAAACAAAGCCAAGATCTCTTCAATGGAAAGCAGACACTAAAGACATGCTAAGAGCAAAGTCCTTCCACTCTAACTGATCCTTAACCCTCAGCACAAAAATGAATGAACAAGCAAATGAACAAAAGAAGAGAAAGATAATGAGAGAAAGAGAAAAAGGCGGCAAGGCAAGCAGCAAAGTGTCTCCAAAACTCCCAACTCACCCAAAGCAGACCCAAGGGACACTGACAAAGAGGAAATCAAAACCTAGAGGCTAAATCATATGAAACAATGTAAGAAACAAAAACGCAGCTTAGAAGAAAGCTTATCAAATCAACTGAAAAACTTTTTTTGCAAACTAGAAAGATATGATTATTCTGTTTTATAACAGAGCAGTTTCTACAAATAAAAACACTGAAAAATACTAAACATGAGGCTACAACTTGACACTCAGAAAATGTACAAGACTCACCCAAGGTCACATAGCCTAAGGGTGAATAAACATTATGCCTGTCTCCAGAATTCTGCCAGGTTTTTCCCACTATAGAGCTGACTCCTCAAATAAACAGTTCTTTTTGTTGTAATGACCTCCAGGCAAGGCAACTCCACAGCCTCATCTGTAATCAATTCCAGAGTCTACATTTGCTTGCTTTCTAGCTTCCGTGTGTGTACCTAAATCATTCCACTAGTCATTTTACCATTTTTAACCGTCTTCTCTGTATTAGCCCACTCCTGAAATCAGCATCTACACTCCAGAATTGTTTAAAGGGTGTGGAAAAAAGGTGGTATGTATGTGACTGACTTCTGAATCCTGTTACTGAATGGGCAAAATTAGAGGAGCCCTGAGTATAGGTTTTGTTAAATTAAATCCTCTGGCTAGGCTATTCAGACATGCCTTTTCTCTGGTTTAGGAAACTACTTCCAAATTAAAGGCCTGAGAAGCTCTTCCAGGAAGGAGTGCACAGGAACAAGCCCACCCTGACAACCTTGGCCACCCCCAAATGATGGGTTCAAAAAAAGAGGAAAATGTGCTCTGCTAACTGTGACTCCTATAGTGGAGGCCACCTCCTGAAAGCCTGCCTCTTCCCATCTCTGCATTCAAGATATATAAATGCTCCAAGTTTTAAAGTGTTTGTTTTATTCTATAAAATCCAAGAATCCACCTGTGTCTGTTATCTCACAAGAAAGGACCTTTAGCTAGCAATATTAATAATATTTGTTGCAACTTCCTTTGTAACAAGCACGTTAGCATATTATTTTATCCCCAAATAATTTTATGAGGCAGATTTTTTTTCCTGCAAGTCCTTCACTACAAGATGCAGGAAAACTGTAATGATAAATACACAAATATGTGTTATCATGTAAATGGAATCACCCTACAGTTGTGCAGTGCACATTCAACACACAGGGAAATATCTGCTTGGTCTAAAAGGATCCTGAATCCCCTAAGGCCTAAGAGGTAAGAACATCTCCATGAGTTGAAGTAGATATTGTTTTCATCCCCATTGCACTTGGTGAAGCAGGGATGCTAACCTACATGACAGATTAGACCCCTGGGCTTCCCTTCATCCCAGGAACATCCTGTCTTTCAGTGGTAATTTCAAGCATAAGGTTAGCCAGGAGCACTGGGAAGTATCCAGACAGAAACTCTGCTGTCCTTGCTTTTAACCTTCAACACCAATATATCCTTCTCATTAGTATCCAATGCATCACCTTAAAATCCCAACTTAATCACACTACTGCCCTGCTAAAAGGAACCTACCTCGCTGCCTAAAGAACAGAGCTCAAATTCCCAGTCCTTCCACATGGCTTCAGCCAAATTCTGCTATCTTCTCTTCTCACAGCTACATGAACCTTTACAACAGTCAAGGTTAACAACTGCTCTCTGAAACACTTGCTTCCAATTCAGAAACAGTAACTGACCCCTACCGCATGTTATTTAGTCACCATCTGGTGAGCACCACACCATGCTGACACTGAGCTGTGTCTCCACGGACCCAGAGGTCAGCCTTGTTCCTGATACTCTAGTAGCCAGAATGCTCATCCTTCTGCTCCTTCTCCTCAAAATGCCACTCAGAGCCAGGTGTGTATCCCAACTACTGTGGAGGATGAGGCAAAAGGATCACAAGTTCCAGGCCAGCCAAGCAACTTAGCCAGACCCTGTCTCAAAATAACAAAAAGGGCTGGGAGATGTACATTAGTGGTAGAGTGCCCCAGGTTTCATCTGCAGTACCCCAACCCACAATACAAAACCACCTAGGCGCCAAGCCTCAGCTCAAGCCCTGCCTCTCCTTCCAGCTGAACCCAGGGCCTCCCACTTCTCCCATGGTTCTGCAGCCTGAAGTACTCAGGACAATTCACACACTATGTGCAGTGGCAAGCACTCAACAGTGCTCAAGAAACTATCCACTTGCCCCCAGCATCCTGTATAGCAAAGGTTTCTGGGCACTTTCTGAAACTGTTCTGGAAGACACTCTCCTGCAAGTGTCTTTAGTTACACTGCCAGGCTGCGTCAATGTCCTAAACTGATTCAACATGTTTACCTTTCACGGTCACTCTAACTTTGGGGAAGAGCCAGAAGTTATACAGTGTCATATGTGGAATACGGTGGATGGAGACACATCATAATGTTTTTCTGAGCTTGCCTTTCCATTAGACGGCAGTCAGAAGCATTCACTGTATTTCTAACCACACCTCATAAAGACATTCATGAAATAAGACTTCCAGAACTGCTTCAGAAAGTGGCAAGAATGATGGCATAAATGAGTTCAAAGTAAGGGAGAGTATTCTGAGAAGGACTAAAAACAATGTATCCTTTACTGTAATAAAGTGTTTAAAATTTAAACATATAGGGTATTTTTCTTTTTTTGATACCAGGAATGGAACTCAGGACCTTGCACTTGCCAGGCAGGCACTTGTGCCACTGAGCTATATCCCCAGCCCCCATAATGTATTTTTCAATCATCCCTTGTAATCCTATTTCTCATATAAACTCTATTCTCTGATAAGCAAGGGTATTCCCATCCTTATACAGTCCTGAATTTAACACATGTCCACTACCTACGAAAAGAAAACTTTCTTGCCATCAACTCTAAGTTTGGGATTCTGTCTCCCTGCCAGTAGCCAGCCATACACTTCCCCAGATTAGTGTTTTGGTATAGGGCTATTTCCACTGATATTCTAAAATGGCTTTTAAAAAATTTCAGGCCACTTTCTTTTCAAGGAGCCTCTAAACTTGACACCTCTCTAAAACTATGACAGCATTTTTTTTTAATTTATTTTTTCTTAATTTATTATAACTGGTTACAGAAGAATTGTACATATTTATGGGCTACCATGTTTCAATACACGTGTACACTGTGTAATGTTTAAATGTAATGTTACATATCTATCTCTTCCAACACTGTTTATGGTAAAAATAAGAGCATACTAACAAAAGTGCAAAATAAAAAAGGCCTCTTGTCCCAAATTTAAAATAAACCTCTTTTCCGCACTGAAGTGGAAGCACAGACCACAGATAACTAGCTAACCCCAGCAGATCAGCGTGGCCTCAAGAAGACACGTCACTGTGCTAAAGGGGCCTTTAGCCCACACAGGCAGCAGCCCTGGAGCTTCCTGTTGGTGAGAAGTTGGTGAGAAGACAACTCACAGGCCCCTTAACTGTGACTCTCTACTAAGCACCACAAGCAGAGACTGGTGCTAGAATTTCCAAAAAGAGGCCTCGACCGCACTCAACTTGAGAGATCCTACTATCAAATATACCATACTCAGGGCCACTTATTTTTACCCTGACTACTAAAAAAATAGACAAAAGATCTGTAACTAGCAAGATGCTACCTTACTGCTGCCTCCATTCTCTAAATGCCAGTTTAGAGGGGAAAATGGGAACCACCTGGAGAAGGTGGCAGCCAGGGGCACATTGGCAGTATGCCGTAAACAAAAATCCTAAACTTACACCTACCCTTTGACTTGGCAATTCTAATACACCAACTTTCTAAGCAACAAATGTCTGTGTGCACCCCCTTCTCTCACACTTGCACTGGCATTCGAGGGATATCACCTGAGGAACTAGTGATAGTAGCCCTTGATTTGTGCTGCCTACTATAGGAGCCATTAGCCATACATAGCTATCTAACTATAGTCTTTAAAATTAAATAAAATGCAAAATTAAACTATTTGGTCACACTAGCTTATTTCAACTCTCAACAGCTACAAGTGGCTGGTGACTGCCACACTGCATAGTACCGATAAGGGACCACCTTCCCAGAAAACTCCAGTGCAGAATGCTGCCCTAGAGCAAGCGGGTGGGTAAATTGGGATGTAACTAATGAAGAATGGAAGGGCAGCCTGGTTTTCCAGGCTGGTATCCATTCCATGATATAACATACACCTAGGGAGAATAACTGCCAACAGACCAGACTCTTCCACCTCCCTGTTAATATAGGTAACACTAAGCATTTATGATAAACACAACAAATACAGTATGCATCAAAGTGACATCCTCTGAAGGTGAAGTCCAGATGTGTTAGATTTAGTCTAATAACAAGCCACTACAACAAAGATCTGTACTGTTCCTTGCAAATAAATCCAGAGCCAACTCATTTTTATATGTTATTTCTTTTAAAAAAAAGTTATTTCGGGGCTGGGGATTTAGCTCAGCGGCAAAAGCGCCTGCCTGGCAAGCGCAAGGTCGTGAGTTCGGTTCCCGGTACCAGAGAAAAACCAAAAAAAAAAAAGTTATTTCATCAGTTTAGCTACAAATCAGTTACTGAAAAGCTTGATCATTCAACTTATACATGATCATATACAGATCACATATTGTTTTCAAAATAAAATAATTCCTATTCTATAAAGGCAAAAGGGATCACCACCATATCATCATGAAAACAAATGTATAACAAGCAAAAATGAGGTTCTCAAGTGTTTGTAGAAAGCCACTCCAATTTAGGAGTGCATGCAAGATAAAAATTGATATCTATGTACTTATGCATAAAATGACACATACAGAAGAGAAAGAACAAACTAGAGAAAGACCCTACTAAGCAAACTCTTAACAGTAGCATCTTCATCCTCATTAAGATAGAACATCAACTCTCAATTCTTCCAGTATATGATAATGAACAAAGGCTCAACCCTCTAAATGTAAGAGGCTCTCTGCCGGCTCCTGGCAACACACAAATCACTTCTCTTCATTTTGTAATACACTAATAACTTTGTAGCTGATGAAGGAGTCTAATCATTTTAACTTATTTTTTTAAAAATAATTTTCAGGGGCTGGGGATTTAGCTCAGCAGCACAGCGCCTGCCTGGCAAGTGCAAGGTCGTGAGTTTGATTCCTGGTACTGGAAAAAAAAAAAAAAGAACAAAAAAATTTTTTAAAAAATAATAATTTTCAGATTAGAGAAGACTCAGCAAAATAGTTCAGAGAGATAGAGCCTACATATCTTCACTTGGCTTCGTCTAGAGTTTACAGACTTTACACAGCCACAATACACTTTTCAAAACCAAGAAATTAGCATTCATACCAAACTAGTAGCTAAAGATTTTAGACTTCTAACCACTTTCATTTCACCTAATATACTTAACTGGCCATTTTTTTTTCCCCCCTCTGGTTTTTTTCTCCGGTACCGGGAACCGAACTCACGACCTTGCGCTTGCCAAGCAGGCGCTTTTGCCGCTGAGCTAAATCCCCAGCCCCAGCATTTAATCTTAACAATAACACTAAAGAAGAGAGATTTCTGGCTGATTATTTGTTCCTCCGTAGTATTTTTGATAATCAACATATTTTTATTTGGTGGCAGGAAGCATAGAAATTTCTTCTCATTCTGAACTTGGAAAACAAAACAGAAAAAATGGATCTAGGTTTTGTTTGACTATAAGATATGAAAGCTTCAGTTAAAGAAAAATAAAAGCAACCACTATTTAAAAGATGAGGGACTGGTGATATAGCTCAGCAGCACAGCGCCTGTCTGCAAGCATGAGGTTGTGAGTTTGATTCCCAGCACCAAATAAATAAATTAAATAAATGATGAAAAACATGTCTTGGTATCATAAGGACAAGTTAAACATAAACATACAGGGGCTGGGGATTTAGCTCAGCAGCATAGCGCCTGCCTGGCAAGCACAAGGTCATGAGTTCAATTCCTGGTACCGGAAAAAAAATAAATAAATAAAAATAAATAAACATAAACATACATATAAACATGTATGTGTATCTGTATACACACACACACATTCTTTTACAACTGAGTATCAAATTTATGTTGCTCTTATTTTCACCTTCAAATGTCCTACAGTGAAGATAACCAAAGTCCTCCAGGAAAGATAAACCTATCTTATTTACACCCCATAAACCTCACCAGCTCAATAAACACTACTAGGTACATTTGAGATAGGACTGATTAATAGGTATAAAGCCCAGTGACAGAAATCCCTCACTTACATTTGGAATTTTCCACCTTCCAAAGTCCTAATGTCCAAAGTTTAACAATGATGCAAATATATTTGCTTACGTGTACCGATAATTAAACATATCCATGTGTTTCAAAAACATACACATGGCAGTCTTAGACTTAAGGTGGCACTAGAACTCACAATAGAGAATTTCCACATTTTGAAAAAGGCCCAATTCTCACTGAGAACCATGTCCCAAACTGGGATTTATGCCACTTTTGCTTTGGTAAAGATTCACCTGTAAACGAAGGTGGCTTTTTAAATTGCAATCATTGTAAGAGTTACTAAACTATAAAAAACTAAAATTTTCGAAAAAATAAAATAGCTAGAAAAAATAAAGTATGAAAATATTCACAGAAGTGAGATGCCTAATAAACATATTAATGTAAGTAATGTTCCTATTAAAGCTGAATTCAGATCTCTTAAAAAAGATGTCACCTCAATATTTCACACTGCTTTATGAACTCAAAGAGCATCTTAATGGTAGATCTGCCCCCTGCCACAGGCTGTTTTTATATTAAACACATAACATTATTTTAAAAACTAATTGTAAAATGTGCCTGCTGGTCAGAAAGCAATGTATATATGGGACAAATGACACATAAAATTCAGCTAACTTTCTGTTACTGGTGTTGATCTAGATTAGACTAGTGCTGGCCTGAAAAAACTTTGAAAGAAACAATCAAAAAGAAAAAGTTAAATCTGAATACTTGAATTTCCCTTTTGCTTCCTCTTTGCTTGTTTGGATGGATGGTAAATTCGGGGTTAAATGGCCAAGTAAAATCACATGAAATGCAAAGGATCCCCAAACAAAGAGCTACTATAACGACACATTCTCAATTAAACTGACTACAAATCTGGATCCTACCTTCACCATTCTGACAACAATTTGGGGATCAGAACATTCAGATTTCATTGCATTACTTGAATTAGAAGTAAAAAATTACATTCTTAACAGGAATATATTAAAATGTTTGGAAACATTCATTTTCCCATAAAATTGAGAAAGACTGTATAAACCAAATCTGTCTAAACCCAAAATTTTTAACATCTCCCTCCTCAAAACCAGTCCTTCCTCCCTAGTTCTCTAATTTCCATCTACTAAAAAGAGCATTCACCCGGGCACATATCAAAATCTCAGAGGCAACTCTGAAAACTGCCTTTCTCTATATCATTAGGCACACAATTATACTGCTGCTGTACTGGGTTCTTTCAATAATGGCTTCATACCTACTGTGTCAGGCAAGCAGCAAAAACCTTTCAACAGCTCTTGCTCTGACTAACAGTCTTGGTCCACCCAGAGGGTCTGAGTCTGGGAAGGGGGCAGCAGCGAGGTGGCAGCTGTAACTACCATTCCCATCCATGATTCCCTACTCAGACTTTCTCCCTAACCTAGTACAACTGATCTCAGTGGCTCTTTTTCCTACGCCCATCTCATTCCACTATATGCAGTATCCTGGGGCCACTTTACTCAGGTGAGCCTACTACCCAAAAACCTAGCACTCCCTCCTGGTGCACCCCATACCCTACACCACACAGACACACAAGAGTGCAAAAAACCCCTCAACTGCCCGGACTAATCTTTCTTTTTGAGTAAACTGACGGCACTCGTCATCGCCCAAATAAAGCCTGTACTTTTCACAGCCAGGCCTCTCTTGGTACCATACTCCTGACAGAAACTTTCTCTATTTTTCCATGAAACAATCCAGGATCACCCAGGCTAACAAAAATCTCTTCCACCACTGATGCCTATGACATACTCTCTTTTTGGTTTGACTTTATAAAGCAGCTACTTTTACAACTAACAGTATTTACTGCACTTTCCCTTAAATGATAATGTATGTGATGTTTCTTAATATTCACAATTAGAACTTCATGATCTAGAAAGCAAAGGCCATGTCTCATTTATCTTTGTAGTACTTACATACTTAATATAATGTCATAGTGCTCAGTCGATGACCAATAAATTTTTTAGAGAATTAATATTCGAGTGAGCAGAATTATTCCCAAATGTATATCACAAGTTATTTACATATACCTGAAAAATAACCTTTAGTATTTTTTTAATTCTTACCTATTTAAAAGTTATAATCTTTTATCTCAAAAAATTAACTTTTTGAAATGTATCCTAAGGAAATACCCTTAAAGACATGCAAACAAAGTATTACCAGGTTATGATTTATTAAGAAAAAAGAAAACAAAGGACCAAAATCTCAACCCGAGGACTCAATTCTAGTACAATTATTATTACTGTGATTAAACAAATTATGGTACTGGTATTTATGGTATTAAACAAATTAGCTATTGAGTCACCAACAGCACCTAACAATTATGTTTTAGAAAGGATTAGAGATTTTAGAAAGAATTAGAGATGTTACTCTTATAATGACAGAAAATTATAGTCATATTTACAGCATAATCTCTATTTTCTCATATATTTTTATAT
Organism: Chinchilla lanigera; assembly: GCF_000276665.1. Classification (NCBI taxonomy): domain Eukaryota; kingdom Metazoa; phylum Chordata; class Mammalia; order Rodentia; family Chinchillidae; genus Chinchilla; species Chinchilla lanigera. The sequence goes on from NW_004955462.1 coordinate 6,069,610, forward strand.
ATAAGAAAAAAATGAATCAATGAATAAATGGATGAATAAATATGTGGATTTTGATAAACTCTTACCACACAAACTTGCTTTCTGACCCAGACTTTTTCTTTTTCCAGACTTTTTTTAATGTTTAAATTTTTTAATTATGTATTTATATGTCTACATGTAATCATACAGATAGACATTCCATTAAGGTCTTCTTGAATATGTTCTTATTAACCTCAAAGTACTAGTTTAAAACATTAAAAACAAGCATTCATTTGCATGGTAGTAGGTATACAGGTGATTTTTTAAAAATATTTTTCTAAATGTTCCAAATGATTATTTTGCTTCTGTAATCAAAGAGGCAAACAATAAATATTGTCTTTAAATATAATTTTTTATCTAAAAATCCCTATCACCCATTTTGCCCTCAACAGGTATCTATGTTATAACATTCTAGCTTCTTAAACAATTTTATTCACATTACATTTAACAGTAAATCATACAACAAATTTACCAAAAACTAAGACCTCAAAATACAGCAGTCCTTCCCACAATTCCACCTCTGGATATATACCCAAAACAATTAAAAGCAGGGATTCAAATGGATGTTTATATACCTTCACTCACAACATTATTTAACAGCCACAGACAGTCTTGAAAAGGAGAAAGTTTAGTTGGGCATGGTGGTACATGCCGGTATCTTAGCTACTTGGGAGGGTGAGCCAGAAAGATTACAAACTGTAAGTCAGCTTGGGCAATTTAGAAAGACCCTTTCTAAAAATAAAATAAAAATGCCCAAGGATATAGCTCATTGCTCCATGGATTCAATCCCCCAATCCCAAGGAAAAAGAAAAAGGATTTGGGGTGAGGGGGTGTTTTGATACATGGTTCACCGGGAACGAACCTTAAAAACGTGTTGAAGTAAGCCAGTCACAGAAGGGCAAATACTACAGGACCCACGCAGTCAATTTCAGAAACAAAGTGCATAACCGTGGTTACTAGGGCTTGGAGGATGCCAGGGCATAATACCGTATGTAAGTCTGGGAAAATGAAGAGGTTCTAAAGATAGATGGTGATGGCAGCTGCACAATGTGAATGTCCTTAATACAACTAACCATATCCTTAAAAATAGCTAAGCAGATAAACTTTATGATATGTATAATTTATCACAACATTTGTTTTTAAAACAAAAAGACACACCTACCTACAAACACTGAACGGAGGTTTGCAAAAGCTTAGTAGCTCTCGATGTTATATAAGGCAGCCTGACCTAGGACTCTCAAACAAATACAGTACCATCTATAGATGGGTTAGGTATAAAGGGTAGGACAGACATGACTCAAAGAAAACTGAACTCAATAACACCCAATTACAGAACAGCGGAGAGCTGAGGAGCTGAGGAGTGGCAGTCAGAGGCTACAGGAGGGTTTGTTTATGGAGACACCAGTCATATGCAAATGCACAATGCCCAGCAACCTCTACTTTCCTAAATAAGCTCCTTAGGCTAAGTGAACCACAGCTTTCTGTCTTGAAGGACACCTCCTAGAACACAAGAGTCAAGAAGTTGCTGTGAGGTCACATTCCATTTGCCTTCCTATCTCCCTGTCAGAAGACAGATCCTCATTGACTTCTGGGTTCTGGAGGATGGCGTTTTCACAGTTCCAAAACACAAACGCCCTTGCTGCAATCTAGCTTTGGCTGAGCAGCAGTAGAGTATCCTAAGACACACAGTCTTCAAGCCTCTTTCTTTCTGTGCCATCCTTTCTGGTGTGCCAGACAGGGATCTCAGGGGATTGGTTCCTTTGTGGCAGTCTGCTCTGTCTCTGTAAGCAAAATGGCTCATTGTATCTTGTAAGTCAAATCATTCAGGCCTTGACCTTGACTTCTCTTTTGTGCAAGCTGGACAAGTAGTCACAAACTACACAGAGTCCTCAAGATTGAGTACAGCTACAAATTAAATGGTAATCTCTACATTTGAGTAGGAAAAAAAAGATTGTTACTTGCCCAAAATCCATGAATCCATATTGATAAAAATAAGCAGTGAGAAAAGCTCTTCGTTGCTATAAAATGCCCATTAAAAAATACAGAAAGAGCAAAAAGATGGAAAGTAAAACAAGTGAGTGGAAATGTGATAAAAAACCAGGATATTTACACAGGCTCAATCTCCCACAAGCAACTTATTAATTACAATGAGAAACACAGTAACATTGCCCTGGAAAAAAATAGCAGATACTACACCTTAACCAAGTGATCCAAGTTAACATCCCTGTGTCTCCTGACTCAATATATCACCTCTGTACCGTTCCTGACAAATGCGTAATAGGAACCCAATCAAGAGGAAACAACAGATAAATGCAAACTGAGGAATATTTTACAAAATAACACACTTCTGTTCTATGAAAATGTCAAGGTGAAGAAATACAACAAAATGTTTACTACATGTTAAGAGGATAAAGTATCTCTATCCATTCAACCACATACTGAGTACCTACTGTTGTTGGCCAAGTACTACTCTGGGTGATAGGAATCTCTTGATAGGAAAGACAGTTCCCATCCTTAAGGAGTTCATACTGGGGCAGGGGGCACCCAAGAGGCCAATAATAAGAAAAATAAGACAATGTCAGAGGGTGGTAACTATTGCATAATAAAGTGATACCAGTGCTAGGGCTAAGGCAGCAGCCTCCATTACTAGATGGGATGGGACGCCCTCTCTGGACAATATTATTATGGAAAAATACAAAAAGGCAATATAGACAGGAGGCCCAGGAGGCAACCACAAGACAACCTTTTAGTAAGAGCATGAAAAGCAAAAGAAAAACTATGTACAGACTTCAAGACAGAGTCAGCGTTGGTATGTGAGAAACATTGAGGAGCCATCGGGCTGGAGTCCCACGTAAGAAAGGAAGTCTACATGGAAAACAGGACAAACACAAAGGACGGTAAGCCATGTGGAGTTGGTGTTTCATTCTAATGAACACAAGAGGTAAACGGGGTTATAAGAATGAACAGATCAAAAAGAATGGATCACAGAAAGCAGTAAGAGCCAGGGAAACCTGCTACATCCTCCCAGAGATCCCTGTCTATGACTACAACAATCTTTTTTCCTTAACAGTAAGCAGCAACCTTACTGCCGAACCAAAATCCCTAATAGTGGGTTATCTGGTGAGTAATATATAACTAGTTTAAGCAGCAGGAGTGGATTTTTCCAAAGAAGCACTACCCAGACTGCATCACAGTCCAAAGCACTTTTCCAACCTCCACATCTGCTTCCTCCAATACCACCAGCTGTGTATCCACCACCAACACACATCACCAGCATCCCCCATGGTGGTCTACAGAGCCGTCCACTACATGGCCTTGTCCAGAGACCACTCTGCCAGCCTCAACTTTTAAAAGTGGATTTTGACCAACAAACCAACATCTTAAGATGTATAGCTGTGGTATGGGTATGATATAACTCAGTGGCAGACTATCTGCCTAATATGCACTATGTCCTGGCTTCCATCCCCACCACCATAAAAATAAAACTTAAACACCTAAAAAAACAAGATGTATAGGTGTATTTACTATATATTAATGTGCTTTAATCATGGCTACTAGTGGACTGCTGAAAACAAACTCCAGAACGAAATCCAAAACTAGCTAATGAGACAATCTGTGTACCATCTTTAGTTTCTACAGAATTCATCTGACTTACCCATACAGCAAAAAGACATAAACCACCAGGAAAGGCTCAGTTTCTATCTTCATAATACAAAATTTCTTGCAGCAAAGTCTGAGTACACCACCACTTAAAAATGGAATGGAAGCACACAAGTATCCAAAAACGCCAGTGAAAACCGTTTCTGTATCTTTATAATTTACTGAAATCAATTAAAGCCAAAGGAAAACTATAAAGATATGAAATGGGCAGTTCTAAAAAGAAATGCTTCCCGCATTTCAAGTTACGTACGCTGGGAAAAAAAAAAAAAAAACCTATGATGAGAAAGCTGACAGATCTTCATACTATAAGAACGTTTTTTAAAATATAAATAAATCTGAAATTTATTTTTTTTTTGGTACCGGGAATCAAACTCAGGACCTTGCGCTTACCAGGCAGGCGCCGTACCACCGAGCTATAGCCCCGGCCCTAAATCTGAAATTTAAAAGCAGCAATTTGAGAGGAAAGTAGCAATTAAGATAGTAAGTTTTCTAGTTTTAAAGCTAACAAAAGTCTCTGAAAATTTTTTTAAAATTTCCTAATATCGTTAACAAACATTTTTTAAAATTTAATATAGATAGCCTTTCTTTTCCACTAAGGTTCTTTTTTCAAAAATGTGTTAACATGACCTCTGCTTTACTTTTACCCAAATTAATTCATTTTAGCTCTACTATGTTCTGGAATTCCTTAAAAAACATCAATTATGGATTATAAACGTATACATTTGACAAAATTATTTGCAAAGGCTGTTCTCTGATATTTGTTCTTGCCAACCATTCACCAAATTCCTCCACCCTCCTCCCTACTTTGTCCACTCCCCACAGCTAACAGGAGCAAGGTTCCATACCCGACCACAATCCTTGACCCTACCATAGCTGAATGGACATCTCTCACAGAAAAGCCACTCCACCAACTGTACTGAGTCAACTCAAACCTCTCTACGTGTACACAGAGATTCCAGTCAATCTTCTGTGGTCCTAGAATCAAGAATGCTGGGGTGGCCATTTTCCACTATGTATAGACAAAGAAAGAAAATCATTTCATAAAGAATGAAAGAAAAAAAAAAAAAGTTTAAGACACAGAGAAAGGTAACACCAACTAAGGCTGGTAAGAGAATTTAAAATCAAGATGCTTAAAGGATAGCTACCTCAGTTCCTACAGGCTGCCCACCTCCTATTCTTTGTGAAAGTTAGGCCTCTTGCCTTGGTCTGCATGGCCAAGAATGCTTCATATAAGATAACACTTTTGTCCCCACTCCCCAACTCTGAGCTTACCAATTTTAATGGACTACTGTAACACACAAACAACAAAATCTAAATTAATGCTTTTATCAAAGTTAGCCTCCAAAATATCCCATGGTATTCACTCTATGGTATAGCATCATCCCCTTGATTATGGGCTCTAATAAGCAGCAATGATAGAAATATCACATCTAAGCTTACATTACAAAAAGATGATATATACTGTACCAAATATCCACAATGAATGTACTTATTAGGTACCACAAACATATACAACTTAAAAAAGAAAATACCAGCTTCCATCTTGGGCACCTCTTCTGCCGCCTTCCAGATCACCTGGTCTAGGAAAACTGTGTTGCCATGCATGGAAGCCAAGTTGGCAAGGAATGGGTATCTGCAGTCAGCAGCCAAGTACTGTAAGTCAGCCTGGAAACAAGGAGTCCCTCCAAATGGAGGCTTGAGAAGACAATAACTCAACTGCACTCTTACAAGACACCCCAAGCCAGTGGCTCCCAGTCAAGCTATGCCCAGAATTCTAAACCACAGAAACTGATAGATAATAAACGCTATCTTAGGATATTAAATGTTGGGAGTAATTTGTTACACAGCTTGGTAACTAATGCAATTCTCTAAAACATAGTCTTTATTCAGATTAATATCACACACACAACAAAACATGATCAACCCATTTCTTCTTGGGGGTATTTAACCATACTTTGAAAACTGGCTGAAAAAGAGGTTCGGTGTGTTACAGTTAAAGGCTGTGACCCAATGTCAAGAGGCTTGTTCTCAGACTAGAATTGCCAGGAGCTAGTGGTGTGATGCCATGAAGCAACTCCTCTTAGCTACCCTCTTGTCTTCCCTGCAAAATGAGGATCTCTATCTGTGGTCCTTGATGATATGAACATTTTGCAATTCCATGAAGGCTATTTTCTCATGGTTAACCAAAAAAAAAACATTTCCTTTTGCAGTTCTGAAGACCTCCATTCTGTATTCCATGTTACAAATTTCATTTTCCCAAATACATGCAAAATATACGTGTCTATTTTCTAATGCACTTCTATCATTATGAAATCTCTTCCAAGAAATAATCTCTTAATGAGCCTACTTCATTAAATAATATGCTTGGGAACTGAGCCACTAATAAGCCACCTGACTTCAAAGCAAACCTATGCTCTAATGTACAGGTCTTCCAGAAGCAAACTTCTCCGTCTGTGACGTGCTCTCCTGCTGCTTCCCACCCAACTTCTCTTGCCCTGTCATCACTGTCCTGCAAATTTTCCCTGACCACATTCCCCTACCACTCACAGCACAGGTCATCACTGTCCACGTTCACTTTCATACTGTTATAGTCAGGGTTTATAAGGGAAAAGATTTAATACAGGACACATAATTTATATTATAATATTATTTTATAATATTCACACAAAGAGTCAAATATAAAAGAGCGCAGAAGGTCTGTCCACACACTAGAGATCCAAAGAATCTAGCTGAGAGCCTGGATCCCACGGCAATGTCCTGCACAAGTCCAGTTGAAGACCTAGAGCCCATGGCAATGTCTCACACAAGTCTGTGTCAAGGATCTATACTGGGAATGCCCAAAGGTCAGTGGTGGAAGCTAGTTATACTACCACATTTTTTGAAGCTCCTTTCATCCAGCCAAGCTACAAATCAAGACTTCAGTTTGTAGGCCTCAATTTCAAAAAGGCCACACTACCATTTCCTCAATCCAGCAGCAATGTGCAAGTAAAGAAACTGACTCCTGAAATTGTTTAAATGGACCCAGCCCTAATTTTTCCTTAGAGTGCAATGATGCAACACTGAATGGGGCTTTCCCCATAACCTCTTTCAAAAGAATGTCCTTGAACACCAGACTTCTGAACCAAACATCCTTTCAGTTCACTGCCAGCCTCTAGAGGCTGGATCATCAGGCTCTAGCGGATGAGGCTTCACAAGGTTTGCAAAAATACAACACTCCACTGAGAGCTCAAACCAAGCCAAAACTATAGTCAGAAAAATGCAGTGGAATCAGAGCTTTCCAGAATCTTCAGAGTCATTCCATTTCTACTTTCCTCATCATAGGAAAATTCTTTTGAGAAATGAGGAAAATAAGGTGAATACTAATAAAATATGAAAAATAACCAAAAACTAATTTTAAAACTGCAGGCTTCACAAAGAACAACTTACTTACTTTTTCTGTATGACAGACTATATAAAAAAGGTTAGTGGGGGTAAGGAAGAAAAATAAATGACTTACGAATTTCAGTAAAGAAAGCATACAACATTAGCTTGGGCATGCCTGTAATACCAGCAATCTGGAAAGCTAAAGATCCCAAGTTTGAGCCAAGCCTGGATCACTTAGCAACTTGGAAAACCATGTCTCAAAATAAAGAATTTTTTAAAAAGGTTAGGGATGTAGCTCAGCATGAAGCCCCTGGGGCCTTCAACCCCCAGTACACCTCCAATAAGGAGGAAAGAATGTTTACAACTTTCCAGTGCACACAGAATGTTGTCTCACTATCTACTGTCAGAACAGTAGATAGAACAGTAGAATAAGTTGTGTCTTTTCTTTCAATAATACCTAGGAGTATCCTCTTAAAACATGATGCTAATTCTACTGAGTGGATATGAACAACACAAACCTTTGCAAAACTAGAGGGTGGGGTGGGAGGGCATCGTTCACACCAAAGTCAAAACTTACCGGGCATCCCAGAGCTGTGCAGCCTACAGTCTCTAAGTCCTCCTGGAAGCCTTAAACATGTTAAAGTGACAAATACAAAGAAAGCAGAAAAAGTAGAAATCCACCATGTTTCTCTTTCACTTTGAATTCTATCCCCTGAAGCCCACTGATTCCCAAAGGCAGTAGAAGAATTGCCTCTTCAGGGGAAATTTCATTTGGAAACCAATACTGAAAACAATTACTCCACCCAAAATGTCAACAGAGCTAAGGCTGACAAACTGCTATAGCCTCATCTTACTCCTGGCTTACTGAAAGTGACCCTGAATTTCCTATAAGATGCTAGACTCAGCAAACATACATTCACAAGTGAATATGACTAATCAACACAAATTCATTTACAAAAATTAGTTCCTGGTTTTGCCTAGTCAAATCTCCAGGGGACATCAATATTATAACATAATACTGTATTCCCAACCGTGTTAAAATTAAAGCCAGACACAGATGGCAGGAGAAAAGCACGTAATTGATTCCTTGACTCTCAACTTCCCATGTCCATGGTCAAAACCAGATGTACCTTGAAGACACATGAACAGACAAGAAACAGTTGGCTGTCACCTAGGAACTACCTCCCAAGCTCGCTGAGCTACGACGTGAGGTATTTGCTGATTTTCACTTTGGCCAACACTCTCCTTTAATCCCTCCATTCTTTCCTTTAATGCCTGCCATGATGTTGTCTTACAGAACGTCCTCGATATGAGTTAAGTTTCATTCTCAAAAAGTTCAGCTAACACTCCAACAAAAGAAAATGTTATGTTACCCAGTGTCCTGGTTTCATGTCAAAGTTCCAAAGTTCTCACCAGCAGATCATCCCCACTGCTGAAAAACACTGTCATGCTTGCAGTGCAGCCCAAGTCACACTTGGCAAACAACTATTACCAAGAATAAAAGTGCCACACACACACACACACCTAGCTGCTACAGGGACTGGTTTTCCCAGTGTGTGCCTGTGGGTCCTCCCTGATTCATCCCATCCCAGAATTGCACCACAGCTCCCTCATTCCTTCTCCACTCTTCCACTCCCATCCCACCCCCTGAGCCTGCCCACAGCTTCATCACCTGAGCTATCAAACTGTATCCTTACACAGCAGCCATTGATATTTTCCTACTAATCTATCCATAACTGTGTAAAACTTATAAAGTTCCTATCCTATTTCATAAATGGATGTCTGTTTATTATTATGTGTTTCCTACAACAACCATTGAGAATAGTTAATGATTTTTCAATAGGTCACTCATGTATAGC
>NW_004955462.1:6078609-6088310 GCF_000276665.1 Chinchilla lanigera
ATTATTTGTCTATTTGTTTTCCTGAGAAACTATTTTGTAGACAATAATACATAAAATGATAACCATTGATAATTTCCTACCATTTTGTCTGTAATTTGCTAAGTCCCCCCTATTATTATGTTATCCTTCTTTTATTCTTTAAAATAAAAAAATAATAATAAATTGTATCCTTACTTGAGAAAAGAACTCTATAAAAGGCTAAGTGTACTTGCAGAGTACACTGGATGTTTAAGACATGTGACCTATCACACATAACAGTTATTCCACAGAGGCAGTTTGTGAAGCAAGCAAGACCATGTACTTATCCCTTAGATTTATCTCTATGTGGCTCATACCCAAGGTCATCTTTTCTAAAAACAAGCACCTCTCAGTATCCAAGGGGATTTGGTTCCAAACTCCCCTTGGATATCTAACAGGAAGATGCTCATGTCCTTTGTATAAAATGGCATATTATCTACATAAAATCTATGCACATTCTCTTAGAGTTAATGCAACTCCAGATTATTACAATCTCAATAGCTGTTATACTGTATTATTTAAAGGGTAATGACAAGAAAAGCACGTCTGTACATGTCCAGCACAGATGCAATTTTTTCCCAACTACTTTTGACCTACAAGTGGGTGGAATCACCAAAGCCAAATCCAAACCTACAGACATGAGAGCCCAACATAGCAGCTTTGCCAGGCTTCCTCCAAACTTCCTACCACAAGATGAAAGAAATGGAAAGTCAGGTATTAGACTCATCTCACTAAAAATTAAGTCAAATATGTGCTAAAGTGAATAAGCACCTGCTATCTCCTGAATATATCAACTATGTTTTCAAAAGATAGAAGGCAAACTTCAATGTTACGTAAACTTTCCATGCAAAAGAGCAACACACTACACATTAAAAAAAGACATCACTCACCAATGACTTGAGGAGAAAAAGGCTGTAGAAAAAAATAAAACTATCCATATAAACTGAACAAAGTAATACTTACTATAAAAGAAAGTACTATGGGGCTGGGGATATAGCTCAGTGGCAGAATGCCTGCCTGGCATGCCTGAGGTCCTGAGTTTGATTCCTGGTACCAAAAAAAATGTTTATAGGTGGTATTTTAGGCCAGGTGTGGTGGCGCATTCCTGTAATCACAGCACTCAGGAGGCTGAGGCAGGAGGATTGTTCCAAGTTTGAGACCAGCCTGGGGTACAAAGTGAGCTCAAGGTCAGCCTGAACTGCATGCAGCAAGACCCTGTCTCAAAAAGACAAAAGAAAAAAAAAAGTACTAATCCTTGATAAATTTATGAGCCTGAAGGTTTTGAAATGGATTAAAGACAGACAGTATTCCTGACTTCTTTCTCATCCTACATTTTGGCAGGGTTCTCCAGCTGGGAGCCCTAAAACTTGGACTTCTAAGCAATTACACAGTCTATTTATATCTTTATCTAAAAACCTACTTTAAGAACTAGAAATATAGTTAAAGATAATTATGATTATACTTACTAAAAGAGAAATAATCAGTTAAAATTTTGAAAATCAATTAAAATCCTGAAATCCTGTAATCATTAACAAAATTCTAAATTCGGAGTAAAATCTTTTCTTGAGAAAAAGATCTCTTACCCCACCCATGCTTGCATTAATTATAGATTGTGTTAAATTTTAAAGAAATTTACCAAACATAAACAAAATAGTGACATCTCTTTTCCCTTTCTGTCCACCAACAACAGAAGCATCCATCCAAAGTAATGCAAAACAGCGACTATATCCACAGTTTTGCAACTTAAGTCTCTAATACACATGAACTCCTCAGCAGAGTATTTGCTATTCATCCTTCAGAGTTAGAAGGTCTATAATCAGGTATCTGAAATAACTGTGACTTGCATCTCACCACCCAACCAAGATTGCTGCAAAGTTCACAAAGCAAACTGACACAGATGTAATTGTAGATGCTAACAATTATCTTTAGTGTACCCCAGCTGTATTTCTCTCGGTACCAGGAGCCGCTGTCATGTCTACAGATGCTAGTACATCTCAATGAGGATGGCACTAACATCTATCATACCATATGAAACATCAATCATACCCATTGAAACCCTACTGTCCTGCTATACACCTCAGTCAGAGAACAAAGATCACAAAATAACGCTAGAATCAAAGTGACATACCCTACGTAATGTAACCAAGTTGAAATTCACTAATTCTTTCCCTTTTACCTCTGCACCCCTCCCCTCCCTTCCCCTCTTCCTCCTCTCTCTTCTCTCCAAGATAATGAGAAATGCTATAAGGAAAGTGCACTCTCACCCTTTCCTTGCTACAAGCCAAAAACAGTAATGATAGTATGTGGGGGACTTGTATCAACTGCTAGAGCTGTGGATTTGTTTTCTTGCCCAAATAAAGGATGTGGACCCTGCAGTATGACAAGCATATCATCCAATAGCTCTCTCTTGTGACACAGAACACTATTTGCTTAAATAAGTTCAACTCGACAAACCTAGAACTAAAATTCTGACCCCACGTGATTAAAAAAGAACTTCAGAGTCACTCAAATATCCTGTTCTTCGTTTTTTCCTTTTGGTTCTGCCTATTCCTGGATAAAAATGAATTTAAGCCTTGCAATAGTTTCACCAAGCCAGAAATGTTAAGGCATTCACCTCTTTAAGCTAAGAAAGACAATCAGTTTTGTAGAAGAGGAAGAGAAAATTTATCATTCTACAAAATTATTTAATCTTCACTCCTCTCAGAAAGCAGGCAGAGAGTTGAGGGTATAGCTGAGTGGTAGAGCACTTACCTAGCTAGCATGTACACACCCTGCGTTTGATCCCCAACACAACGAGGTAAGGGGCAGGTAAATAAAAAATTAGGCAGTAAAGTAAAAACCCTAATCACAAAACTCTGCTAGCCAAAAGTATACAGGCTATGACCAGGAATCTCTTCAAGTGGGAATGAGCCAAGCACCAAGAGGTTTGGATTCTACACATAGACCACTCCCTAATTAGCATCACAGGGCATCTGAAGCATGGAGCTCTAGTAAGTGATGGCAGACTGAATACTCAACTACCACTAACCAGCTATGAAACCTTAAATTGTTCACCTGTAGAATAAGAATGATGTGAAGATTAACAAAGATAGCATATGTCAAGAAATTAACACTATTCTTGGTCCTGAATTAACACAGTAAATTCACTGTCATTGTCCATGACCTGCGTCCTCTGTCCAGGACCAGACACTGCTCCTCTCAGAGACTCGGGTTTTTTAATCTGTAAAATGTGGACGTAGGAGTAAATGACTCCCTGATTCTAAGTTAAAGAGGAAAATAAGACAAGTAGGTGGGGAGAGGTCATGGAGTTATGAGCAATGCTGTAACGAATACTTTTCTGGGTAAATCTTTAAAACACATCTCCCTATACTGCTAATATACCACCAGTCTATGGACGAGATGATGTTAAAAGGGCTGTAGATCCAAAGCAAAACAAAACAACAGAGAGCAATATTAACACGAACACTGGAAGAGTTACTTAGATTTTAAACTGCTCCTTTACCCTTATAACAAGTGTACTTTTTCAGTTATCCTTCCAATTCTTAGGATAAGTCCCTTAGGCTTTAGCTTCTCTCACCAGGAAAAAAAAAAAAAAAAAATCAACTACCTTCATATATCTTTCAACACACTTCACATTAAACACAATAAAATCAACAACAGTGCATATGTTCCTAATTGCATATGTTCATGGACAGCTTTTTGATTAATTACACATTTGAGTCTCATTTTGAAAGACTACAAAGTTATTCATTGGAAGAGACAAGGAAAAAGATTCAAGATATTACATTACTAAACAGATTTCCATTAGCCATGGTTTTCTTCCTTTCAGCTTGGGTTGTGTTTTGTTTTCCTTTATCATACTTTAAAATCTCAAGTTTCATTTTCAGGACTTCATCCTATCTTCTACTTCTCAGGTTAAAATCCAAACAAAACCAAAACATTTCATAATCACGCTGCTTTCATCCTAAGCCCTGTTCATTCTTACCCTCACTCATGTTCCTCCTTTGCCTAAAAAGTACATGTGATGATATTCTGATCTGGATCTCCAAGACGGCTGGTTTCACCCGCTCACTCTCTCACTCACTCAATACTTATAGAGCATGTTCAAGAAACCAAGGTCAGCTTTGTGGTGCACCCCTATAATCCCAGCGCTCGGGAGGCTGAGGCAGGACAATCACCTGCGCTACATACGGAGTTCAAGGTCAGCCTGGACTACAGAGCAAGACCCTGCTTCAAAAACACCGCAAGAAACTAGGTCATATTAGGGCTGGGGATTTAGCTCAGTGGCAAAAGCGCCTACCTGGCAAGCGCAAGGTCGTGAGTTTGGTTCCCGGTACCGGAGAAAAACCAAAAAAAAAAAAAAAAAAAAGAAACTAGGTCATATTAGTGAACAAAACATGTCCTATCGGCACACCCACCCTGGTAGATGAGAGTAGTCATTATTATGTATGCATATACTCACATACTATATTATAAGGTGGTATGGAATGAAGAAACAGTAGTACAGAGGATGCTTCTTAGGTTTCTGGGTGGAGTGGCAGAGGGATGTTCAATGATTCGGACAGCCTCACTGAAAAGTGAGACTTGAACTAACACTGGAAAGTCCTGAGGGAGTTATGCAAAAGGATACACGGCCAGGTGTGGTGGCACGCTTGTAACTCCAACTACTCAGGAGGCAAGAAGGCCAGTCTGGGCAACTCAGTGAGACCCTGCCTCATAATTTAAAAAAAAAAAAGCAGCAGCAGCAGCCTGGGAATGTAGATCCCTGGGTTCAATCTCCAGTACAAAAAAAAAAAAAAAAAAAGCTACACAAAAACATTCCAGCCAGAAGGTGTCTGGCCTGTTCAAAGAACAGCGCAAAAGGAAGTCAATGTGGCAGGAATGAGTAAAAGAGACTGAGGAGGGCAGGATATCCCATAGGGCCTTGGAATCGTTGATAAAGAGACAGTTTTTACTTATAGGAAACAAAGAGTCACTGCAGCTTCTGCTCAAAAGAGTGATATGTTCATTTTAAATTAGATCTCAGCCTCGAAGGCTGCTGGTGAGAACAGACTGTAGGGACAAGGATAGAAGTGGGCAGACCAGAGAGGCTGACAGAACCAATGGTTGCCTAGAACAGAAGAGCAGCACGACAGATTTTAAGAAGTGCTTAGATTCTGCATATATTTTACAGGGAACTGTACTTTTCTAGCACATTGGATCTAGTTTAGGGCAAAACTGAGTTGCCAAGGATGGCAGGGAAACTCAATCATTATGAGGCAAACCCCAAAATGACATTATGGTACAGATGTTCCAATAATTCTGCTTTACTTGGTCTTGTCACATTTTAAACTCTCCTTGGTCCATTATTCCACTTCTACTCCCATCTAATCACAAAAGTCTAGACTGAACAATTGTTGCAGAGAGATGAAATTTTTTCTTTAAGAAACTCTGGACATGACTGCAATGCTAAGAGATACCCTGTTCCAGAAACCAAGCCCAGGCTTGTCTATGTATGATGGCTACTCAGGCAACACTGGCCATTTACTGGATATACGACTTTAAAAACTAGTCATTTCTCCTCTCTACGCCTCATACATTTGTCATAAAAAGTAAGGTAAACGTTATTACCAGTAGGGTTATGCTGAGTTCTAAATAATGAACAGAAACTGAGCTATTAAAGCAGCAGCCAACAGGGCTTGGGATATAGCTCAGTGGCATAAGCTCCTGCCTGGCAAGCGCAAGGTCCTGAGTTTGATCCCCAGTACCACAAAAAAACAAAAAACAAAAAAAGCAGCAGCCAACGAAGAGCAATAATTACAGTCACTGTTGTTAAGTGGTCTTCTTGTTCTCCAATCTCTGAATGATTTTATGAGACAAAAAACCTGGGGAGCAAATGAGTTATAAATTTTAAAAACATAAATAACCCAAGACTGAAATATACAAAGCACAAGGACATAGCAAGTCACCAGTATGTATCACAGAAGCCTATCCAGCCTAACTCAGTCGCTGAAATTCTACAGGACTAGCATTAGCTCCCCCGCTGCCCAGGGGGGTTTAGATTGAGGAAAATCTAATTTAGGGCATTAGGTTAGGATACACATGTCTTATCTCTATGATTTAAGGAAATGTAGCCATCACAAAAGTTCCATGAACTCACAACATTTTCAGTACTAGTACTAGTATTTGCCTGGGGTGTTTTTCCAAGATATAAAGATAATACTTGAGCACATCAGCTTTTGATTACACTGGAATTTAAGAATTCTTCAGATGTCATTTTAAAATACTTATTAATAATTAACAATCAAAATATGTCCCTCAGTATCTCAAGATATTGGTTCCAAGACACTTGCTCGAAACCTATATTTAAAATGGCCTAGAACCTGCACATAACCTATACATATCCTCACATATAATTTATATCATCTCTAGATTACTTGTAATACCAAATACAAAGTCAATGATATGTAAATAGTTGTTCAGGGAATAATCACATTTTTAATGCAGATGTAAGTATTTTTTTTTTTTTTTTTTTTTTTTTTTTCTCCGGTACCGGGAACCGAACTCACGACCTTGCGCTTGCCAGGCAGGCGCTTTTGCCGCTGAGCTAAATCCCCAGCCCCCCAGATGTAAGTATTTTTCTTGGATCTCTTTATTACAGTTAGATAAATTCACAGGTATGGCCTTGGAGGATAATGAGAGCCGAATATAACTAGAAAATTCAAATATATACAATAAGATGAATAGTTCTCACGATGCAGATCTAAATGCCCCCTAAAATTTTCATGTGTGTGAAAGTTGACTGAATCAAGTGAGTGCCATATTCAGTAATTTCATCCACTGGAGTTCAGAGCAGCAAGGATTGTTAGGAGGTGGGGCCTGTTTGGAGGTGGATCACTGGGGGCATGATTTGGATGTATTTTCTCCTCCTTTCTCTCTCTGCTTCCTGGCTGTCAGAGGTTGAGCACCCTTTCCTCCACCATCCTGCTGCTGCCTTAGAGCCTGAAGACCATGGACTGAAACCAACTATGGACTGAAATTATAAATCAAAATAAACCTCTTCTTTCAGTTGCAGGTGTCAGGTATTGTATCCCATGACAGGAAAGTGACTAAGACAGGTATATATACATATATAGGTTTCTATACAGATACACACACACAAACACTATTTAAGTCTGTTTTCTTCCAGCCTGATATGAGATGAATTTCTTCCACAATATCTCTCCAGGAGATAGAACTTCCAAGCAGTGCTTTTTAAAAAAATATTTCTGACCTGCAGTTGGATGAATTCATGAATGTGGAACCCAAGGATACAGAGGACAAAGGGTAGAAATTCAAATAGACACAGGGGTATAAAAAAAAAAAAAAAAATCAAAATATATATATATATTTTTTTAAACTTAAATTTGCTTAAATAGAGAATACTATTCTCTTCTCCCTGCCTCTGATTCACGTGAATTTCTACTACAATATCACTGAACAGCAGGTAATACTTCCATCCAGTGATTCTCAAGCCCAGCTGCATCTTAGAATTTCTTGGAAAGCTTTAAATAAACATATTAATACTAATGCCCTGCCCTACATTTCTGGTATATCTGAAGCCAATGCTGAGAACTGCTAGTCAGATGAATCCTAAAAGTATTATTTATTGAATTTGGGAGACAGGTA
The DNA here is from genome assembly GCF_000276665.1 of Chinchilla lanigera. Lineage (NCBI taxonomy): Eukaryota > Metazoa > Chordata > Mammalia > Rodentia > Chinchillidae > Chinchilla > Chinchilla lanigera. The sequence goes on from NW_004955462.1 coordinate 6,086,275, forward strand.
ATTGTTTAAATTGTAACTCAGAACTTCTAGATTTAAACTAGCATCATCATAAGAACTGGGTTCTGCAATGAGATGATGCTAGAAAACCTCTTAACGTGCTCTATACCAGTGGTGGTAAACCTACGGCACACATACCGCAGTGAGCCCTTTGTATCACTGAAAGCTCTAAAAGGTTGGCCATCACTGCTCTACACACTCTCAAAAGATGATCCGAACTAAATCTGCAAAACGAAGTTGTTGGTCTTCTAAATGTTCTCTCAAAAAAATACTTGACGACTGACAGTGGATTTCTTTTAAATGAAAGAGCACACCATTCTATTCCATTGTTCACTGGCAAAATCCTAAACCCTAGCGCCAAATACCTGGTTACAATTAATTTTCCCATTTCCTTACTAATTCTTAATAGTAATATGCAGCTTTGTTCTTAGAAATGTGAATCTTTTATTTTTCATTTTTAAAAAATCTATCAATTAAAATATAAAGCCTCCGCCAAATATTAGTTCACAACATAAACAAAATGCTTACAAACGGTTTTCCTGCCTGCTACCATTGCAGAGAATTGGGTAACAGCTGTGTATAATAAGCTCATTCCTTCCTTTAAAATATAACAGTAATTAAATCTTTATTAAATATTAGGCGTTTCTTTCAGGTGCTCGGGGCTCTAACAGCTCTGGCCTTAATATCCTTCTAGATGCTTCATGATGCATAATGTAAAAGCATAGCTACAGTTCAGACATCTAGAGCAGGCAAAGGTATCTCTAAAATAACACTAGAAAAATCTTATGTAACTACAATTTACTAAGCGCATATTATAAACTCTAAGTTGTGTTAGTCCCTGTGGTACTCATTTAATAAACCTGTTGTCCTAAATAGATGAAGTTACCATTTAGAAGAAATTAATGAAAGTCAAACAGTACGAAAATTATTTTCTTCAGTAGTTTAAAAAGTTTTTCATACTAGAGGGAATGCTCCACCCTTAAGTGAACAAGATTGTATCAATTCATTCATGGAAGAAATTTTTTCAGATTAATTCAACTAGATTAACTATGAAAGGATATGAAGTTAAACAAAAATCAAAACATAAAAATACATTTCCAACTTTAAATCTTTTTAACTTGAAAATTCTATGAACTATTTTAAGAATGACTTATAATCTATCTCTTTGTAGAGTCTTAGGCCACAGAGCTTATTGGTAAAACCATACTAATGAAGATACTGTATCGCAAATTCAGTAAGACAAAACATTACTAGGTGCAGCAATGAGTCCTTAGCTTTTTTTTAACACAAACTTTAAACCAACCCAAGTTATCCAGATGAATCATAAATTCACAGAATTGTAATTCAAGTCCATGCAAAAACGTCTTGACCCAAAATTGTCTGAAAATACAATTAAAAGCTTTATCTGAAGAAGCTACATGGCTCCAACTCTGCTACAACCCCCTAAAGTAAATACATATAAACATATAAACAGATATACACATGTGTGCATGTGTGTTTGTGCAAGTGTCTATATACGCACACACGCACACACGCCAGTGATAGCCTCGGGGCTGGCTTCGTTCTTAACGGCAGTGCGGGTGGAGGACAGCGCGGCGCGGTCCCCCTGCGAGAGTCGGGGAAGTGACCCGGGCCAGCTCCTTCCTCGCTCCAAAGAGAGGACGCGATCGCAAAGCCGGCGCTCCAGCCCCGATCTTGCCGGGCTCCGGGGACTGGCAAAAGGACGGAGCGCTCCCTCGGCTCCCAAGCCCGGACGGAGCCCGGCTCCCAGGCTGCGCGGCCCCGCCCCGGCCCCCACGCCCCCAACGCCCCGCGCCCGGCGGCCGCCGCGCTCACCGTCGATGTTCTCCCGGTCGCTGATGTGCTGCAGGTTGCAGCCCGTGTCCTCGCGGCTCAGGTCGGCGTCAGGCCGGTAGGATTCCAGGCGCGAGTGCGCGTTCCTGCGGAGCTTGGGGCTGGCCGACACGCAGCACGAGGTCGTGGTCCCCATCTTCGGCGGCCTGAGGCGCGGGCGGGCGCTGAGGGAGGCCCGGCCGCCG
>NW_004955462.1:6088475-6098519 GCF_000276665.1 Chinchilla lanigera
GGGCGGCACGCCCAGGCCGCCTCCGCGGGTTCCCGGTAGGCGTGCGGCTCCGGCGACGGCTTTGGCGAACGGCTCCGACTCAGGCCCGGGATGCGCGGGACGCGCCGAGCAGCAGAGAGGAGGGCCGGGCGCGGCCCTGGGCCTAAACACGCGAGACAAGTGAGGCGGGGTTCGAAGCGAAGCGGAGAGGAGGATACGCGCGCCCCCGCGGACCGCGCCGCCCCGCCCCTAGCCCCGCCCCAACCCGGTTTCCCTCTGCCCCGGAGGCTCCGCCCTTCCCTATGCCCCGGAAGCAGATCCGGCCGGGTGCGTAGGACTGTCTTCCTGCTCTTCGTCGCTCTCCCGGATGAGACGAGTACTTGGTGCCCCTACGCCGCAGCCGGTACCAGAGTCGTGGTAGGGAGTCCCGGACTGGCGCGATGAGGCGGAGTGACTTTGTGTTGACGTTGTTTGCGTGTGTAAGGACTTCCGCGTCGAAGTTTGCTGTGGCCCGGACTGTGACCTCGTCCCAAGCCTGGAGTAAGCCTTGGAGACCCCGGGCATTTTAATGTCGAATTAACTGCCGAGAGTTTTGTGTTCCGGGGGATGGGAATAATGTGAAGGAGAATCCTGTCTTTGCCCTTTGATGTCTTCGCGGCTGTCTCCCGGTCCTCTTCCAGCCCGCCGCTTCCTGTGCTGGGACGAGTGTAAAGTGACCAGAACAACCGCTCATCCTTTTCCCAAGTAGTGACGGAATCATGAGGCGAGGCGTGTGTGCAAGGTGAAAGTGGCCCACGCAGAACTTTTGCATCTTCCTGCCTCAGTCTCCCAGAGCGGTGTGGGATGAAAGGCGTGCTCGACTGCACCTGGTTTCTCTCCTCCTAAGACCTCAAACCATAGCGTTAATATAAATGTCATAATTTGGGGGTTGTACTGGGGATTGAACCTCGGTGCACACTACCAATGAGCTACATCCCCAACCCTTTTAATTTGAGATAAGATCGCAGTAAATTGCCCATGAGGCTTTGAAGTTTTGATCTTCCTGCCTCAGCCTCTTGAAGAGCTGGAATTACAAGAGTGTGCCACCACCACCCCCGTCCTGAATTTTACAAATTTTATTTTATTTTGTTTTATTTTATTTTTGGTACCAGGAATCAAACTCAGGACGTTGCGCTTGCCGAACAAGGCACTGTACCGCAGAGCTATAGCCCCAGCGGTTTTATAAGTTTTAGCTATCTAATATGCCTGAGTGGGTATATCACACACATGGTTAATAATTGGGTGCCTACTCTTACACAGTGCCCCAAATTACAAAGCGGAAGTTAGAAGAGACAATGTGGAAATCCCTCTCTTAATTCTCTGCCACTTTACCCACATATTGTACCCCAGCAAATCTGAACATACACAATCCCTGGCTTGCAAATATGCCCCAATTCACACTTTGCTGGATATCAAAAATGTTAGTACAGCCTTAATTATTGTCTTGTTGCTATGTACCCACTCTCTCCAGGGCTGCAGTTCTTTTACATTTCTTCTTTCGTCCGGTCAGTGTCATCACTTTGTAGCCATGTATTTCCCAAGGACATCTGCCACATCCAAATGTCATCACTTCAATTCAGAACTTGAAGCATTTTAAAATATGAACTAATAAATGTATAAACATTACCCACAATGAAGAGATAACACATGTTAAAAAAAAAGACTAGAAATGGAGAATTAAATACTTATGAAGGCTCTGGCAAGATGTCTACACATTGCTAATGCTAGATAAATATCAATTCCCTTCTGTTTTAGTATCTGGATGTCGCCGGGTGTGGTGGTGCATGCCTGTAATCCCAATGGGAGGAGGCAGGATTACTGCAAGTTCAAGGCCTACCTGGGCTACATAGTGAGTTCAGGGGCAGCCTGAATTATACAGTGAGACCCTGTCTCAAAAACCAAAAGAAAAAGTATCTGGATGTCTCAGAACATAAAAAAAGAGCTGGAAATTGGGCTCAGTACACAGGCACTGGGCTCAATCCTCATTACCAAAAAAATACAAAGAGGAGAAAGAGAAACAGGAAAGCATGTAAAGAACAGCACAACTCTCTGCACGCACTGGCTCAGCCAGGTCATTGGGCATTGTTACCAAATAGTTGCTCATGGAGGTGGGGAAGGCGTGTCTGGGGGTCACCCTTGGATAGTACAGCCTCTGGTCTGCAGTGATTATTCCATCCCCCTTTGTCTAGCTCCATGTGCTTTTTGACATTCCAGCCATAATCTTAGGAACACACCTCTTTTGACTTACTCAGAAGTATGACTTTGGTTACAGGCCTGAAAGAGGAAAGATAAGCACTAAGACCCCCATAGTAATTTATCTGGGTGCCAATCCTCCCACTTGAATACACACATACACTCATGCACTTCAGACCCCAGGCAGAAATGCTGTGGGCCTGAAACTGTCACTTTAAGAAAAATTATAGAAGGCTTTGGGTATAGCTCAGCTGACATGGTGCCTGCCTGGCAAGCACAAAGTCTTGAGTTCAATTCCTGGTTCCAAAGACAAAGGCACTAACCACCACCTAGCAGAGATGATGTGATCCAAAATGAAAGATGTTCGTTTTTGAACCACCTGTTAAGTGCCATGCACTAGACTGGTTTTTGAGTTGCGGTTTTTGTTATTGTTTGTTCTCATTTTTTTGTACATCTAAGCCTATTCTATTATCCCACAGACACTAATGCTGTTAGGTAAATCTGCCAAGGTCAAAATACTAATAAATGACTTACCTAGAACTTGAACTGGGTTTTGAAATAGGTAAGAATTTGAACTGGGTTTGGATTCCAGAGTTCCCATTCGGCTGCATCCACCCCTACCTTCTATCCACACCTATAAACAGATGAGAAAAATCTACAACTTTCATGAGTCAAAGAGACTAGTTTTTTTTTTTCTTTTTTCTCTTCTGAGGGAAACTAGGAGCTCACTGCTTAGGAAGCAATCTATATTCTGAATGGAAGGATAAAGGAGTGAGAGGAGCCATGTTATTTCTGAGAGGTTCAGCCTTGACCAGAGTAAGAAATAGGCAGCAACATCACTTCTCAGCCTTTCGGCTAAGATCAAGTGTAGAAGACAGGCAGCAGGGGTGAGGAGCAGCATTAGGTAGAAGTAACAAGTGCATCTAATTACAGCATTGCCAACATTATCACTTGGGAATCAGTGCAGGTGCAGTCCCCTCAATAGCAGATGGGCATAATGCACAGTGGGGAAGGATCAGTATTGCCACAAGGCCCTGTCTTCAAGATGGGGGAAAAAAGTATTCTAGATCTATTCACACCCACCTGCTTTTGAGCAGAAAAATATCTTGGGTAATATTTTCTTTCCTGCATCTTTCTCCATAATCACAATTCCAGAATTTGGTCATTGTAAAGAAGTAAATATATAGAAGATGGTGGACTAGCAAAGACACTTGCAGTGGGGCTGCAGTAGTGGTCTTTAACAAAATCTTCTGTGGACTCACATCTTTAAATTATATCAGTATTAACATTCATTATTTATAAGACCTACTTAAAAAAAACAAACTGATAATGGGCTACCTTAATTGAATCAGGTAAAGCATAATTACAACCTTACATAATTACAACCTTACACACCCATCAACATGTACTATGAATCAATCATTTGCACAACTCCTGAATTCCCCTACATACTGCCCCCTAGAACATAGGAAACACTGAGCCCACAACCAGGGTCTTTGATCAAAGAAGGAAGGAGCATGCACAGTGCAGGGGGCAGGGGTGAGGGGCTGCTCAAGGTACAGCTTCCCTTTGCTTATTACCTTGGTAGACAGTATCCTGTATCAGTTATCAGATGTTTCTAAAGCAGTTATGAAATATCAAGACCTTCCATCTGTTGTACAACTGATGCTCTTCTCTCATGCTTTTGCTTTCCAATGACCTCTTAGCTGTGTCGCTATATAAGGCCACCTTTTGGTACTTGACGAGAAGCCGACCAGAATGTAACCAGCTATAGAGGAGATACTTACTTTGATAGCCACTTCAATTTGACCAGTGTGGGCAGTTCATTTATGGATCAAACATGCCTTTAGGGCATGCTTAGCCAGGGGACACAAACATGGGTAAGGTGTATTTCTTGCCCTTGAGAAACTCATAAGCCAGTAAGGTAAACAGTTAAAAGAACAAGGTAAAACATGTCCAGCAGTGCTTGCAACCAACTACTGGTACAATCTGAAAAGAAATGCCAGCCTGCTACCTATGCATAACTACATTTATCCCCTATGGATACAAACTAGATTCTACTCTGTGCAATTTATTCCTGTGAAGTAACAAAATCTCCAGAGATTCTGTCAGAATAAAAATTCCCACAAGAAAATACAACAAGAATAGCTAGATTTAAATAATAACATCAAGTCTTTTGGATCAGGAACATTGTGTTGAAAAGGATTCTGAGGTCATGTTCTGGGTCAGAAGGGAAGAATGCTGCCCTGAGGGAAGGTGGGGAAGATGGCACTTATTCTACATACTTTCTATCCATGACCAAAGCAGGGAAATCCATTGTGGATAGTCGGGAAAAGGCCCCCTTGAAACTGGGTTATCTACTTCAAACTAAATAGTTTAAGAAGCCCAGTTTCTTTCTTCCCAAACTCTTCCTTCTTCAGTAGTCCATGCTAATTAAAAATGGAAATGATAAATGTATATGTGTTCCTGAGATCCACAGTATACTTTTAATGAATTCTGACATCTAACAGGAAGGATCAGGCATAGACCCAAAGTGAAAGAAGCTTCTTTGTGCCCATCCACTGTGCTCTCTCTCATCTTCCTCAGCTATGAGGCTCTCCATTTTGTAAGGAGTAGCATTTGGCCCAGCTCAAAGACAGCTGGCCACCTACGTCTGCCCATTGAAATGTGATTGAAAGCCTCCAGGAAAGCCCTCTGAGGAGGCTTCATCTTTTCTGCTTCTTGGTATGTAAAGGACCAGATGGCTGGCATTCTATTATCTACCTTGATGACCTTGAAGATGGAACCCACAGACTAAGATACTACATTTTTGAAACATAAACTGTGTTGCATAAACCATTGATGTGTTAAATTTCCAATTTCTATGCAGCCAAATCTTATCTTGATCTGGGCAAGATTTCATATTACTTTTTTACTTAGCTTTATGTATTCACATTGACAGCTCTTATTGATAGGGCCTCCAGATAATAGGGACATTGACCAATAGCTATAGGGCAGTCATACTTGGCTTGCCATACTAGTATTATAGGCGGCCAAGTTAGAAATTAATATACAGTCAGAAAGGGACGTGGGTCTCAAGGAAGTCGGCAGAAAAAATAAAGACATCAGAATTGTTACTGCTGTCTAGGAGTAGAGGCCAGAGATGCTGCTAACCACCTGCAGTGCACAGGGCAGCCCTCACAACAAGGGACTGTGCCACCCAAAATGGCAGGAGTGCCAGAACTGAGAACCCCTGTCCTAAAGTGTCTAGTTACATACTTCACATGTATCATTTATACTTTATTTCAGAGTGTACATGCCCTAATACTTGGCATAGCATCTGAAGGAAAATGGTAGAAACAGCATTATCTAAAGAATTTATCTCTTGTAGCTTCTCACTGAGAACTATTTAAAAAGAAAAAGTAACACTTTTTTCCTAAGAAATAAAGATTGTTAATTTCAAAACACTTCTTAAAATTAACTTCACATAGACAAACTTTTTTATGAGAAGGTTTTTTTGTTTCATTTTTGTTTTGGGGGGTTTTTATTTTTTTGAGGCAAGGTCTTGCTATGTAGTTCAGGCTAGCTTTGAATTCATTATGTAGCCCAGGCTGGCCTTAAACTCCAAATCGATCCTTCTGCCTCAGCCTCCTGACAGGCATGTGTCACCATCCCCACCTCAGATGGGCTTTTTAAACAATCCTTCTGGTTCCAGTTTATTTCACATCACTCTACAAATGCATATGTTAGTGTCTTGGTTACTCTTCTTTCGTTGCTGAGACAAAATACCTGACACCCAGAATTAAGGGAGGAAAGGTTTATTTAGCTTACAGTTTGTGCAGGTTTCAGTCCATATTTGGCTGACTCCAAGGCAGAGAGGAACATGGCAGAGGGCAACAGTTCACAGTGGCAGAAAACAGCAAAGCAGCAAGAGCACAAAGGGAGGAGGGGTGGCAAACACCTTCTTTCCCTCGCTTACATTGTATGCAAACTATCTGCCCCAGGGCGGGTGTAGCACTCACACCCATAATTCCAATGTTGGACCATAAATCAACCAAATCTAGAAGCCCACCCATGACTGCATGAGGCTTTGGGGAGACATCCAGAACCAACCCATAGCAGTTAGTCTGGAAATCTGCCTAGTTGCAGATATGCAGGACTATAACAGATTTTTCTCCTTTAAACTAATAGAGAATAAATCCTTTATGAGCTTAGAAGGCAAGAGCCTTTGAGAACACTGCTGAGATGATGTGCCACCACAGAAAATGCCACTGGACTTACTCCAGAGCAGAGGCAGTGATACTTTCTTCATATTAGCTCTCATTCAATATTTTGTTACTATCTTCCCCTTTTAATGGGATAGGAGAGATTTTTGATAATTTTTCATACTTCTATAACAATGAGATCATAGCTCTGTAAAAAAATTTAAGAGCCTCAATATTTTTCTGTACTATCATAAATTTTTCTCATACCAGTGAAGGATTTTTAAAAACTATTTATGATGACTAGGAATTAAATCATTTAGTCATAATTAATTTAATCATTCTCCACTTAATGCATTTTCATTTGTTTCTTTTTCAGTATAAGAAAAAACATTAATAAGCACTTTTATATGCTGATCTTTACATTTGCTTATTTTCATAAAAGGAATTAATAGAATTGAAATTTCTGAGTTATTTTGACCAGAAAGAAATAATTTTAAATCTCTTCATAAATGTTAACATATTTTAGAATGTTTATGCCATCTACCACATATAATTGATTCTTTACTGATACTCCAACTTGGAAAATTTTTGGCCATACTATGAGCTATAAGTGGATGAGTGTCCATTGTTCCTGACAGCATTCTTACATCCCTGTATCACAGCACTCAACATGTCTGTCTTTTTTACCTGCATTTCTCCAAGTAAGTTCTCAAGGAAAATGACAGATATTGTATTCCATAGCAGAACTTGTCCCAGTACTAAGATGGTAATACCTAAAGGCATCTAGACACTTTCTAGACTAATCTTCAGAAGTAGTAATTGTCACAATTTCAGTTTCCCAGTGGTGGACTGAGCACACTTTTGCATACCTCACCTAGGAAAGCAGCATACAAGTGGGGGCTTGCATTAATTTAAACCTAACTCTGATAAATATTTAGCATGTTGTCATTTTCCTAAGCTCCAAAGTGCTCTTAATACTCCTGTGGGTTTTTGGGGGAGGTTTTCGGGGTTTTTTTGTTTTTTGTTTTTTTGAGACAGGGTCTCGCTATGTTGTTGAGGTTGGCTTTGAACTAGCTATGTAACCCAGGCTGACCTTGAACTCACAGCAATCCTGCCTCCACCTCCTGAGTGCTGGAATTATAAGCATGTGCCACCATGCCTGGCTATATTCTTGTATTTTATAGAGGAAAAACAAAAGAGAGAGAAAAATAGTTATTTTAATCTAGTATAGCCAATGTAGCTACAACAGTACCTTGATTTAGTGTATTTGTTTTATGTGTTTTATATGTTTTTTGGCCTGTTAGTCTGGCTGTTAATCTGTGTTTATGATAATTAACTTGGTAAAGACTTATAAAATAAATAAATGTGATGTTAGCCAAAAAAGTTTTAAAATGAGGGTAGAGGGGAAAGGGAAAAAAGAACTAAGATGTATTATGTGTATGTACCAATACTCCCAATGAATGTAATCATAATATACTGAAAACATGCACTAATAAAACTTTTTTTTTTTTTTTTTTTTTTATTTTTCTCCGGTACCGGGAACCGAACTCACGACCTTGCGCTTGCTAGGCAGGCGCTTTTGCCACTGAGCTAAATCCCCAGCCCCTTAATAAAACTTTTTTAAAGTAGTCTTGTATTTTGCTAGTGCAACAGATGAATTTACCTGCACAGTTTCCTATGGTACAGTATTACGATGCCCCTTGCTCAAGAACCTGAGAAACGTTACAAACCTCATAGAGACTTCTTCCTTAGTTATCATACTTTTTCATTTCCTAGAGATTTTACCTTAGCAAAGTATAAGAAGCTAAGTTTTAATGAATGTTGAATAGTCACTATGATAAATGCCAAGAAAAACAATGAATGATTCAAAGAAGGAAGGGACAGTCCTTATCTTCTGCCACCATTGCACCTCCACTTTCACATTTTTAACATTAGCCCCAAGGACTTGGGGTCTTTTTGGAAAATGAGACTAGTGCCATGACATCTGAATAGCTCTTCTTGCTGTGGTACTGGGCAAGAAGGAGGCCAGTCAAGGCCGGCACTCTCCCTTACTAGTGTGACTGGAGGACAGACAGCCCTCCTCTGCCTGGTGTCACAACTCCAGACCTAATAGGGAACCCAAAATTCTCAGTTGATCATCTTTTGGGGGAATGTAAAGCCTTAAAATCTCATCTCATCATCGATAAGTAAAACTGGAAATAAGCATGTCACTGTTCTCCAATAGCATAATAACAGCTGGTGTACCTGGTTAGCCAGCTAGGTCAACTCCCAAGGCACTAAAGCAAGGGAAGGACACAGGATAGCATCTTCAGTAAGCTCTGGAGCTAGAGAGAAAGGGGAATGAGAATACAGGGCCGTACTGAAAGGGAGGTTCAGGCCAAGAGCCACTATGGACAGTCTAGAGCACTCAGGAAAACAGGGCACCAAGTATCTAGAGAAACAGGTGAATACAGTAAAATCCGTGTAGGGAAGAATCCCAAACACACCCCCACTGCCTTCACCTCTTGCCAAAGTATATAGTTCATTGCCTTGCCTGGGAAGTTTCTGTGTATAGTGACAGGATCAGCACTCTATTACCTGTCTTCTGAACCCAAAAGTGTGTATCATAGTAATGCAAATGGAGTAGAAAAGGAAAAGGCCTTCTCAGGAGGTCAAAATATTTCCATCCTTCTAACAGTTGTGTCCACTCAAAAATGGTATTACTGATTTTAAAAAACTTGAACATTAATTATATATGTTAGTTGGGCAAAATATGCTAAATATTGTCACTTAATTTTTAACAGTGAAAACTGAATGCAAATCCCCACACATGATGACTACTCAAATAAATTCTGCTCCATGGAATGGAATTTATTATAAAAATAAGGACCTGCATCTACATTTATTGTTTAAAGAAAGCATGAAATATTGTTGAGTCAAGGCAGATTCCAAAGTTGAATACATCATCTGACCTGTTTATGAAAAGCTATATCTATATGAATATATATGCAAAGAGATGCTTTTAGGAATATTTTACAAATAGGCTGTTAGCAGCGGTTATCTACAAAATACATAACTTACTTGATTTTATTTTCCTCAGTCCTTTTTTCTAATTTAAATCCATAACTTTTCCAAAAGCAGCAATGCATTTCTTCCCTCCAAAAAAGAATAGCCTGGCTAAATCATTTTATGTCAAATGCTTTCACTCTGACAATCTAGGCCATTGTAGTTTGCTAAAACAAGATGGATTATAGACTAAATTCCATGCCTGTGATAAAATCTAAGCAGGAGCGCACTTCATCCATGAATCTAAGACTAGAAGACAAGTAGAACAATGGTTCTGATGCAGAAAAAATAGGAACTGGAATTTTGGCATTCTGTGCAAAGTGCTAAATAAACAGGTAAAATGTCTTGCCTTTGAGCACTTACTTTACTTAACTTACTTTGAAAGTATATTAGTTATGCTGTCATTTGGGTAAGATACCTTCTGTCCCATTGCTTAGACTCTGTCCTCTTGAAGGTCCTGCCACTTCACACCCCTTTCTTCCCATTCCCTTTGCTATACTCTCAATAACTGAAAGTGAGCAAACTGTATGTGCAGTTTACCTGTGTCTTTTTTTTTTTTTTTTTTTTTTTTGGTTTTTCTCCGGTACCGGGAACCGAACCCACG